>NW_024349801.1:23621272-23935990 GCF_902729225.1 Pteropus medius | reverse complement strand
GTGTGTGTGTGTGTGTGCTTGTGAGCTATTTCTTTTCTGTGTCCCTTATGGGAACATTAGAAGTAGTAGCTGAAAACAGAAAAGAAATGAGTTCTTTTTCTTTTTAGGGGAGTCATTTGAAGGATTTTTTAATGTGATAAATATATGATGAGTGTGTAAATAATGCTCACAAGCCTCATTCATTAAGAAGTTCTGACATGTCAAATTCCTAGAGATAAAAATTTTTTTACTTCTTTCCATTTTGTTGTAATAATCTTAATGGATAAGAAAGGAATAGTGTTTGTGATCTCTTCTTGCCAAGATATCTGCTAAAAAATAATCACCTGTAGATAATCATATCTAACCAAATATAATTTTGTTTGGATTCCTATATTTAAGGAAGATCAATGTTAATGATTGGAAAGCACATGGAGGTTGCGTAGGACAAATGGAGGGAAGTGGTGTTTATTGAATGTCTCTTGACTGCTAGGCACTGATAGGTAACATAAACAATTAATCACTTTTTCACCATTTTCCTATCTTAATTTTAGAAGTAAAAAATTGAAGATGAAGGAAATGAATCAACTGGTCCAATATTACACAGCTAGTGAATGAGACTCAGATATCTGCAAAACCAGTAGTCTCTCTTTTTAATTCATATATAAACCACTTCATAGCTTTGTGATTGGCCAAAGATACTCCCAAATATCAATAGATGTGCTGTCAACCTTAAATCATTTCATAAATCAATTGAAATTATATCAAAATATAAATTCAAATTCATAAATTTGAATGAACAAATCTTAGAAAAGCATTTTAATGAACACTCTTAGAAAAGAATGTTTAATTGAAAAAAAATCCTTGATTCTTAAACTTAACTAGAAAACAAAGAATACTCTCCCCATTGGACCTAGAGGCAAAAGAATATAAGTTCCAGGATGGAGCAACCATGAGGACTGAATGCTGAGAAAGGGAATGGTCAGAGGAGGAGCTCAGTTTGATCTTCTAAAGGGACAAGTGCAGGTGAGAGGGCAGGGCTGGGTGTTCATCAGACTTTCTCAGAGAATGAGTACTAATTTCACTAACCTATTTTATCTCTGGGGTATAAAAAAGGAAAGAGATGATGAACTTGCAACTGATGGAGAGATACTGACAGGTCATTATTTACCAGAAAAGCCAGGCTACAGTCAGTAATTCTCAATTAAATGGAGGGATGACAGAACCTAGGACAGGAAATGTAGCATTTTCTAGTAAGTCTGATGCAAAAGTCTCAGGTAGGGACATCTTCATTGCACTGCTCAAAGCTCGAGCCAATGAAGATTAAATATTGCTATCCTTCCCAAAAACTGGAAGAGGGAAGATAAAACCTGAGGTTAAAATGAGACTGCAAGGGAGGCTGCTATGGAGGTCCTCAAGAGTCAGGGTCAGGAGGCTTTGTTCAAGACATTTTACTAGATGTGTGATTATGGGGAAATTACTTAACCTTTCTGAGTCTGCTTGTTTCATTTATAAAATGGACTATCATGAGGACCGAATAAGATTTTAAAATGTAAATGTCTTCGTGTAGTACACAGTGAGCACTTTGTAAATGTTCATTATTAATTAGAAAGAGATTGTCGAAGATGGTAAATGTATGACAGCAATGCTATTCCGTCAGATTCATCTCTGCTTCTTCTGACTCTTTATATACTGCAGTCGATGCTATAATCAATGCCAAAAACTTCTGCAGAAATAGTGATACAATGCTGCTGGCAATATCTAGATGGGAAATATTTCTGACAAGAATAGGAATGTCTAGAGCTGATCTCATTTCTCCAGGCTTCCTCCAGGAATATCCTATCTCTGGACCTTCAAAGCACAATAACTGAAGTCACTACATCCCCCAAACTGAATTTTCACTTGAAGAAGAATGTGTTTATATGTGAAGAAACTGGAAAATAAGAGATTATCAGAGACAACTTTTGAAGATGCTGCTGCTACTCTGACTCTCGTGAATGTTAGCCAAGTTTTCAAGTTCATGCCATTAGTCAGAGTTGCAACAATACAAAGGTGGCAAAGAGTGTAGCTCTGAAACATTATTTAAAAATGTACAATATAAATGCTACCAAGAAAAATGCCTTGTGAATATAAGTTGATTCTTGTTTATATTCCTTATATTATCCTCAAAAAATATCCAATGAGTACTTTTATTTCAAAGATGTGAAAAGTGAGGTTTAAAAGTATGATACCATCCAATGTGCATAGCTAATAAATAGCTTTAACAAGGATTTGAACCCAGTTTTACTATTTTAAATATAAACTCAAATGCCCAAGCAGAAATTTTCCATTGCATAAAAATAGAATTTAAAAATAAGTAATAAAAAAATGAAATAATCACTCCAATGTATACTATGTAGATAATCATGTTAAATATCTTAAAGTCATTACATAAGTTGAATATGCATATATAATTTTATGAAAATATAATTATACTTTAAGCAGGTTTTAGAAACATTTCTTCATTTATGAATATTTTAAGGCAATAGAGCACATCAACAAATGTGCTTTTAAAGCATCACTTGAAATACATATGTAATAATCTCTTCTTTTGATTTACCAATTCTCCATTTTTCTTTTCCCATAAATTATGTTTTCATGAGCATCCTTGAAGTCAAACAATTTTATTCTGTCCCAGAAATTTATTCTGAGGAAATATGTAAAGGTATATACAAAGGAACATTTAAAGGCAAATTTATAAGGCTTTTAATTCTTGGTATCAAGTCGTCTTTCATATTATATCAATTTTACGTCTATCATATTACATCAATTTTTAGCAGTGCATGAAAGTGTGTTTTTTTCTCAAATCTAAACAAAGGAATTGTTTTTAAATAATTTTTAGCAATTTGATACTAAAGATATATACATTTTAGTTTGCATCTCCATTGTCAAAAAGAAGATTTTAAAATGTTTCGTGGCCAGTTGTATTTCTTTCTTGATAAATTGCTTGCCTATGCCCTTTATAGATTTTCTATTAGGTTGATTCCTATTTTCCCAATTTATTAGTTCTTTATATATTAAATATGTTTGTTTTTAACTTTTAATTATTTTCATTCTTACATATTCAAATAATCAATCTTTTTTCTGCATGGCTTCTACATCAGATATCCTTCTTTTAAAATTCATCCCCACACCCAGATTACATATTCATTCCTATGCTCTTTTCTCTATATTTCTCTTCCATTTTAAAACCTTTAATTCACCTTGAATTTATTTCATCATAAAATGTGAGATAGAGAGGTAATCCTATTTTAAACAAATAGTTACCCAACTGTCACAATTTAAAGTGTCGTTCTAGTCATATTCTTAATTCACTTAAATGTATGTGTCTGTTTCACTATCACAGCGTCATAATAGGTGATGCCTGGGCAGCCTAGTCTTTGCAGAGCTTTAAGACCAATGACAGAGGTGCTGCCTTTCATTTTGAAAGGGCAAGAAGGAACCCATTTACTTGGGTGCTGTAAGATTTTTGAAATGACTCCATCTCCCATATTTCCCTCTGTCTCTTCTATCAAGTGTGTCTAAGTGGTAGAACACCCTAATCCCCAACTTCCATTTATAACTAGAAATATCCTCCTCCATCTCCTGCCAGAGTATAGTGAGAAGCAGTTGTAAACTACACTTGTTTTACTCAAACTTTGAATGTCTTCATCATCTATGAAATCACCAAGTTAAGAAAAAAGTTAACCTCTGAAACCAGAAAGTTAATTATGAATTACTCAAATACCATTTAGTCAGGGAAGAATGTCCAGACAATATGAAATAACTAATCCTTCGATTACTCATTTGGTGTAAGATTTATTTCTATAGATTTAAATTTTCCTGAGGACAGGACACTTGTCTGCCTTGTGTTCCACTGAACCTCGTACCTCAGATAAATACCTGTAGTGCAAAGGACACTAAGAACTACTTTCATTGATTGATTATACTTCAGTATTTAATTCATTCTTTTTTTTCTGGAGAAGTTATTTAAGCTGCTTTAAAAATAACTAAGAGATTTTAATTGGTAATACCATGAATTTTTGGAAGAATCGAAATCTTTACAATTTTGAATTTTCCCATCTGGGAACACGGATGTGACTTTTTGTTAACTGAAGTCTCATTTAATATATATCCGAAAAGTTTTGTCCTCTTTATGTAGTTTGTTTACATTTACTGTTACACGTACTCCTAAATAACCTATGATTTGTTCTTCATATTATCTAAGTATTTATTACTGATATATAAAAATGCTAATTTTTATTTATTTATAAGGCAATTGGCCACCTAAATGAATTCTCTTTAGTTCTAATATTTATATAGTTCTTTCTCTTCATTTTCCCATAAAGATAATTGAATAATCTGCAAATTATATTAATATTTATATGTCTGACAGCTAGTACAGCAGTTAAGTACTTAGAAAGTATTGCTGGTAAATGTGTTATATGTATATGTTTGCTAAATATTCATCGAATAAATTAACAAAAGATGAATATGCACTAAAATTCATTCAAAAGAACTCTACAGTAAAAGTCCAAGAGTTAGTGACACAAACTAAAATACTTTTTGCATGTTATTATTTTGTATTTGTTTTATTCCTTTGTTCTGCTTAGCTATATGTACAAACTCTAATTAAAAGTAACTAAAGGGGGAAATAAAGTAAATTAATGGAAGTTCTGCTTCCACAGAGGACGCCAAAAGCTTGAAGAAAACATCACATTCATCCTAACACTGAGAAAGTTCCAGATAATGTATAAAATCACAATCTGAATCCTTCAGAGAGTTGAAATTACAAGCCAACCAGAAGATGTGAATTTCCAAGGATGAGAATTTCTTCTAGTGAGAGATGAAACACATAATTCTTATTTTTGACAGAACATAGGAAGAAGTAGCTGATACGAAAAAAATAAATATTTTAACAAATTCTTATATCTGAATATGCCCTAGTATACAGTTTAAAATCCCTAGAAGCCTCAGACACATAGTCATCACCAATTCACCAGGTTTTTTCCAAGGGCCTCCCTACTGGGTGCTCAAAGCAGATTGGTGTCAGGCAGGAAACCCAAAAGAATTCCTCTCAAAAAGACAAACATAGTCTGCTTAGGTTTTAGGGTAGAACCCAAGTATCTATAGAAGTCTTCCTGAGCTCTGAGCCCTACAGGAGAACTAGGTGAGGATCAGGAGTCACTGGGGAAAAGCCTGCACATTAGGCCCACATACCAGGCCCTTCTTTACTATAAGGCAAATACAGTCTGCCATGAGGTGAAGGGCAAGAGATTCATCCCTACTGAAGACCATCTCTGATATAAGGCAAAAGCCATCTGTCACTGTCAACGAGGGAGAGAAGAAAAACACTTCCATATCTGGTTACTACTATAATACCACAAAAATGTTGGCTGCCAGTGGGGAAGGAAAGAGAAATTCTTTTGTTCACCACATCCTGCAATGATAGAAAGTAGAGTGCTGCTGCCGCTGTGGGTAGGTAGGGCCTCTTACTTGTATCCAAGACTTAATCCCTCACCACCATTGATAAAAGACAGAGTTGGACTGCCTTGGGAGGGCAAGCAAAGGAATATATAACCCAACCTGCACTGTGTTACAGTCAGAAGTTGTCTGCCACTAGAAGAGGATCAGAGAAGTTGAAAAGTACCTACCCCTGAGACTCGGGTCCATGATGCCTGCCTCAGACTAATGGTGGTGCAGAAAAACAGAGATATCTCCCTGCATCCACCAAATCATAAGCATAAGTGACAGCAGTCTGTGACAGAAGTGGCTAGAGCACTGAGAGCAACTGTTACTCTAGCATACAGGACAACGTACAGGGCCTTTTAAAATCTTAGAGTAGAACAGAATTACTGAGAAAATCCTCTGGAACTCAGCCACAGACAAGGTACAGCAGTACACTACAACAGAAATTTGAAGCCTATGGTTCATTGAAGGTCGCTATAGAAACAAAAATGCAAACCCAGTTCAACTGCCGACTAGACTGACTCATGTCACACACAAATATATTCTTAAGTCTCTATTGTTCTTTTCTCACAATATAAAGCATTTCATTAAAAAAATTATGACACATAAAACGAAGAAAGGAAAAAAGTGAAGATTACCCTCACCAATGCGAATGGGCAGCATCAAACCACTGAAGGCCTGAATAGAACAAAAAGGAAGTGGAAGGATGAATTTGCTCTCTTTGTCTGAGCTGTGACATCTATGTTCTGTCCTTCTACATCAGCACTCATGGTTTCTGGGCCTTTAGACTCAGAAAAGAATTTATACCATCGGTTCCTCTGATTTTCAGGCCTTCGTACTCAGACTGAATTACGCTACCAGTTTTCTTGGTTCTCCAACTTGCAGAAGGCAGACAGTGTGATTTCTCAACCTCCATAGTCAGGTGAGTCCATTCTCACCTAAAGTCCCTGAGTTCCATGCATCAATCTAAAAATAAAATTGGCTAACATTTATTTACTGATTTATAGGTGTCAGACCCTGTTTAAATTCTTTATAGGTATTATTTAATCCTAAAGACAACTCTATGGGGCAGATGCTATTATTCCTGCATTCGGATGAGATGAGCAGTGGCACTAAGACATTAAGCTGGAAAGTAGAGAACTGGGATGCTCAGTTCTATTTCTCTTGTCCCAGTGCCTTCTGTCTCCATCACCACAGATCACTTCCCAGTCTTCCCCATCCTAAGGGGACCCTCAAAATCTGACTTGGAGTATGGACTCCACTGGAGATTTCCTGGCTTCGTGTCTCTGGTTAAGTTCAGTGAAAGAAGAGAGTAACAAAGAGGGTGGTCTGTATGTTTATTTCTCTGGTAGGTGGTTGCTGGCAGGAGGCCTTTCTCCATCAAAGCTTACAGCATCTGTTAGGTGCCATATTCTCTCTGAGTTCTGGTAACTACTTTCCTGACCTCATTCCTCTAGATATCTTGGGTACTGCACTAGTCTTGTAAACAGCCAGGAATAGAGTAAGGCAATTGAGATACCTAGAGTGCTTGCACAATTCTCAAATTGAGTGCACAACTCTCAAATTGTGCTTGCACAATTCTCAAATTTCACGTCATTAGTCTCTTGTACTGTTCCTGGTCCCTTACTATCCAGTGTACCATCTGTTTTCTGCTGGGACACTGGCCAATACATGTTCTATGAACTACTGCTGATCAATACGTGTTCTCACTATGAAATACTGCTTCCCCTAATGCTTAGAAACAGTTAATGAAATGGTCCTGCAAGATGCTGGACCTCAAGGCTCAAGGACTCAACTAGAAGCAATGTATTTTTAATAAAATCAATGGGGGAAAAAAGAAGCATTTGACAAGTTCTTCATGACAAAATTACTAGCCTATTCTTGAATGGTTTTAAAACTATTTCTGTACTGTGCCCTGATATATTTTAAAAACAAAGGTAACAATCAGATTTAATGCTTTCAATCAGCAGAGGAGTTGTTACCAACAAATAGTTATATCACTAGTATACATTTCCATGTCCACTGGAATCATGTTGAAGTTTGTAACATGCTAATCATCAAGCAAACTGAACACAGACTCCACCTCAGTAACTCTGAGGTGGGATCCTGAAGTCGATATTTTAACAGGCATTCCAGATGATTCTGATGCACATAACCCATGGGATATACCTAAAGAAGGAACTATGCTCTTACTCTAATGAAGGTTTATAGGATAGGCATATTTTTTGCTGAGTTCATTTCTTATACTTTCTCAATTATTCATACCATAACCAGGTGCAACTGGGTTCAACTGATAGAAGCAATGAAAGTGGCAACTAGGGTGGCCAGAATATATGAATATTCTGGAGTCTAGTGGAAAATCTCACCAACCCAAATCTCTAAATGAAGGATAAAAGAAAGTAAAGTAAAACAACAACAACAACAAAAAACCACAAAATACTACTACAGTATTAGTGAATACTAATTAAAGACTCATGGGTAAAGATTCATAATAAAGAGTCTTTATTAAGTGGTAGAATTTAAGGTGTCTAGTGGGTGAAGCTATTTTTAGGTACATTGTCTTCATACTGCCACTTGAATCATATTTCATGGCCTCTACATATTTGTTAAGCTGACTCTGAGTATGATATATTATTAGCACTAAACAAAGTTAGGCACATCTTTAAAGCACCATATTTCTATCCTCAAGCTACTATAACCTAAGAATATGCTAGAGATGAGAATAAATGCAATCAAATATGTGACATAAAATTACTAGTCTTCCTTTATTTGTTCTTTTCCAATCACATTCATTATAATGAAATGTATTATCTACTTAATTTTAAATACTTCCTATACCTTCACATAAAATAAAATATTTCCTACCTTTGCAACTGTACATACTTTTCAGAAAGATAAGTAATAAATACACAAGAGAACTCTGAGTATAAATTTCTTTGTTTCGAATGACAGTTTGGACTTTCTGGGTACCATATGCTCAAATAATACAGCATTATCTGTCCTAGAAGAATCTTTCTTGTTTTCTATTTTGCATGAGAAAATCTGCAAGCTGAATGCTACATTAACATATTCATTTAATATGGCCATGAGATGACATGTAAAACACTGGCTGCCCCTTCCTTTCCTCTTATTTAAATAGACAAATCTATTCAAATTGCAACTTTAAGGTTTTCAGGCAAATAACATGCAGCAAGTTAAGGGTAGATCTTATGAAGCAACAATACTGTATTGTCATCTCACCTTTCTCTCAGCATAAGCAGGCCAAGTTCTGCAGCTGAAAATATTAAATGACTGATTCCAATTTTTTTTCAGTATAATTATGATGATTTGGAGCTACAAAGCAAATAATTTCAATCTTGTAGAGTCTTGTTCTTTACCACTTGACTTTCAGAAACAACCATTTCATAAAAGTCCTGTTTACTTTTGCTTTAATTTACAATTATTGAAATTTTAATAAGGATTTTGTAGCAACACCAGGCATCACATACTGCCAGGGAGAAATTATAACGTTATTGCAGCCTACACTGACAGCCAACTCATAAAAATGAATGACATTCTATATCATCACATCTCATAGGCTGTTCGGAATGTTAATAGCTTACTTCATCTTTCTTTAGCATAATGAGGCAGACAGTGTAACAATATTCAACGCAAAAATGAAGATCAGGAAATTTGAATTGAGGCAGGAAAGTAACATTTAATAGGATTCAGACAACATTCAGATTAAAAGTTTCAATTAAAACACTATTAGTAAGCTTTCTATCACAGAAGCAAAGCTTTGTCACCCAAGACCAATCACTGTTTATCTCTAGAAACACTTAGCTCTTCAGAATCTATTTATAAAATGTTATAAGTTTCTTACCCAGTTTAGCACTGCAAGATTTATTAGATCAAATGGAACTTTAACAGGTCATTGAATTAAAATAATTGTAAAGGATGTCTTTTAGACATCTTAGATAATACTTATGCCTATGAAAACTGTCCTTTAATCCAATAGCCTTGAATGTTATATTATTTTAAATTTGGTAGTTTATCTTTGGATTGAGGTTAATCAAAAGATAGTTGAGAGCACATAAACTTTTCAAATGTATATATGAAATATAAATATTAATTGTAGATGAATATAAAATATATTGTATAATAATTACATAACATGTTTTCCATTTCCATATATATGAATTGCAACATGTAATGATGATGAAGGGTGAATGAAAGAAAATTAGATACTCATAGTAGTATATAAAATTTAAAAATGGTTATCCATATTTGTAAAATATTGCAATATCAAAAATTGGGTATTTTTAGTTCTCTGTATATTTGTATAGAATTGGAAATTTTATTGTGTCATCCTTCTATGCATTTGAAGTATTGATACAGAAAAATTTTAGTTGGGGTGCCCAAACTACCCAAATGAAGCAGAGAAAGTCATCAAGGCTAGTCACAGATGAGGATAAATGTGGTTTTGCTTTCTGAAGCTGAGTACAAATTGAAGGAGGTGAAAATGGTTAGGGACAAATCAGCTGTGCTTAAGAGACATCTATTACCAAGGAGATAATAAGTAAAATGATAATGTCTCATATTTGAATGTTGTCATATTTCCTGCATAGCTTATTTATGATGTCAGAAGAAAACAAAATACTAGAAAATACAACTTTATATTTTATATGTTATTTTATATTTTAAATGACTAAGATTTATTGTACCTGATTAAATTTGCTCCTCACATTTAAAGATGTTAGAATACTGTCAATACCCTTTAATCCTTTAATGAGTGCTATCTCACAATTAGTAATTTGACATACCAGAAATTTGTCTATTTAGTTACATTTCTTCAATTTGTCTTCATTCTTCTTTATTTGAATGGCATTTTATTTTTCTCCTATTCAAATGAGTGCATAATTTCTTGACCGTATCAACTAAACTCTTATTTTCTGTTTTACGCTAATTGCACATTTGTTTCCATGTACTTCCTAATTGTCAGAGATCTTTGCGTTACAGCTTGCATTTCCATTCTATTAAAATTTCCTGATAGTACTATTACATAACCACTTTGAAATAAATTTAATAACTTATTCAATTCTTTGAATTTATTATATTGGTTTTTTCTTGAAAAAATTTCCCTATACTTATCCATTATATTTAATATTTGTTCCATTAATACATTATAAATTATTTTTTGTGCAATTTCTGATTATGAATAAAAGGAATAATTACCTCCATTTTCTTTTTCAGGATTATTCTAGTTTTATATACCACGATCCACATTGTATTTTGCATTCAAATCTTGGAAAATCAAAGTTTATCCTTTCTTTTTAGAGATGGGGGCCTCTAAACTTTATCTTTTTTCTGTAGTAACTTTTTAAGTGAGATCTGCTGTTGAAATCAAGGAATTTAGTGACCCTAACGAAGACAAAAGAAACATATTTCAAAAAGATTAAAATGCAAAGGAGAGACACTGGTTTCTCTTCTGTCCCTAGCCATCCTGGCTGATATCTGTATAGGTAATTCAATATTTCTGCACATTAACTTGTTTCAGACATAAAATGGATATATCCTTTTTGTTTTATTTTTTAAGTGAGATTGATCTATTTCTTTTCTCTTTATTTTCTTGTCAAATTGGAGCAGTTTTTAAAACTGCTAAATTTCAAAAGAGTAAAATAACCTTCAGGAATGGTGTGAATCAAATCAAGGAGAGATGCAAAGAAGGGGCAGTGCAGTCACTTCAGTAAAACAGTCCATAAAACAATCCCCAAACAGTAAGGAGTTAGATTTCAAGTACAGCCCAGAAAAACATGCAATGTGGTGGCTGCAGCATGGGTTTTAGAATCATACTAATATAGATGTGAATCACATTTACAGTGTGGCTTTTGACACATTACCTCTTAACTCTTTGTGTCAGGGTTTTTGTTTTTTTTTTGTTTTGCTTTGATAATAAAAGAGATAATAAAAATTACCTCTGGATGTGGGTATAAGAATTAAATAAAATCATAGAGGCAAAGTGATAAGCACACTACCTAACAAATAATGGGAATTTTAAATAATCAACTATTTGTATTTGTATATACTAGCCTCCATTCATTCGATATTTAATAACAAGATGATATGAAACAAAGAAAACCTACCCTGGCAGTATAACCAGAGTGACCTTTCTGCTTCAGAATATTTTAGTGAAGTTTCTTTCCATATTTGAGAGACTGCATTTATATAAAATTCAAACAGCTCACCCAAGAAATAGCTCAAAGTAGCCCCTGTGAAAAATGCTCCTCTCTGGAAGAAACTGCTTTGAAGATGATGAATGTAAAACCATCTAGATGTGCAAATCTAGATGTGTACTTTTCTGATGCAACTGTAGAATTAATCTGAAAAAATAACATTATAAATCATTGCACATGTAGACTGCACAACTTCTAAAAATTAAATTGACATTCTTGTCTGAGTTGTGAAAATATTTATTATAGTTTAGGTTATGTCGAGTAGTAAATGCTTCTGGTGGAGTAGGGGAACGGAAGACATAAATCAAATCTTTCTGACTAATGATTTAAATAAAGGTAAAATTTGATTTAATTTTAATCTCATTGATCCTAACTCTAGTCAATTTCTGATTAGCTGAGCAGAAATGCACAAGGCAAACAATTCGGGTATTTTAGGAACTGATGTAGCAAGTGATATTATATTGTTTGAAGAGCCTCTAGCCTTCTGCTTATTGAAAAAAGAGACTGGCTATTCATTGGAAATCATGGACTAACTTAGGTCATCCTCCAGAAACATATCCACAGGTAATGACAAATCAGGTTTATCATTCAGATGAGTGAGTCATAGACAGTATTATGGAAAGAAGACAGCTTGGCTAGCTTATAAAATAAAAAAAAATTTTAAAAAAAGGGAACAAAGAATTAAAATATATAATCTAGACAAAATCATGTCTGGTAGTATCCTGGCTTACTGAACTCACTGGCATTGGAGCCAATCCAAACTTGATCTGAATCTCGACACAGTTCACTTATTAGCTGTGCTGTCTTTAGCAGGTCTCTTAATAGCTGAGCCTCAGTTTGGTCGTCAGTAATAGAAAATAGTAACACTACATTTGCATTGTTGTAAAAAGAATTGGAGGTAATAAATGCAGAGCATATTGGCAAAGAGTAAGTGGTCCATAATGGTAGCTATTATTATAAACTGAAGATGATGATGACTATTCCTTGCCCATTTTTGAGAGTCTTTGTGATTCTTTTCTCCTAGGAGTCTGCCCTTTATGTTTGTCGTAACTAGATTTAACTTATGTATAAACGTATGAAAGTAGAATATAAATTTACTTTGAAATTCTAGAACCTTGTATTTCCACCCCTTTCCCTCAGCCTGGTTGGTGCTATGGGCAGCCCTGGAAGCTCTGGAGCAGAAGCATTCTCCTCCATTCTAAGTGAGCCTGCCCTCCAGTACATTTCCAAGTTCAGTAAAGAGCCATTCAAGAATAGAGAAACCAAATCTTATTTCTATCTCTTAAAAAATTATAGAATTAAATGAAAATAGCTATACATGACAAAGTTTTACTAGCTTATAACTATAAAATAAGGTCATATAATTTGTTAGCTCTGAAATTATAATAATTCAAGATCCCATTCCACTACTCTGCAGTAAGTGCATTTTTTTTTAGTTTTGTTGATTTGTTCATTCATCTTTCTTCCTTAAATACTTCTGAATTCCCCAGAATGGGTTTATATATTCCACATATCTGTTATGATGCCCCTTGGAGCTCAATCATCCATTTGGCTGTCTCCACTACTGACTGCCTCCAGTTTCTGAAGCACTTACCAGAGGTCCGCATCCTTTTTGGCACCAGGGACCAGTGCTCCTATGAGAATCTAATCCCTGATGATCTGAGATGGAGCCGAGGTGGTGATGCTATTGCTGGGGAGCAGCTGCAAATATAGACAAAGATTTGCACGCCCACCTCTCACCTCCTGCTGTGTAGCTCGGTTCCTAACAGGCCATGGACCAGTACTAGTCCATGGTCTGGGGATTGGGGACCTCTGTGCTACAACATCTGGGATTACTTTTGTTCCATATGTAGGGAAAAACACTTTCCTTAATTTTCAACAGTGATAGCTGAGACAATGCTGCAACGCTTAAACAATGTTTATAAAATTTCAATAGTGCAGTTAGGGAAGGACTGTAAGTATAGTACAGTGCTGCTAGATGTCATCGGTCCACAAGCACAAAGATTTAAACCCAGACCCATTCTTAGGTGTTTCAAATAGGGTGTCACCTGCCTGGTTCCCTGACTGCTGCCCTGAAGCAGGAGATGAATTATATTTGTACAATGATGTATTCTTTCCTACCTGGACTCCAAGAGTAATAACCACAAAGCTCAGAGAAAGAAAAAGAAGATACCTCATACCAGAACCCATGGTTCACTTTTCCAGTCTTCATTTCTTATCCCTTTTCCAAGAATGATTTATAACAGGCACTTCGAAGTTCTCAGAAGACACCCATCTCCAATTCTTGGGTCAATGAGTATCCATGGAAAAATCTCAACAGCATACAATTTGCATGATATGAGCATCCTCCCTAAGGTTGGGTACTCAGTAACTTCTGGAACACCAGCCAACAGGTCCAAAATGAGTTTTAGTTGCCTAGTCTAGTCTCCTTTTTTACCATCTTTCCACTTCTGTTAGGTAACAATCAAGCCTACATCTCTTTTCTGCAATCTCCATGGCACTTGTTGCCAATCTAATAAAATAACCTATTGAACAAGATGAAATACAAAATACCCTCCAAGATTAAGTGATAATTTTCAGAGAAGGTGAAATCTGAATTCTTTTATGAAAAAGATAACATTAGCTGACCGCAAAGCCAAATATCTGCATAGACAGACTCCCATTCATATTTACCAACCAGAATACTTGACTTCATAGTCTTACAATTTCTATTCACTGGACCCATCAAGCTCAGTGTCTCACTTTTATCACAGATATTTAGGAGGAAAGTTTCTGTTTCTTCTGAAATACAGGGAGAATTTGTCAACAGTTTTTAATAATTTATATTAAAACATTTAACACTCAGAAAAAAAAAAAAACAGGAAAAACTCAAGGGTAAATTGATGTCACAACTTCTTGGGAATAGAAACTGACCAAGCTTTGAAATTACTGTCTTCCATTAAGGTTTCAAAAATTAAGAAAATGTAATAGAGTCACAATGCCATATGTAAATACAGTTTCTCTTCCATATCCAAGGGCTTTGTATTCACATATTCGACAAACCATGAATTGAAAATATCTAGAGAAAAAAAATCCCAGAAAGTTCCAAAAAGCAAAACTTACATTTGCCATGCACCAAGCACTACACTGAATCTACTTGAGTGAAGTGATGTGCAGGTGTACCCTTCTGTAGTCTACATGCAAATACAGGTTACATGCAAATACTACACCATTTCATATGAGGGACTTGAGTATTTGCAGATCTCTGGTATCTGTCAGGAGGCTGGAACCAACCCCCATGGATACTGAGGGACAACTGTATGCTTTTAAGTTACTTTATGAAAATACGATATTCATTACAAGCATTTGCTTTTAAAAGAATAAAACCATTGAAGTGGAATGTGGCTATCCCAAACAGGCTTTTTGATGGACTTAATGAAAGACATAGTCTCCAGTTAGTTTCATTCCTCAAGCTCGTGGCTTACTCCACCTAAGTATTCTTTACAAAATTAGAAAGCCTAGGTCTTTATTTGTTGCATACTGAGGAAGGCAGTCCCACTCTAGGGCTGAGAGATTGAGAACAGTGTGCTTGTGCTCCATAGAGGGCACAAGTTTGTAAAACGTTATGCAGTGGCTTTGAGTCACAAGATCAGAGAAGTAACTCTGACATCATGTATGTTATTGGGAATCACTTTAATTTCTTACTTCTCCAAAACTAGAAATTATTCTTCTGGCTCTTAGTTGTAATGAAGTCTATTAATTGATTGTGTTAATTTATAATTGCTCTACTAAATGAGTTAACAATATTCAATTAATCCTTTATTGTTTGCAGATCAAAATAATTATCTTCTTTAAAAGTCAAATTCTGAGTTATACTTAGATAGTAATCTTAAGTCATACTTAGCTATTAGACATTTATAGAAATCAACTCACTACTTACCTTAGGTTGGGGAAGTAGTGACTGAAAAGAGGCATGAGAAAAGTTTATAAGATAATAGAAATGTTTTGTGTCTTGATTAAGATATGAGTTACATAGGTATATATATATTTTGAATGTCTGTATTTCACTCTGTAAATGTAAAAGCTTAATAAATAAAATAAAACTAAAAAGAGGTAAATACAAGAAAAACTTTTCACGCTCAACTAAAAGGGAGTTTTGCTTCCAAATGAGAAGCCTGGGAGTTTATTTTAAGCTAAAACAAAAATAAGGTTTCTGAAGAAAGAAGCGATATAAGGGGGAAAAGGTAGTTTTTCTGGGGATCAAAAGAGAAGCAGAAATAGATAAAGATCATTCTTATGTGATTCTTACATATTTAGTGAATAGCAAAGTAGTATGAACATATTTACAGAACTTAGCATGATGTTCTTTTTCAAAAGGGCATAATGATTTTCAGTCTTGAATCTTTTCTGTCCTAACTACTGGATCTGCTGTACTATTTAAACCAAGTGCAAGAAATAAGTGAAAATATCATAAAAAGAAAGAAGAAATTCCTCTTGGAATATTCACTAAAACCTGAATTTGCAAACCACACAGGTCAGGGTACTGGGAAGAAATACATGTTATACTTAGATGGGCCATGTGAATACAGTATAATAAACAAATTTTTTAAAAATGTGAATAGTGTGTAGGTAAACCAAAAGGGATAATGTTGTGTGTACCTGCAGTGGGAATCATATCTGGGCCTGAAAAGGCAGAGAGCAGGAGCAGTTATCAAAACCTGGAGACAAAAAGACTGTGGAGATAGTCACCTTTAAGAACATTCTAGGTGACTTTCTTTTCAGGAACACCCAGCCTGTGATCGCTCAAAAAAAGAAGGAGATCCTTTATCTCCTTTTTCACTTGCCACTGATAACACCCAAACAGAAAACATAAGACATGGAAGCTTACTGCGATGTTCCAAATCATCACATTCCTAAGGCCACAGGGTACATAAAGAAGAAGAAGAGTGAACAACACTGGGTCATTCTTGACTGGAAGATCCCAATACCCACCAACGAAGTCAAGTGCTCTCTATTGCCCAATTTTTCAACTTTTCATAAAGAAAGAGAAACCACTAAGCTAATATTGCAGGATGTTCACACCCTCCATTGGTTGCATTTTGAAATACTCAAAACATGGGTTGGAAGTAGAAATGGGTTGTAGAATTGTGAGGTGGTTTACTTAGTATCCCAGTGCTGTCTCGTTACACGATTCACACAAACATGTAGAGCTTCTCTACTATAATTTTAAAAACAGAATTAGAATACCTGAGAGTGAAACTGGATGAATTATATAACTAGCTTAGATATAATCACCAAAGCAGAGTAAATTTTACTTTTATAGGTTATAATTTCTCAGAGATACTTTAATATAACCAATGTCAAACACTGCTATCTTTCAACCATTATTACACTACTCATAATTCAAATCTGAATCAAATCCTGTATCAAGAGAATGAAGCTGGGGACCCCCAGACTACAATTGGAGAACACTAGCATAGAATGTGTCATTGTTATTTTTCCCATGCACTATACTTGTGCATACACCTCTCAGATAGTCCAAAAGAGAATACATTATTTTGAGGAAAACACTCTAATATCCTTTGTTTCGGAAATATAACATGCTCTTTTTAAATACCACATATTCTGCTTACATGTGTTTGATTTTTACAGGTATGTACCACTTTATTATGGAAATACATATATATGTAAACATATGATATATATAATATATGTGTATATGGAGATATATATATATCCATACAGAGATGGGGGAGAGGAAATGCACAAGTATACACCAGAATGTAAGTTTGCTGGCCAATTCTAGTCTTAAGGACCATCCTTGAGTTAGCAACATGGAGCAAATATGCAAAATAACATTAGCTTAAATGAGATAGTTTATATCTCTTGCATGTTAAGTCCACAATGATATGGCAGCCTGCTTCACAGAGTCATTAGAAATGGCATAATGCTATGGAGTTCCATCTATGCTGCTAAGTAAGACTCAACTTCTTATTCCATGTTGCCCAGTGTTTGTATCACCACATCTTCATTATATTCAGAAAGAAAGAGAAAATGGAACATGTTCATTCCCTCAAAGGCATAAATCTGAAATTGCCCATATCTCCTTTGCTCTCATCCTTTTAGCCAAAACTTATTCACGGGGCCATTCTTTTTTGCAAGAGAGCTATGATAAGAAATGTAATCTTTATTTTAGGTGGCCACAAACCCAACTATAGAAGAGGAAAACATGGATTTTAAGGACTACTAGCCATCTCTGAAAAAAAAAAAGTTATTTGGAGTGATTCGCATAGAAAGAAATGTCATAAGGGAGTTATGTCTATGTTTACTAGACAGTACCTTACACAAATTGTTGACTCAGCACCAGGTTATTCAGTGCTCACTTTATACTCAAACAGGCAAATCAAGGTTAAACATTATATGGTGCAAGATAAAGTAATATGGACCAGAGAAGGAAACTATAAAGGAAAATCATTAGAGGGGATAAGATAAGCAAGTATAGGAAAAAGAAAGGAAGAAGGAAAGAAGGGAACACTACAATGAACAAATAATGAATCCAATCAGGCTCTGGGGATGTGGAAATTGGTATGATTTAATACATTTTTTAAAAATTTTATTTAATAATTACAAAAAAAAGTAAAATGAAAGCAAATGAAATGTACATGAATAAGCTGGTTGCAAGGAGAGCTCAGTTAAGCTACAGCCTAGGAAAAGTGTGAAACACACCTTATAATCTTATCTTATAATTATCTACCTGAAGAATGAGGAAACTGTACTTTACTTACTGATTTCCTAATTTTATTTACTGATTAAGGGATGCACCCCGAGGCATTAACTTCTTAGCACTTCCTGTCTGGCAGGAGGAATGGCTAGAAAATGCCCTCAGGCAGGGAGGTGTTGAAGTAGAAAGCTCTTTGCAATATATAGGAACCTACAGGAGAAAAGGCAGGTGATTTCCACAATGGCCTTAAGAGACATTAGTGGCCACTGATAGTGTCTGTTATAGGAAGTGAACAAGATATACAAGATCTCTGCTCTTATAGACCTTATAAATGCATGGGAGTTGTACAATAAACAAGTAAACAAATAAATGGATAGGTAATTTTAGAGAACAAAAAGAAATATGCTATAAAAATAAAACAGAATCATGTGATAAAGACTGTCTAAAGGACAGGGAAAGAAAGGGAATGAAAATAGGCCAAATTAGGTTCAGTTATCAAGTCTCTCTGAGGAGGAGGAATGTGAAATAAGGTCTACAAAAACCCGGAAACAGAACATTCCAAAAAGGGCAAAATAGAAGAACAAAGACCTAAGGCAGGATCAGTTTTGGCATGCTCACCAATCAGAAAAAGGGGGCAGGGTAAGGAGAGGGTCAAGAGTGACAGGACATAAAACTGGAGAGGGGGTCAGATTATATGGATCTTAAAGGGCAAGATAAATCAATTACGTTTTATTCTAATACATTAGAAGTCCACAGACCATTTTAAGCACAAAAATGGTATGATCTCATTTATATTTTAAAAAATCATTTGGATTACTCTATAGAATATGATTCTTTTTATGGGGCAAGGAGGAATAAAATTACCACAATAAGTAGTGCAGACAAATGTGTTTCTTAGATTGGCTTGGTAGCACTGGAGATGAAAAGAAGCAAACAGATCAGAGTATATTTTAGATCTTTAGTTCACTAAACCTGTTGATAGCCTGGAGTATAGAAGATAAATGATATCCTGCTCTTGATGACTGAAAAATAAGAAATACAGAGGAAAAAATAGAGTGTTGGAAATGCAGGAGACTTTGTTTTGGGCTTGACTTTAAATCTATCTAGGTGCATGATCTTAGGTCAGCCAAACAGCTGTTTTAGGCTTTGGCGTCTTCATTTTTGAAATGATATCAATAATAGCATCCCTATGACAGAGTTGTTGAAGTTAAAAACCATAGAGGTAAAAGAATCTGCGCAATTTCACTGTAACATATATGTTTAAGGTATTATTAGGGATGCCCTAAGTTGCTTTTTAAAAATTCTATGCTATTCTTGCTGCTCTTTTATAACTTTTTATTTATGATAATTAATGTGATTAGTGTGCTAATTTTCTACAGTTGCATCCTGGGGCAATCGTGCAACAGTTATAATTTTAAAAATTGGGCAAATAAGTAAATGTCAACCTGTAATAAAATCCAAATGAGTCCTTCATGAATGTTGATGGTGACTGGTAATTTACCTGATAAAATATTATAACTGCCCAGTTACCTTGGAAGAGCTGATTTCTCAAAGTAATTACCATGTTCTGCATAGTGAAGTGTCATTAGAGGAAATTTTAACACATAGTGGTGATTTTAAATTTGCTCATTTAAATATCATATTTATTTATGAAATAGTAGCATTTTAATTCAGATAGTTATATTCAAAAAGAGATGCATATTATATACTATAGAGTGCACTGTTGTGCAACGATGAGACCCTCCCTTGGGTGATTAGCACTGTTATGACTTAAAGATGGAGTCGTAAGTAATTGTTGCAGTACAAGAGGCCTGCTCATTTCTTACTTGTTTTTTTAACTACCATTTGTAATAAGTCTTTCCTCCTGATAAAGATAAAATCTGGGAAAGAGCTAAAAAGCAATTGAATAGAGCCTTCCAGCTGGAAACTGACCAAACCTTAAGTCTAAGACATGTCAGTCTCTATTTTTCTGTTTTCTGAGTCATGTGTTTGATTTCATTATATCTGCAAACAAATTATAAAAGCATTCTGACAATATGGTGTTTGATATTATTCATTGCATATCAAACTTTTGACTTTTGATTAGCTTTGTGTGTTGCTTTTCAAAGCATAATTCTCACAGATACCATCAGTTCAAAAAATCCAGGGAAAAAAGAGTCTAAGATCCTGACTTGAAATTGAATTAGAAAAATACAAAGTAATTGCATATAATAACTGTGTAGGAAGTTGTGACAGTTTTAAAAAGACCGAAGTAGACTGGAAATAAACAATATTTTTCAGGACATCGGAAATAACTCTTGGTGATGTTATTCCTTGAGCATGACCAAAAACATGTAGTTAAGGATCAGTTTTGATTTGTATGTGTAGTCTAGGAAAACAGTAAATTTTCTAATGGTTCAAAAATTCTTATTCCTTGATATTCCTCAGACTTTTAATCTGTAATCAAAACTTTACACTACTTGGTGATACATAGGTTGTAAGATGCTACAGATACTGCCAGCATGTCTGAATTAATCATTTCAGTGTTTTACAAACTAAAGATGTAAAACATTAGCAGAATATAAAAGAAATTTACAATTTTTTGATTTTTTTAAAAAAGTGGAAAAATATTTGAACATTTCACTAAAGATATACAAATGACAATAAGCACATGAAAAGATAATCAGCATCATTATTCATTAGAGAAATGAAAATTAACACCACAATGAGATGCCACTATACATATACTAAATTAAATAAAATTTAAAAATTAAATAAAACATTATGAAGCTGCGCTGAAACAGAATTGTCCCACACTGGAGGTGGAGATGTGAAATGTACAGTCTCTTTGGAAAACAGTTTGGTAGTTTCTTATAACGTTAGACATACACTTACATACAATCTAGAAATTCCTTTCCTAAGACTACCTCAAAAAAGGAGGTGAGGAGAAGTCCATGTACATATGGATATGCAAATGTTTGTAGCATCATTATTCACAAGGCCTTAAAACAGTAAACATTGCAAATATATATCAATCAGCTAGTGATAAATTTTGATACATACATACAATAGATTAATATTAAATAACAATTTAAAAAATAAACTCCAAATTCATGCAACACTGGATTAATCTCACAAAAAAACACACAGGGCTACAAATTAATATAGCATTCTGGAAAAGACAAAACAATAGATAAAAAGTAAATCAGTGGTTGTCAGGGCCTGTAGGTAGGGGTTAGGGATTTAGTACAAAAGAACGTTAAAGAACTTACTGGGGTGATGGAAATATTCTATATCTTGATTGTGGTGGTAGTTAAATGATTATATACATTTGTCAATAATCATAGAACTGTATACCTACAAAGGGTGAATTTTAATGAATGTATATTATGCAATAATAAAATGTGATTTTAAAAAATGAAAATGGTCTTATGAATAACTTTATGGCAATAAGTTGAAAATTTAGAATAAATAGATAAAACTGAAGAGAAATACTACTTACTAAAACAGATACAGGAAAAATAGAAAAATTTTACTATATTTATAAAATATTTATTATGTTAAATTTTATAATACTCCATTCCGAAAGTCACCTGTAGCTTTTTTAAAGGTTTAAGAAAGTAATAATAACTCTAGTCTAACACTTACAGAGAACAGAAACTGTGGAAACCCTTTCCAGCACATTTTATGAAGCCAACATTATCTTGATAGAAAATCTGACAAGGCACTACATGAAAGAAAAGCACAATCTAGTCTCATTATAAAAATTGCTGTAAAAATCTTAAACAAATATTGCAAAACAAATTCAGTAACATACAAAAAAGCTTAATATATCCTAAAATATTTCTTTTTATTCTAGAAATATGAGAATATTTTAATAATCAACTATCTATAAGTCACCTTTGATTTTGATAACTGTACTGTAGTTATAGGAGATGTCCCTGTTTTTAAAAAATCAGATTAATTAGTTTAGGAATATAGGGATATATTTGGCAAATTACTCTTAAATAACAAAGAAAGTGAGAGAGGGAGAATCATAAACAAATGAGCAAAATGTAAACATCTGGCAAATCTAAATATATAGGAGTTTCTTGTACTTTTCTTGCAACTTTCCTATTTGAAATGGTATCCCCACCCCAAATTTGTCAAAAATACATGTACAAATCAATCATATAATTCACTAGCGAATGAAAAGACAAATCAGGTGATTTTCTAGAATCTATGAAAAATAGTGTAAATTAGAAATAAAAACAAATTTATGTAAAACTTCAAAGCAAACTATAGAAGGCAGCTTTTTAATCTGATAAACATCTTCAAAAATGAGGAAAATTTCTGAAGCAAAAATCCTTCTTAATGGTGAAATGTTAAATGTTAAAATTTTTCCAAGATAAAAAAGTGAGCTAGATTACTTACTCTCATCAATTCCATTCCATTTCATTCTATTTTGTTCATAGTCAGTGAAATAAGGCAAAGAGTAAAAGAGTAATGACTTTCTAGAAAGGATAAAATGCCACTCTCATTTTCAGACTATATGTTTGTGTCTATGTAATGTCCAAGAGAATATCCTACTAAATTATTAGAAACAGCATAGTTTAGTGTGATTTCTGATATAATGCCAACATATAAAATTGTATTTCTTTATACAACAAATAGATTAAAATACGAAAACATCAAATACCTTGAAATAAATCTGATCAAATATATGTAAAATCTCTACAGAGCTATATAGCATTATTGAGTAAAATTGAATCAAACCTAAATAAATGGAGAGATAAAATATGTTCATAGATTTAGAACTTAAATTTATAAATGTGTTCATTCTCCTAAATCAATCTATTGATTACAATAGCAATCATAGTTCCAGCAGGCTTATTTATTTTGAAAAACTGACACATTGATTTTAAAATTCAGATGAAAATGCAAAAGGCTAAGAATAATTAACACTTAAAAAAGAATAAAGTACTTATAGTACCAGATATCAAGACCTATAATATAAGCTACAGTAATTAAGAAAGTGAAGAATTTTTACAAGGGCAGATAAAACAATATGACAGAATAGACTCCTGAAAAAGAACAACCTATCTTATGACAAAGGGGGCACTGTAGTGTAGGAGAGATGATCTTCTCCACAAATGGTGCTTTCTAACTGGGTATCATAGGAAAAAACAAATCTAGACTCTTACCTAATATCCCCCAAATTATTTTCATTTATTGTAGATCTAAATGGGAAAGGTAAAGCAATAATAATTTTAGAAGATGACATAGAAGAATATCTTTCAGAGCCTTGGCAGACACAGATTTTTAAAACAGGACATAAAAACATTAATAATTTGAACTACATTTTATTAAGTATTGCAGTCCTGGAAAAGGTGCCAGTAAGAGTTTAAAAGCAAGCCAAAAAACTCGAAGAAGATTATTCACAACTCATATAGTTGACAAATGCCTTACATGCAGAATAGACAGAAATTCCAACAGTAAAAAGAGCAGCAACCCAATATAAAAATGATAAGAGCTTCAAAGTTTATAAAAGAGGCTATACAAACATCCAATAAACATATGAGAAAGTTCTTAACTTCACTAGTCCCATTCCTTCAACAAGGTAGTGTCAGAAAAGGGGGTTAGTTCTAGATTAAAATAAATTTAAGGACATAACAATCTGATTTATGTGGTAATGCATGATACTGTTTTGAAGAAATCAGCTCTAAATAACATTTTTAATTATTTATGGGAATCTAAATATAATTTCAGTGTCATATGTAATAAAATGTACAACAATATAAATGTGAAAACTATTGACTTAAAAAACAGGTTACAAAGCAATAATATAGGAAGTTAACATTTGATTAAAAAATAATACTATGTAAGACAAGGAAAATGTATTAATAATGATCTCTAGGTGGTGGTAATATTTTAGCCCATTTTCTAATTTTGCTACAATGCTTATATACTGCTTTTGTAATAACATAAAAGTAATTTTAAATGGGTCAGCATTTCTGAACAGCAAATTATTGTGTATGTACCCATTAAAATAGGTAATATATAGGGCTCTATCACAACTAATGACTAAACATCATCCAGTCAACATAGATGCACATCTTACTTTACTTTTAAAATTTAATGATAAAAGTCTGACCTTATTAATGGCTATTAACACAGTAGATATGTTTACTGAAATTAGAAAAATTACATTATATCAGCATATACTTATTTTCAAAGTTTGATATTATAAATTATTTAAAAATTATACATTAACTATATATATATTTAAATACTTTAATTACAAAAATTACAATGTTTATTCAACAAAATATAAAATATTTGTAAACAAAATGTGGAAATAAAAATTGCAAGCAACACCATCACCCAGAAGTAACTTCTATTTCAGGGTTTGTCTTTTAAATAATCAATGTCTCTGTCTGTCTGTCTGTCTATATTTGTTCAAACCAGTATCAGTTCAGTATCTGTTTAGGTAGATAGGTAGTTTAGAAAGACAGACAGAGAGAGAGAGAGAGAAAGAGAAAGAGAGGGAGAGAAGAGATATAGAGTTGGATAAAGTTGAGATAGAGATAGATACAGAGATAATAGAGATAGAGATAAAAAGACAGAATGAAAGAGCTAAAGTTTATCTGTAACCTAAGGTAATTTTCCCTATTTTACAGTTTTGTGTGTTTACTTTAGGACACTCTCCTTTATTTTCTTTTAATTAGCTTCAATAGTGATTTATATTTTTATTTTAATTTTTAAGAATAGCTCTTGGATTTATTTAATATTATATAATTTTCTGTTTTTTTAATTAATTCATTCCTATTTCTATTTTTATTCCTCATTTATCCTTTCATTTGATCCATTTCATGTTCTATTTTTAATTCTTACCCGAATGCTAATTAATCTTAAATATTTTTTTATGTCAAATTACATATTTAAAGTAACTAGTCTGAGTGCTGCTATAATTATGTTCAATGTTTTAAAGCATGGTACATTTCATTAGTATTTTCTAGTTAGACTACAATTTTAATTTTGATATTTTCTTTGACCCAATGAGATGACTGAGAGATTTTTACACCAGGAGGTACAGATTTTCTGCTTATAAATATTACTATTAATTTCTAGTTTTACCACATTACCATTATGAACTAAGTCATGCATTGCTTTTCCGTTTTCAAATATCCTAAGGTCTTCCTTGAGGCCTAATACTTCGTCCACTTTAACTTATTCCATGAGCATTTGAATAAATATGCACATATTACTTCTCCCCCATTAGTTATTTATGCCCTCCTTAATCTCACTTATGTTTTGCCCACTTGATTTTTCATCAGCTGAGAAAAGAACATTATGTTTTCTTTTAAAAATATGTTTCTATTTACTGAAGCTTTACTTTATGAATTTTGTAGACATGGCATTTAATAAATTAATATTATTTGTGCATATTATCCTCTATTAATATACGGTGCCTTTGTCATATTTAATATTTTACCAGCTAGAAACAAAACTTATTTGATATTAATATTCTGACCCTTACTTTTTTCTTAGTTTCCATTTGCCTGCAATGCCTTTGCCAAAAGCTTCATTTCAAGCTTTTTGAGTTAATTATTACATGCTTCCTATATATAATAAATCACTGGCATTTTTATTAGCTATAATCCTAGAAGGAATCATGATTTGTCTCAGAGGCTCAATTGTAGAGAACTTAAAAATCTTGTTTCAAGAAATATAGCTAGGGTTGAAAAAAAAAAAAGAAAGAAAGAAAAGAAAAGAAAGGGAAAGATGCTCAGGAACAAAGAAACGTACTAAGCACAGGAAGCCATAAAGGGACAAGAGGACAAAGAGGGTCCAAGTGAGTGCTGGAGCTGTGTCCTTATATAAGGTTATGCAACAGGACCCATATAGAGAGGAATATAGCCAAAGGCACAGACCCCAAACAGGGAAGAAACAGAAGAAATACCCCATTCTCTCTCCTCCTAAATTAAACCCTATAGCAGCTTCCCACTGAGTGCATTCTGCTAGAATTCAGCCCACAAAGAAATCTAGAAGATGTAGATTGCACAGTTCTGCATCCATGACCATAGAGCAGGTTAGAAAAGAAAATAAATAGATCCGGGAAGCAAACAGAAAAGTACCAGAACACTACACCAACTCAGCATTCATTCTTGCCTTTTGCTAAAATTAAGAAAACTGCATCCTCAGCACAGGGCAAACCACAGTCCTATTATGACAAACTGTGGCAGGGTGTCAGCGGCTCAGTCATAGTCCCAACTCGAACTTAAATTTCAATGCTACCCATCATCAGTACTCTTCATACCAGACAATAAGGAGAGTAGGAAGGAAGAGATACTCAATTAACATAAAACATGTTAATTAGCTGCTACTATTCTTGCCTTTGGTCATGAGGCCAAATTTGATTCCCATAATTTCCTTTATCTTCATCCATTCCATGTTCAAATTACACTTTGCCAAATTTATGCAGGACAAGAATTTTTGTCTCATGAAATGAGCCAAGTCTTCATTTCATAGGATCAGAGTCCTCGATGACTGTCTTTATTTGGTAGCCACAGTGTTTCATTGACTGCTTTTACGCGACATGTTAAATGCTAAAAGGCTCCATAGTGAATCTCTTGGATTCCAGATCAGTTCTTCTAGCCCAATTTTCCCTTGTTAATCAGAATTCATCACCCCAGCCAGCAGTGTAGACTTCACTGTTGCTAGTTAGGTCAGTGGCATTAGGAGCTAAAAATGACAAGCATGCAGTTTCAAATCTCAATTTAATAGAAACACAGCTATATTTTTGGGCAGAAATTATATTTCCTACCTTGGAAAGCAAGACCTCCAAAGTCACCAAGTACAAGGTTCAGAGTAGGCAAACATATTTTTATAAATAGGATATTAGGTAAAATAATGAAATAAATTCCTGTCAATTCTACCTCTTAGTTCTTGGACCTGCATATTCTGGCTTTTGGAAATATGGCACTGTATATTGGCTGACGGGCTCATCCATACAATTTCAAATAAAATTATCCCCAGAAGGCTTTGTAACTGAGCCTCCAGGAGGCTGTCCCATCATTCTCTCAGGCCAGCTGCTTATTGATGATGGGACATGTGGGGAAACATGAATTTCATGGCCCTGAATCTATTGTGATAACTATTTTGCTATAAAATGAGTTTTTTGGTCAAAGGCAATGCAGTATTGGACATTACAGCAATAAATAAGGTATTCTTTAAGGCCATGTATGGTAATACTGGTAGAATCATTGTGGGCAGGGGAACAGGAACCCATTTCCAGAATGTGTATCTGTTTATATATGGACAAATCATTGCTTATTCCGTAATGTAAAGAGTTCACCAGATGACTTACTGGTGTCCCTATGGAATGATGCCATATCAGGAGCTGCCTCTGGTATTGATTGGCTGGACACTCGGTAATGGTAGCCAGACCAGGTTTACAAAAGGGTAGTCCTTTTTATTGAATTCATGTATTTTAACCATCATAATTACTTTTTACATGGTCTCATTAAGTAAGCACCAGAGTCACTGAGAAAAGAGGTTTATAGATATTTGTCCATGAAAGAAGCTATATACCTGACCCACCTGATTATTGAGTGTCTTCTCTTTAGAGGATGCTCCTGGTGAATACAAATGTGGGTTGAGAGAGATTTGGCAAATAAACAGGAGTAAATTATAGGAGTCTGATTAATCTGCTCATGAAATATACTCATGACTCCTATTTCTATTCACTCAATCTCATATATAAAATTTCTATTTTATAACTTATGCTAATGTCCATGAACTACTTTAAGATTTGATAACTCAGATAACACCCAGTTGGTATAAATAGTTACCTGGTGTCCCTTTCTCAAGTATTTTTATTTATTCTTGGTCCCAGTAGCAAGTCAGAAGTTTCTTCTCGAATAAAGAAAAGTACCTGGCAGAAGGGAGCATGGCTTTGCTCCAAAATCCTAGGCAAGTGAATTGTAATCCTTTTTTAGGGGCTAGCTAGAAATTTCAAGCAGCATCACTCTCAGCCACAGATTAGATCTACTGAGTCACAATGCCCATATGGCAGAGGAGCTTACAAAAAGTGCTCTTTCTGTATGGTGCAAGGGGAGCTGGCTTGGCATTGTCTATAAAGGGGATATTCTTATATACCTCTCTTTACAGTAGCTACTGTATCAGTCAGGATCCTAGCAAGAAATAGAAGTTTGCTTCAGTGGTCCACCACAGAGACTTTACTGAAGAAACTACTTACCTCAACATGAGAAGGATCTGGGGATTCAACCAAAGATACTACAATACTCAAATCAAAATGGTAAAAAGCTGCTACCACCCCTAGTCCTAAGGGACAAAGGGTGTAAACAGCATGATTTAAGTCCAGGAAGAGCCCATGCTATAAAGAAAGGTTATCTGGTAGAAACTGCACTTATGCAGACTCAGGAAGGGAATAGGGAAGAAATGCCATGATTTTTCTCTTTTCTCATACCCCCTGACCTCCTGCCAGTGACTTGAATTAACACAATTTGACTAGAAGTCCGTTGGCAGGGGAAGCAAGTGACAGAGTCTTAGGAGTTCGCCTCCTGGAGCACAGAACAGAGCAGTAAAGATTGGAGAAAGGCTCTGGGTGAAAGGAACAGGACGACCAACACATTTTTTCTTGTCCAATATGTATTTTTTCTTTAATTGCTAATTTTATTCATTTACATATAATAACAGTGAAGATATATTTGAGTTTTGTCATCTTACATGTAATGGTTTCTGCTGCGAATGATTCCATTTTTAAACATTTCTATATAATGTATTCCTGTATGTATACATTTGTTTTGGTTTTCCACCACGGAATGTATCTGTGTGTATATATGTTATAAAGGTTACTAGAAGAAAAAATAAAATTTGACTTTTAAATCTGCAAATATACATAAGTAGAGATACACCATAACCATATAAATGTTTGGCCAAATGATGAAAGGCTGAGTGTCAAAGTCATTACTCACCTAAAGCTAAATATTACTATCATAGAATAAACCTGGAATTTTATCAAATTCAACTGCAACTTTGTTATTGAAATTTTAGTAACCAGAATTTTAAAGCTTGATATTTTATTTCAGGACAATAATTTGTTAGCACTGTCAGCTGCTAGATTGCTGTGTTAGATGCTAACTTGGATACTTTTTCCATTATCGTACTTACGATAATGTTCCCAACCAATTATGACATTTAGTTCCCCCATAATATTAAATGACAAAGATACAGATTTGAAGATTCTAGATTCTGAAAATGTGGTTGATGGTGATGACACAGCTTCATTGGTACAATCCCCCAACCAAAGTTTTACACACTAATGATATTTTCAGAAGTAAAATTAAGATGGTTAACCTGACTTACATCTTTTTATTTCTATATTTGCCAAAGTAGTAGTTGGTCCATAAAATCATTTGAGAATATCTATCTATAAGTCTTGGCTTTAAAATGTGGCAATGGAAGAATAAAATTGGCTTTTGAGACCAAACAATTGTCTGAACTTTCAGCTGCATCTAAACTTGTATAATGCACACTAATTCAGCAACTTTCCCAGTTTAGGGTGACAGGAAGGTCTTCACAATAGGTATCCTATAATATATATGTGCATTCTAAAAAGATATCATACTGGTTACTTCCTCAGCAAATTCCAACAAATAAATTTCTCTGCATACAACCACTGGATGTCAATAAGTCCTGCTATGCAAAGTATTGCTATTAAAGTTGTTCCAGCAGACATTTTAATACGCAGTTTTTGATGATTCATCTTGTAGAGGTTCATAATAAACAAGTTCTGAAATTCTATCCATGTTACATACCATGTCTTTAGCTAAATTTTTAGAGATTTCACCTAAATATATCAATCTTTAAAAGTAAATATTCATTTACTTATTATATATCTGAAAATCTGTGTGATAATTAACCCCACCCAAGTTCAAGGATGCCAGAAATGATGGTAGAGTAGGTATGTCTAATTTGGTCTCCCAAAGTCCAAGGCTAAATCTAAGGTGAATGGAGATTTGGGCTAATACAGAGAATAAAAATGAATGTTAGTGCATTCTATTGTGTGTGTGTGTGTGTGTGTGTGTGTGTGTGTGTGTGTGTTTACTTGTATGAGGAATAAACTTTCAGGGATCTGCAAAAATTAGTGGAAGAGATAGCCTGCTCAGGAACATGTGGGCACTGACTCTGCCTTTATACACTTGGATTTATTGGTTCATGTGCTAATTCTCTTTCACAGAGAAAGTTTATGGGTTTCTAGTAAACACCAAAGAATTAGATGAGGTATTATTGAAAGAAAGTTCACTGCCTGCTATAGTATGAGTAAAATCTCAAAATAATGAGATTATAGGTGATTTGAAGGCTATTTAATTTCTTCCACTGGGTAGGGAAAGGGGTGCTTTTTTTCCTTTTTGTGAATTTGGGTCTTTGTTCTAAATTGACATATTTCTGGAACCTAAGAGAAAACCATAATCAACCAGAATCTAACCTTTCAATCCAGCCAAGAGTTTATTTCATTCGCCCAATTAAAATGTGGTTCCTCTTTAATACCTATTCATAATCTCTTTCAGTCCATATTTTCTCCATTATGTCCAACTCCCACCCATCAGCTGTTAGTTTACAGTAAAAGCTATTTTTAAGATTACAGAATAAATTATTGAAATATGTATTCCCTACTCAACAGACTCATAAAATGCACATTTACCTCCACATTTCATAGCTTATTCATCTAGGCCAGTGGTCAGAAAAAAAGTTGGAGCATGTTTCACATATACCCATTCGCTTCCTCTCTTATTTCTTGTTCATTAGTGAAGACAGCATAAGACAGCAACAGGATTGGAAGAAGACAGAGGATTGAAAAATATTACATATGACCCACCTATTGGAAAGGTAGTCTAATGTCCTACAGAAAGATTCTGCCCCCAGGCTTTCACTTGTAAATCACAACTGTTATAACTCTTCCAGTTACAAGAATGAAAATTTCCTTTATTTTTGTTGTTATGTTGTTTATCTTGGAAAGATAAAGAGCTTTGTAATAACGCCTAAGATAACAGTCTCACAGTTATCTGTGTGATCATATAGGATTGTATGTTTTATAGTTTTAGGTTTCTTAAGAGGGCTACAACTTCAGAATATTTAATGTAAGGAGTAGGAACCAGGTAATATGAAGAGCAGATAAAGCAATCAGAGATGTTTAGCTTGAAAGAAAGAAGATTTAAGGGCGATATCAGAGCTGTCTTCAAATATTTGAAGGCTTGGCAGTAGATGACCATGGAGCCAAATTTTACATTACCATAATGGGCAGACAAAGAAATGGCAGACAGAAAATCTGGGATTGCAAATTTGAACTATTTTAAGGAATTAATGATAACAATCAGATACAGATTGCTTTAAGGGGTTAGAGATGCAAACAGAAGCGGGTCATAACAGACTTTTGTTGTCAGGGATGCTATAGAGGAAATTTAGGCATTAAACGAAAAGTTAGACTAATTAAGCTTTCTTGATCCTTTCAATTCTGATGTTCTGTAATTGTATGAAATTATACTGTATTTAAGGATCATGGTATTCTCCTATTGTTTGAGCTAACATGAGTGAAGACAATGCATGATAAATGTGGTATAATCACAATTACTAGATTTGGAGTTGGAAAATTGGGGCTTGAATTTCAGTTCTAGCACTGACACTACTAACTTGGAAATAAAAAAAAATTAACTTATCTAGGTCTCAGTTCTTTTATTAAAAATAATGATAATTATGCTACCTACCTCACAAGGTTATAATATGGGTTAAATTAGATATTCGGTACAACAAATCTTTAAAGATAACCTAATATGTGCAAGACCATTATAAGCTGAGACTTGAAGATGAGAATGAGAAAACTGCGGTCTAAAACTTTGCTAGGGTTTATAGTACATAAAGAGATAGCTATAATTCAATATGCTAAATGCTATGATAGAGGTGAATTTAAAATAATGTTGGGCAAGTCAGTTTGGTTTAGGAGATGAATTAGAAAAAATATGCAGAAGATGTGCTATAAATCTCATAAGAAAAACAGAATTTAGACAGTATCCAAAGACTACAAGAAATGACAAAACTGTCATTTGAAGATGACATGATGCTGTATATAGAGAGCCTTAAATATTTCACCAAAAATATTAGAAATGATCAATAAATTAAGTAAAGTGTCAGGAAACAAAATAAATATTCAGAAAATATTCAGAAATCTTTATACACCAATAAGGAACTATTGGAAAGAGAAATTAAGAAAACAATTCCATTTACAACTGCATCAAAAGGATAAAATAGCTAGGAATAAATTTAACCAAGGAGGCAAAAGACCTGTACTTGGAAAATTATAAGAAACTGAAGAAAGAAACTGAAGAAGATAAAAATAAATGGAAGCATATATCATGCTTATGGCTAAAAATCAACATTGTTAAAAAGCAACCTACAGATTCAATGCAATCCCTATCAAAATGCCAATGGCATTTTTCACAGAACTAGGACAAATAATTCTAAAATTTGTATGGAATCACAAAAAAAGAAAAAAAGAAAAAAAAACAGAATAGTAACATCAATCTAAAGAAAATAAAAACAAAGCTGGAGTATCTCTGCTACCTGATATCAAACTATACTATAAGGCTATAGTAATCAAAACAGCATGGCACTGGCATAAAAACAGACACACAGATCAATGAAAAAGAATGCAGAGCCTAGAAATAAACCCACACCTATATAGCCTTTTAATTTATGATGAAGGAAGCAAAAATATAGAATGAGATAAAGACAGTCTATCCAATAAAGAGTGTTGGGAAAACTGGACAGATACATGCAAAAATATTAAACTGGATCACCTTCTTATACCATAAACAAGATAAACTCAAAATGGAATAAATACTTAATGTAAAACCCAAAACCATAAAACTCTTAGAAGAAAAGAAAGGCAGTAAACTCCCTGACATTGCTCTTAGTAATATTTTTTTGATATATTTCCTCAGGCAAGGAAAACAAACAAAAAATAAACAAATAAGACTACATCAAACTGAAAAGTTTTTGCAGAGCAAAAGAAACCATGAACAAAATGAAGACAATCTACTAAATGGGAGAAGATATTTGCCAGTGATACCTCTGATATTAAGGGGTTAATATCCAAAATTTATAAAGAACTCATGCAACTCAACACCAAAAAAAATGAAAATCCAATTAAAAAATGGACAGAGGAACCGAATAGGAATTTCTCCAAAGAGGACATACAGATGTCAATAGACATATGAAAAGATGCTCGATGTCACTAATCATCAGAGAAATGATAATTAAAGCCACAATGAGCAATCACCTCACACCTGTCAGAATGGCTTCATCAATATATCAATAAACAAGTGCTATAAATAAGATTTTCCTGTTAGTACTATGCAGGTATTTTTTAATCTGTACCATGTTATTAACTTTGTTTATGACAGCTCTCACAGTTCAAAGTAACTTTTTAATAGATTCATATCTATTTTTACTTCAAGTATCTTTAAGCAAGTCTTCCACATCTTCTATTATTAAAATGTTATCTGTATTTTATTATTATATATTAATAAATTTTATTTTAGTTGATAGCATACATCTAGAATTTATTTTAGTATATTTTTAATGTAGGATTCTAAAGCACCCATTTTATTGGTGTAATTAATATGGTTTTGAAGTTTGTAAATGTCTTTAGTATTTGTAAATATAGTACCATTTTATATTTTTAAATTTTTCTTCTTTCTCTCTAAATTTTTTTTGGACTGGCAAAAAATTCATCTATTTCATTGGTCTTTTCAAATATCACATTTTGAATGTATTGATCATCTCTATTATTTGTTTTCCATTTAATAATTTTATGTTCATTAATTCTGTGTTCTGCTATTCTGTGTTCTACTCTTTTTTTGTAATTTCTAAGACCTATCCTTTTTTTCACTCATATCATAGTTGCTCATATTCCTTTTGTGTTGAAGACTCTTACTCCAAGGCCTTTACTCAGACATTGTAAATGATGGATAAAATCTGTTGTGTGTGTCTCAATAGATTTTCTTTCTGATATGGTAGTTCCCTACTACTCCAAGGGGTTAGTAGCCATGTAGGTTAATAAAGAGGTTCAAGCAATTATAAACAAGATAATACATAAGGAGAGATGGGCAATGAAATTTTAAATAAGCATAATTAGCACTGAAATTGATAACCCAAACTGCAACAAAAGAGAATAAAGAGTTCAGAGATATACATAGTAAAGCTTCCCTAAAATGAGAAATACATTAAATATAGATTGAAAGGGGAAACATATTACCAAGAAATTCTTAGGGTTTTTCTAAGAATGACCTCAAAAATTATATGAAGCCCAAACGATCATCTAAGCCACAAACATACACCAAAGATCCAAGAAAACACATCCCAATGAAATCTAGCCAACCATAGAATGAATCAAAATAAAGAACTAAAAAGTAGAGATACTTTATATATAAAATGATGGATATATAATAAATCCTATGAATGCAGAAACAAGATTAAAAAATTGAAGAAAAATTTATGCAGAACATAAGGTAAAAGTTATAAATTCTGGCAAAATAAAAATAATGTAAGTCATAAAACTCCACAGGATGCATAAGGAAAGAAAAAAACCTGAAGAGTGTTAACTATATATCTTATAACAAGATGTAGACTGACACTGTCTAAAAGTAAAGTCTGAAGGTGAAAGAAACCTCTGGGACTTCTACTACTGGTAATAGCAGATTCTTGCTAACTCTCTCAATGAGGGTAACAAAATAAAATCTTTTCAAGACATTGCATGTCAATGTAACAATGAAGGATTACAAAGTCAAGATCCAAAGGAAGATGGGCTTGGCATCGAGAACCACTTTTCAGCTCAAGATCTCTGCTAATTCTAGGAAGTTATAAATAGACTGTAAAACCAATGAATATACTTTTGACAGCAAAATGTATAGATGTGTGTGTGTATGTAAGGAGTATAGAAAATTGGAGTACCCAGCCCTCTATGTTTTGAGTTGGGGCCAAGGACCACATTTTAGGAAGACCAGCCCACACAGTGACATAAAATTAGTATCTAATCGTGCGTACATTTGTAGCTGCACTAAAGTAACATAGAAATTCTAGTGCTTTTAGCTTCCTGCAAAGAGTAAATTTAATTACTCTCTAGAGAAAATTAAGATTTTTCTAAGCTTCAAATTATTTTTAAAAATATAATGCCTATATTAAAAATGTAGAAGAAATCATTGCAAAAAAGACATCCAAGAGAGAAAATCAATAGAGAAAAACTTTTTTCATTAAAAAATTGATAAATCTTTATAGTCCTCGAAAAATAATATATTTAAATTATTTCAGAGATGGAGATGAAAGAGAGAGAAAAGCAGGGAATTAAAGAGAAAGAACATAATTTACCAACATCAGAAATAAATGAAAGAGAAAACATTGTTACAGATTCTATAGACAGCAAAAGATTTACAAAAGATATTCTAGTGGTCTCAGTGCAATAAGGTAATAAAAAGATTTTCATTATAAATCTTTAAATTTATAAAGATTGCAAAGAAAAGGTAAATGCTATTTTTCAGAGGTTATAACTATGTATAAAGAAGATCCAAATTTATCCACAAACAATTAGAATTAAAAGTAAATTTAATAAAGTGGCTGAAATTGCAATGAATGCACAAAAAGCAAAAGTTAATTTGCATACCTATACACTAGCAATTGAAAAATGAAATTCTTAAAATGTCATTTAAAACAACAAAATTATATGCCTATATATAACTTCGACAAAAAATATGTAAGACCTCTATAGTGAAAACTACAAAACAGTACTAAAGGAATTAGTAAGATCCACATACATACAATATTCCATATTCAAGGACTGGAAGACAAGTAATGTTAAAATGTCTATTCCTCACAAAATTCAATGCTGTTATTCTATCTATATTATATATATAGAGAGAAAGTACATATTAATGCATATAATATATATCAATGTGTATGTATATAATTATAGATATAAGGCTGCAGCAAGGCTGGGGACAAGAATAATGTCATGTGCTGTTTGACTTATGAAGTAGAAATAATGTATTAAAAATGGGAAGAGAAAGAAGAAGGAATAAGCCCAACTTAAATTGTGTGCTCTTGGTGCCTCTCTTAACTTACCTTAGTCTTGGACGTGATATATGCAATAAATATAAAAAGCTAATCATTATTCATTAGGGATATTCAATTTAAACTATAAAGAAATACATCACTGTACACATACCAGGTTCTCTAACATTAAAAATACTAAACAATTATTAATGAACATATAGAACAATGAGAATTCTCATACACCGCTTGAGAAAATAAATGGGCAAAGCTATCCACTTACATGTTTATGCTATGAGACATGTGCAAAGATGTTTAAAGCAGCATTATTGTTTTTAAAGTAGAATGAATTTTAAAACTTTTGAATATAACAATGAAAATTAACAAATTAGAAGTACATGTAACAACATTTAATCCATCTTACATGCAAAATGTTAAGCAAAAAAAGGGGAAAGGAATGTGTATTAGTTTCCTGAGACTGTTCTAAGAAATCATCACAAAATTAGTAACTTAAAAAACAGAAATTTATTCTCATAATTCAAGAGGCCAGAAATCCAAAGTCAGTTTCACAAAGCTACACTCCCTTTTGATTGTTTAGAAGATAATGTGTTAATTGACTCTTTCATCTTGTGAAGCTATATTCCTCATGAACCCTTTTACTATTTTCAAAACCCGCAGCATCACATCTTCAAATCTCTCTGCTCCCACTGTGACATTGCCTTCTGCCTGCTCTTTTATAAAGACACTTGTGATGATATTTAGGGCCCACTCAGATAACCCACCCAGATAATCTCCTCATCTCAAAATTCTTCATTACGTCTACAAAGACCTTGTTTTCAAATAAGGTAAAATTTACAGGAATTAAGATGTGGACATATCTTTGGGGGCTATTATCAGCCTACTTCAAAGTAGATGTATAATTTGCCAACACCAAAAGTAGTCTATGACAAATAGCGGGTATCTTTGAAGAGAAAGGAAGGGGTAGTGATCTATTTTGCAGAAAATTTTTCTTTACCTGAGTGATAGTTGCTGAGGTATTTGTTTTTTGATAACTCCTTAAACTGTATAAATTTTGTACATTTTTATGTTTTGGCCTTACATGTATTTACATATGTATATGTGTAAATGACACATAGATATAAATATAATTAAAATTTAACAAAGAAACAATCTACTGTTTTCATATTTTTCTTTTTTTTAAATGAAAGTGTGATGTTTTTAGGAAATAGTTCAGTAAATAAATGTAATACTTTCACATAGCAGATTCTCTTATAAAATCATTTTTTTCATCTATTCTGCTATCTCTGTATAGCCATCTTCCATCTATATACATATCTATCTATCTACTAAAGTTTTAGGATGCATGAAATTTGAAATATATATAACTTTTTATAGCTTTTATAATAAAAGTACATGCTTATTATGTTTAAGTTTCAACAATACAAAAAGTACAAAGAAGAAACAAAAAATTATCCAAAATATATCTTACCAACACAACACTGGGTATTTTGGGCAACTTTGGGTAAATTGTTTTTCTTTATACTTCTTTAGATATTGTTCAAATTTTTAAAATAATAAGCATGTAATATTCAAAGTTATTACTATAAAAATCACGTAAATAAAATTTATACATAAATTATAATAATGAAAATAGAGGAATAACTGTTTATACAGAATTTATTTAGTACCTACCATGTCTTAGACATTTTTCTCTATGTATTACATTTGTTTTCTAAGCATCACAATAATTTTTATGAGAGGCATATAAAACAGAATATCTCATCTACCTTATAGATGAGGAAATAGGAGTGCTTTGTGACTAAAAGTGGCACGGACAACAAACAAATTTGTTGGGATATGGTACCCAAGTCAGCTGGTTTTGAAGTCAAAAGAAAAACTTCTGATATGCTCCACTGCTATCTATAATAATTTAAATTCAGTTATGACTGAATCGGATGACTGTGTTGGTATTTCATACGTGCAGGCTATTCAATAAACTCATCATAAATTATGTACATGTTTGTGTTCTCCCTAAATCTTGCTTTCCTTCTTCATCCTCTGTTGCCTAATCCTTCCCACAAAATACACACAAACACAATTAGTTTCTAGAGATTTAAAATCTTTGCTTATATATATTTTAACACCAGAATCTAGCACAATATCTCACATTATATGGTCACTCTAAAAATGTTTACTGTGAATGAATTAGTGATTAGATTCTAACATAAACCCACAGCCATCAATTCAGTCACCATATTTCCAAAAAAGAGTTAGTACCCCCATTGAAGCTATGCCCTTTTCATTTACACAGAAGTATTGCAACCCAAACCAGAGTCTGATTAGTAGGCAGTAGTAATCTCTTTCCTGCTTCCTACACAAAAAGACAAACTCACTGCAGTCTACAGCTGCCATATCCACAAGATAGCCATTATAAGAACACTATTGTCTTCCATAAGTGATGCTAACTGAAACAAAGGAGAGATAAAATGATTATCAAAATCAAATGAGTCTTACCACATTCTCTCTTTCAAGATTTTGCATCTGAGATTATCATAAAGGAAAGCAATTCAGAGGTAATCACATGCTTAGTGTGCAAATCGAAAGCATGCTGATCTAATGCCTGACTTCATAAGAGTAGTGTTATACAAATGTAGGTGAAAGAAAACAATCAGGAACCAAAACTGTCTTACCAGACAAAGTGTATAATAAATTAGTGTTTCCACAAAATTTCAAATAGTACTGATTAAGCCAATATGCATTCAAAGCAACAACAGCCACAATGTCCAGCTTGTGTAAAGAACATAAATCCAGTGATTCAAATAGCCCTAATTATCCCAATGTAAGTAACAGTCAGTAAAAGAACATGCAGCGCTTTCCCTAGATAATCCTTAAAACAATCTTTTACTGAATTTTTTAAACAGTATGTAGAAAAAACTCCAAAAATAAGAATATAGTAAAGGCAATAATTTCTAAAATGCAATTCAAGTATCATAAAAATAATAGCACTAAACAACTGCTTTTCACAATTCCAGTGTTATCTCAATTTCAGATCATCTTCTCTTTGCTGTAAATTTTTTTTTAATTTTTAATTTTCTAGACATTTATGCAATTTTTATTTGGAAATAATAAGCTCTAGAAAAATGTTCAATTATATGCCATAGAACCAGAAATGTGGAAACAAACAATTCTAAGATGTAAATATTCCTCAGGATTCATAACTAAATTTTTTTATTCCTTGTTGAACTAAAAATTTTACCTTTAATTGCATTCCAATTAAAAAAATAAAATGGAACAAAATGAATATTTTAAGAAATGCCAGTTTTCAGTATTTATTTCTCTTTTGTGCCTAACAAAATACTAAATAAATAGTTCATCTTTGCATAAGTAACTACTCGATAGACTCCAAGAACAACTATTTCATTCTGACAAATAGGCAAATGGTACAGATATGCCTTCCTTGCCTCTAGTATACAGCAAAGAGACAAAAATGACAAACAGTGGGAAAAAGGATGATTTGTTTTCAAAGAAAGACATGTAAAGTCAAGGTATGAATGGAACAGCTTCTCTTGTGAAACAAGAAACAACTTACAATGTCAGAAAAAATAAAGTATTATGTTTCAGCTTTAAAGTTATCGAGTATGGTACTATAGTTAACTTAAGGGATCTGGGTCTTAGAGAGAACAAAGTGATCAAGAGTCAGACTTGGCTGCACTTCTTCCAGGTGTTTCCTCTGAGTCTCAATCAAACTAACGCTCCATTATATTTGGAGAATCATTGCTAGACCTTTAATCTGCTTTGTTTTTGCCTTTCATCTGCTTCTTTGTTGCCAAGGAACTGTATTAATTTATTGATTTTTGATTCTGATTTATAAGAATTACAAGAAAAATATTTTAGTGCCAGACCAAGGTACCCAATTTATAAGATGCTGGAAATATTTCGTGAGATGTAGTCTTTCCATTGAGTTACTAGAGCACTTAATTGGCCTTTAAAATAATAGGTGTGATTTAGAAGCCTGATGCTGTATTACAAAGTGCTGCTAGCTCATATCTGTCCTTTTCAAGCTTACTGAACAAGTCTTTATTCAGCTTCCCAACACTCCTATGGTTAATACTTGATAGAGCACAATATTTTCACCCAGAAAGGGAAGATCAATACATTTACTCATAACTCCTAATTGAATAGCCAATCTACAGTCGAAATTTAGTCTACATGTTTCTAGTAATTTATATGTCTGAGGGAGTTTTAGATTCACTAGATTCTGTACTCTTGGGCACTGGTAAAAAATGTGCTGCCAGAACATGGGAGATTGATTTGGTTTCATTGCTGATACTCACAAAATCTTGATTTCCCCTGACTTCTCACTCAGCAGCTAGTAGGGAAATGTAATAGTGACAATACCATAGCACTTTTCTCTGAGGAGCTCAGAATATTTTCCAAGCATCTCTTCATTAATCCTCACAACATTCTTATGAAGTTAACAAGCAGAGGGATTATTTCTATTTTACCGTAGGAATGAAAGTCTTCCATGGATAGGTGACTTATCCAGAATTTCATAGGCTATCAATAAAAATCAGGATCAGAATTACATTGGTTGAAAGTAAAGATCAGGTTTTGTGTCACTGTGACAAAAAAAAAAATTATGATTATATTTATCAATTCTTTGTTTTCATTTTTCAGTTTTATAGTATACTAATGTATTTCTATATTAACATTGTCTTATTTTACTTTTCATTTTTTGAGGTTCTTGGTATGAATTATTTTGTTTGATGTTGATTTTCTTTTTTACGCATGGCAGGCATTTAATACTATGCACAATATTCAGTAGAGCTATGATCTCATTACCCAAATCTTGATACAGTGTTTTGGAAATTTCCTAAATAAATTAACTGTGCTCTTTCCTTTAACTTCCTTGTAGAAGGTCTCATCTCATCAATAGTCTTATTTAGTGCTCTCACTTTTATAATTACCTAGATTACCTATAATTTTTAAATTTTTATCCCTGAATTTACCGATATTTAGCATGATTATTTTGGTTCTTAATCTTGATGAGATGGTTTTAGGTTTTCTTATCTAAATTTTATATTCTAATTTCTAGTTTGGGAATATTTTCTTATAAAAGATAAATATTATATAGTTTGAATTTTGCTCCCTAGTTGCTTTGCTATTTAGATGACCATATTTATTGATACATATATAAGAAATACAGAATATGGATAAATGTGTGCACTTTTAGCCTGTAAAAATTGTAGTCTTGAATTAAACTCTGAAATTAATATAACCCAATGGGATTCGAATTTGCTTTACATTGGCTGGGCATATCTTTGTCCATCTCCAACCTCCTCTGCTCTGACCAACACCTGTACAATTTCTCTGGGTTGTAAGATTTTTTGTAAGCATTATAGAGCAAAGATTGCTTTTTACTGATTCATTCTGGTATTCTTTGCCTTCTGGTAAGAAAATAAAATCATTTATATTTATCATCCTTCCTAATAGTTGCCTTGATTTTATCATGTTTTCTATGCTTTGAGATGTTTCATATTTTACCTAAATTTTACTTTTCGTTCTGTTCTTATAACGGAGTTCAGAAAGTCTTAACATATGTTTAGTGGGGTCAATTTCATCAACAGCTCCTTAGTAAAAATATCAGAGTGATCATTCAACCTGGTCATCCTACAGGGTTTGTAGAAGGAATTTTGAACCAGGCAGGTCTGTGTTGGGATCTTAATTCTGCTGTTCAACAGCTAGACAAGTGGCTCCTACTGTGGGATGTATGTATAACTAGAGATAGGCAAGATTATCCAATGGGGTGTTAAAAGAAAATTTTAGTAATTCTATATACTTTTTAATCTAAAATTACCTTCTTTTTAATCTAAAAATTGGAAAGAAAAATAAGCTTTCCTAACATTACCATATAGACTCACAGCATTGTCCCCAATTGGTTTTAACATCAAAAGGTTGTGTTATATCAATAGCAGCTGAACAATCCTGAGGACAATGGGAGTTTCACCTTACAGAGAGAGTGGCAATAATGTCCTCTATTATTTGCTAATTTTCAGCACATTGTGATCTATTGCAATTGCTATGTACCCAGTTAAATGGTTTTAACTAACCTTCATAAAATGATCGAATGAACCAAGATTTCTAAATAGGTATTACATATTTAACATAATCATAATTATCTTAGTTAAGTAACAAGCATAAGAAAAGGGCAAAACCTTTCAAATAAGCTAGGTCTATGTCAGCCTCATTTCTAGGGTCAGAATCAAAATACATCTGACAAAACTTAGCCAAAATTATTTTAATTATCAGAAAAATTATTTGAATAGATTTATTCACATAAATTTCTATAATGAAATAATAATAAAGGAAAATAAATAAATTTAAAATTATTATTGCTCCTTTAATTTTTATATTATTATATTATTTTTATATTATTTTTTATACTTCCATATAGCACATGAACAATTTACAAGTTATAAATGTACAGTTTGTATAAAATGCTTTTACTGAGATGGTTGCAATGAACAAAGTTGGAGACTTTTGACATTTGACCTTCTTCAGAACCAGGAATATGTTTATCTTGTTCATCCTTGTATTCCTAAAGTCCAGGTCTACATCCTGTGGAACTAATTATGCAATTTAAGTGCATATGCTTGTTGCCATAAACTAATCCCTAAAGAGTCTTCTCTTTTCTCACTGTAAATTAAAAATGCTACAGATTATTTAGTAATGATTCAATAATAAAAGCAGATAATTCATAATTGCCTGGTATTGTCTGTACATGATTGTGAGCAATGCTTGGTAACAGGTAGATGTTACCATATTATAACTTTTCTAGATACTTAAATGACATACAAATGGATTCTTCCTCTCATATGTATATCCAGCTCAATGGTCACAGTTTCCAAGTTCAGATTAATGGTATAGCCTGACAGACATACTGCTGGACATGAAAAGAGCTATGCCCACAGATTACTTAGTTGCTGAGAAAATGTTCTGGGAAAATAAACCTAAATTGATGCTGCCTGTTGACATAATTTACTCATCTCCTCTGCCATTTTAACAAATAACTCTAACAAAAATGGGCCATTCAAAGATAATAATAAAAAAGATACCACTATTATTCCTGTGCAAAATATATTTCAGACTAAATAGAGAAAAGCAACAGGGGCAATATGACAATAAAAGGTAGATAGGAATGCATACCACATTAACTATTACTCAGCCACAAATTAATGAAAATTTGGAAAATATTGTCCCATAAAATAAAAACAAAAAAACTTCCCAAACAATAGGGCTCCTCTTACATAAGTGTTAAAAAATGAGATAACAAAGCTTAAAGCTAGTTTTTATTTTTTACTCTGGGAAAATGCTTTTTTTAAAGTATAAAGATGATGTAGACCATAACTGTAATATCCATATTTTAGAGATACTATAAGTATTAGTAACTGACGCTAGTACTTAAATAGTTATAGATTTAGCATCTTAAATTCCAATTTTAAATGTAACTATTAATTATTTTAATATGTAACTAGTAATTATTTTAAGCATTGCTTTTTCCAGTTGAAAACTATAGTTTGCTAAGTAGCCAGTAGTTGTTTAACATTTAAGAAACTTAAGATTCACCATTTTGTAAGTCTGATTTATTAGCTCTATAAAGATTAAGTACTCTGAAAGGTTTTTTTTTTGTTAGTCAGATAATTAAAATGTTCACAAAGATAACTGAATATATTAAATTTATAAATGCAGTTTAAAATCTTTAAGGGAGTTTAAGGAACCAAACAGTCTCCCTTAAAAAATTACTTTTAAAAGTACTAGATTTGTAAATAGAACAATATTTTTAAAATTGTTAAGTGTTTTAAAATTTTTATCTTAATATGCTGCACATTAATTTAAAATACTGAATTCATTGTCAGTACTCCTTTTTATATTCTAAAGTCACTGTGAAAAATACCCCAAAATGCCCACTGCTACTGTAAAATTCTGTAAAGCAAAGTCCTGCATAGATTTTGCTTTCCATGAATTGATGATCATGCATCAATTCCTTCTTCTTGTTACTTTGTTCTTAATTTTAAAATGTTATGCATCCACATAAGTTAAGGAGTCAAGCAGTCCTTAAAAGTTTATGTAAAATGGCAGTATCTCATCCCTTCCATTTCATTTCTCCCCCCTCAGAAGATACTATTTTCAATTAATTTAGCATTCTTTTTGGACTTCTATAACTCTGAATACTAGTCTAATACTGAAACTTCATTATTGTTTATCATTAAGTATTTATTATTGATTTAGCATTATGATAACTAAAGATTTAATTCTCTTTCCCATCCTTTCTATATAATTATATTGTAACTTTGGATCAATAGTAGTATTCATATTATTATGTCTATGTTAATGCTACTCATAGCTAGCCCATTTAGCATGAATGATTTTATTTCTCTCCTACATAATATTTTTTAAGTTGATAATTTTCTTATTAGTTTTATATATATGCATCAAAAACGAGTCCGGATTCTACTTCAATTATCTAATGTGTCTGTCAACACATTCACAAACATTAGATATTTATATCAGTTTTATCTTTCTGAAGAATTTTTTTCTCCAGTTCTGATTGTCACTTACGCATGCTCTATTTCTTTAACAACCTGGAGATTACTAACACTCTTGCCCTTCTTTTTCCTCATTTACTAATCAATTTTGTGAAATGTGTTGAGATATTATGCATTAAGAGTATCACTTTAGAACCTTGCATGTAGAAAATCATATCTGATTGAGAGTTTGGCTAAGTATATGATTCTACATGGCAAGTACTTTTCTCTTACAATTTATAAGATTTTAGTCCATTGTCTTCTAGTGACCTATTTTAATTTATCACCTCAGAAAGCTTGAATTGCCATTTGTTTTTTCTCAGTGTGCCGATTTTCTTCACTATTTTTCTTGGTGTTGGTATAGGTCTATTTCCATCCGCTAGTGAACCCTGGTGGAGACATTCAATTTGAAAACTCGGATTTTTAATCATTACCCATTTAAAAAAAAATACTTAAGTATACCGAGGGAAAAAAAGTGGCGTTGATGAAAAGAGGCTCTGTTCATTCCTCTAACGACCAAATCAAAGTTGTGATGGAAACAAGGAGCAAACAGCAAGGGAAATATCACCTGGGATCTAGATGAACAAGCCATACAACTAGGGAGAAATCTAAGAAATCACCTTGCAACAGTAGAAGGTAGGACGAGGCAAGGACACAAAGCTGTCCTACCTGAGAGGCTGAGTGGGATGGAGGCTGCAGCAGCGGCAGACGACTCTTAAAGGGGCCACATCTGCGAGTGGATTTTTGCAGTGACGGACCTGCTCTCTCTGAGCACCAGTGCTGATTGGGCTGCGCGCAGGGGACACCAGGGACTTGCAGGGAGACATTGTCGGAGTGAGGGCCAAGGAGAGACTCGCTCTGTACAGAAGTGCTGGCAGTATCCATTGTTCCCTATTGAGCCCTACCCACTCACAGTAAACAGATACAGGGCCGCCATAGCCCAGAAGTATCAAACTGGATAACGGAGGTCACTCCACCCAGAAGATTCCCTGAAACCCCGCATCCCCCAATTGGCGGCCCCACCCAAACCACATCTAGGTATATCCTCAGCGAGTCAGATGCTCCTTGCTGAGCAGCACCTAGACTCACACAGGAGGCAGCTGGCCTCAGTTTCTGGTGTGGCCTTTTGAGGCAACTATAAGCACAGCATCTGTGGATTGCTTGCTGAATCTTGACAGGTGGCCCTGGAGGGTTAGAGTCTTGGGCTAAATTTGGCCTGCAGCTGAACCCCTCTCAGGACTGTGCCACTGGTCACCTACTACACAAATCTACACTAATAAGACCGGGAGACTTAGGAGCTTTGCTTAGTACACAAAAACAGACACAGGAAGGCAGTCAACATGGGAAGACAAAGAAGCAGAAACCATATGAGAGAACAGAACAGAGATCTAGAAATAATGGAGTCAAGCAATCTAACAGATGCAGAGTTCCAAATACTGGTTATAAAGATGTTCAATGAACTTATGGGAAATGTAGATAAATTCAGTGAGAATGTCAACAAAGAGATAAAAAAAACATAAAAATGGAAATGGAAATTATAAAAGGGAACTAGTCAAAAATGAAGAACACATTATCTGAGATGAGAAGTATATAAAATGGAATAAACAAAGTGAAGAAAGAGGATCAAATGACCTATATAGAGGATAGGAAAGCCAAGGAAACTCAATCAGAATGGCAAGAAAAAAGAAGCCAAGACTATAAAAATAATTTCAGGAGCGTATGGGACACTATTAAAGGCCAAAATATCCATCTCATCGGTGTACTAGAAGGAAAACAAGATATTGAACAGCTATTTGAAGAAATAATGATGGAAAATTTCCCTAACCTGGTGAAGAAAATAGACATACAACCCCAGAAATCTCAGAGAATCCCCAGAATCGGGAATCCAAAGAGGCCCACACCAAGACACATCATAATTAGAATGCCAAAGGTTAAATACAAAGAGAATCTTAAAAGCAGCAAGAGAAAAGCAGAGAGTTACCTACAAGGGAGCACCTATAAGACTGGCAGCTGATTTCTCAAAAGAAACTATGTAAGACAGAAGGGCTTGGCACAAAATATTCGATGTGATGAAGACCTAGGATCTACAACCAAGAATAATTTATCCAGCAAAGCTATCATTTAGAGTTGAAGAACAGATAAAGAGCTTCTCAGACAAAAATAAGCTAAAGGAATTTATCATCACCAAGCCAGTATTACAGGAAATGTTGGAGGAACTTCTCTAAGAAGAAAAAATATGTATCAAAAACAGGAATAAAGAATAGTAACAACTACATTCCTATCAATAAGTACCTCAAGTGGAAAAGAATTAAGTGGATGAATGGATAAGAAAACAAGACCCCTACATGCTGCCTACAAGAAACTCACTTCATATTAAAATACACACACAGACTAAAAGGAAGGGGATGGAAAAAGATATTGCCTTGATGGACCTAGAAGGTATTTAAGTCAAACAGGGAAAGATAAATACCATATGATTTCATTTATATGTGGAATCTAAGGAACTAAAAGAACAAACTAATCAAAAAGAGACTCATAAATATAGTGGACAATTTGGTGACAGAGAATTTTCAAGAGTTCTATTATGATTTTTAGTAATTCATTTTATGTTACATATGTTCTTGAGTATGTTATCTTATCTCTAAGAACATTAATGGTAACTTTCTTTCCTTCCTGTTCACTTCTAGTAGTTTTATTTATTTTTGTCTCTTTGTTTTACCTTACTGGTTATCTCCAGATTCTCATAGTTGTTGAGACTATTTATGTTCAAGAGCAGTGAAATAAATGCTAACAATAATCCATAAGTTCATAAGTAGTAATTTTCAATTGTGGCCTCACTGCAGGTAATCTAAGTGGACTATTTCCTTGGGGGAAAACTCTTATACTCTTAAGCCTACTCTTAAGCCTATTCTTTAGACTTTCCTATAAAGTTATTTCTTCTAGTCTCCTTTTCTGAGGCTATAGGACTAACAGATCTTCACACTGTGAACCAAGAGAGGTATACAGACTGGAGAAATCTCAACTTTCAGTAGTTAATGTTTGTTTTAGCCCTCTATTTTCTGTATGACCAACCATGTTGGTATCTCTCATCCCGAGAACTCCTGTTTTATCTTCCCAGGGGTTAACTATCTGTTTTTCTATCAGGGAACCAATAGGCATTCACTAGACTTGGTGAATTTGACATTACAAACACACTTCCAACCAATTTTCTGGGTTTTTATCTCTACTTTTACCTCTATTTTCACATATATCTTGTGCCAACTCATGAGCCTTTGAGTGGTCAGATCTCCCCAGTGTCAGCGTAGAATTTTGCTCTCTTTGAGCTACTAAGTCAGTTTCAGTCCTCTGTGGATTTCCTATCTTCAAAAATATTGCTGATTTCTCTTTGCTTCTTTAGGTTTATATCATTTAAATAAAATATTTATCATCATTGTATAGAGTTTCAAGTCTATATGAATTTAATATGCCTATATGCTCAGATGTCTGAACCTACTCTAGCTCTTTTCTGAAGAACAGAATAACCTATCATCGCATTGAGCAACTATTCTTCAGTTAGGTTTAGGGTTTTTCATGGTGTTTAATTTTGACAAAATTGATGGGGTTTCTTTTCTTTTTTTTTTTTTTTGATATTTGTTTCTGTTTTTAGTTGTTTTAAGAAAGAAACGGAGGTCATAGATATGTTTCCTATGCTCTCATTAACCAAAAGAACAGTTTGAATAACACAAGAATTAACTTCTCCATTAAATACAACAAGATCTTTGTTTTTCAAAAGATACATATATATCTATTCATAAATTAAAGTATTTGGGATATCAGCTAACTTTTCATCAGTGGTTTGTTTCTTAGGGAAAGGGGAAGGTGTGGCTAGTAGGACTGTGGAGAGAGGAAGATTTCAATTTACATTTAATCCACCTCTGGACTGTCTGAGTTTTTATAATGATCATTTGTAAATGCTATTTCTTAAAAGAAAAAAGAAAGGAGAATATCAGGTAACACTGCAGCCATTGTAGTTTTTCTAAATAATTATTTTCTGCCTTCATGTTGTGATAATGGGTGTCTACTAAGGAAAGAAATCACTCTGTGCAGTCATGATATAAGGATAAACGAAAGAAAGATTACCCATCTCGGTGCCCTGGCTTCCCCCTACACCTGAGCAAGCTGGGAAGCCATGGGGTCCAAGCATCTATATACACTAGTGAAATAGAGATATTTTGCCAAAGGATATATTCTTGATAGTGAAAATATTGTTAAGTAAGAAAAAAATACATAAAATATGATAAGGAAAACTGTGGTTCAGTGATGAAGATTTTCATTTTTGTTTTGTTTTTGAGATAATAGTTATAGCAATATTACAAGGTAAATTTGACTCATAATAATTTCTGGCAAAATAATGGATAGTATTGATGACCTTTTTGTCCCATGAGTATTGAATATTTTTCTAAAACTAAAAGGAAACAATAACTTTAAAATACCATCACAAGATTATACAATTAAGTGCTGCTTTTTAGGGAATGGGTTTAAGTACTAAAGGAATTCAGAAAGGACAATGATCAAGAAGGGAATAGATAAGAAAGGAAAAAAATTAAGCCAATCATTGAAAGATAGTTAATAGTTATATGGCAGAATGTAAAAGAAAGAGCATTCGTAGCCAGGAGAACTCAAGATGAAGTCTTGAGGTTTCAAAAGGAGAACACATAAGAAGGGCAGAAAAGAATATTTATTGTGTTTGGAAGCTGAGTTGGAAATATTTTTTTTTTTAAACTTAGTTAAGTATTGTGGGATCAAGGAATAGAGAAAGATTAAAGAAATGAAGAATTTAGATATAAAGAAAAAAATAGAAAACATTTGTAGGTTTCTGATTTAAGAAAATGCAGTGCTTAAAGTCACATGATATGTTATTCTGTCCACAGAATTAATGATAAATCAAAAGGAATAAAAGTCAGATAACCAGATTCAACTTCAACATAGCAGTTGTAGCCTGAAACATTCATTTTCAAATAGTTCCCATCTAACTGGAATCTTTAGTTTACAATTACTTTACATTTATAGTCTCTACTGGAAATAGTTCTCAACTTCTTCTTTAGTTGAAAAATCATTAACTATTATTAACTATTTTGTTTTCATAAGAACTGGTCCTCCAGAGAAGATATAAACCATTATGTTAAGAAGGTTAATGTGGGTCTTACAACACACAACGCTGGATAAACTTTGAATGTTTAAAAGTTACTAAAATGAGGCCCCCTAAAAAGAGAACTGAAATTCACCACAGAATAGGGAGAAAGAGAGGGAGCCTTAAACAATTAAAATCACAATATATTAGAGAGATATATTTGCCTATGTTATTCTAGGGAGAAAAAGATAGTGTATATCACTACAGAAATGTCAATAGTTATGTTCTACCTACTCCAATGATAAAAAGATAAAAAAGATTATTGTTATAAAATATGAGAATATTGAATTCTCATGTTGATATGATACTGCAGTATCCTATATATTGTTTGGAACATAAAATTGGGGGCAAATATAGATTTTTAAAAATACTTCTAATGAAAATTAGTAACTTTAATGTGAAAGGTAATCATGCAAAGACTGTAATGATTATTTAAATAGAATTTCTAACATTATATTAGAAGCTTTCTCCATGTATTCATTATATAAAAATATTCCAAGAATGTTTGCTTACTTTGGTAAAATTATTCATCGCATATGTTCAAGAATCAAGCAATTTGCACAAACTTTATTTTTAGAATTTATCTATTAGAGATCTAAAATAAAGTATAACTTACATTCATCCAGGAAATTTTTCTAGATAAACTAACTCCTTGAGTTAACTTGTTGACTGTTGACATTCAATCAATTTTAAACTAAAAATATACAAAGTTGTAATAAAACAAAAGATGGAGATGTTCAAAGTCAAAATTGAAAGATAGAACCAGAGCTATCCTGAAATAAAATTTCCTCTGAAAAGGTAGAGAAGATCTTCATACAAAAATCAGAATTTATAAACTCTTTCACCAAAAGAACATACAACCAACTAATTAATAGTTGATTTTTACACAATTCTTTTACATGGAGGTAAAAGAAAAAAAATTTTAAACTAAAATCTCTTTTAAATTCAAAAGTCTTAAAGTTTCAAAAAATTAATTTAGATAAGAAATTAATGTCAACTAAATTCCACTGCAATAAAGTTCTCCATCAACTTTTACCTAACACTTTTAGTTTTTCATTGTAAAGCTTACCTTTAACCACTATTTTGCGAGCTATTAAAAAGGGATGGTAAATTCTCTCATTTATGTTCACTTATTAGCTGAAATAATTCTTGAAAGAATAATTTCTCCCCAATGTTTTTTTGGTTACCCCCAAACAGTTTGAATAGGAAAACCAAGATAAATGTTTGATTTCCTCCATTTTCAAAGTAATGGATTGGTGCTTCAACCATCTTCAATCATGATCAAAAAATTATTTCCCATAGTAAAAATTTTAAATGTTTGAAAATCAATGATGAATAATCATTTACCCCTCAAAATTGCATAAGTGTCTATTATCTATTAGGGTCTATACTCCAACCATAGAGGGAAGGGGACCAGGTTAAAAATTCCTGCCCAGACATCAGCAAGATGGAGGAATAGAAATCCTCAGGTCTTCTTTCACCCACAGACATTGACTCAATAATACACAGACCAATGTCTTTTGTGAAAAACCCAGGAATCAGATGAGAATTATGCACCCCAGCCAAGTAGTAAACCAACTGGATGAAAGCTGGTAGGAAAATTTATGGCACCTACTCATGATAGTCCCTCCCTCTAGCACAGTACAATACAACTGGGAAGAATCTCCCACTCCCAGCTTCTCTTTGGAAAAAATCTAGATCATACAAATAACATTCTGACTTTTTGGAGGGACTATCCAAGGGACCAGCTTCTGTCTTGCCTGAATCTAAATGCTGACAGGAAAAAGCATCAGGTCGGAAACCAAAGGCAATGGTTTGTAGCATTCATTCACCATAACCTCTCCTCTTGGCTCAGTATAAAATAAGTAGATAAAAATTCTCAACTTCTGGACTCTCCCTAGGAAGGGAAAAAGTTGGAGTATGTCTGCAATGTTCCAGGTTTTCCAGGGGCTACCTAAGGGACTGATTTCTGTCTTGCCTATCTCAGAATGCTGATGAGACCCAGCATATTCTGGATGTCTAATTGCTACTGAAAACAAAAGTGTGCTGAGAGGCTTGTTACTGCACCAGAGGGCACAGTACAGCAGACAGAGGCCAATACAGTTCAGCAGCCTATCCCTCAAGGAACAAAGAAAAGAGTGAAGCATGTATCCAACATTCAGGCTTTTAAGGGTGCTGCCCTTGGGACTGATTTCTGTCTCATCTTACTTGGAGCACTGATGGGACACAGCATATTCTACAAATCTGGGGGTTGCTAAGAATAAAAGAGACCTGGGATGTTTGGAACAGCTCCAGAGAACTCGTAGACAGACACCAGAGGGAGTAAGAAATTATGAGCTCATGACAAAAGAAACTACCAAATTCCTCTAATCTGAAATTTAAATGCGTATATCCAGAAAAATTGCATTCACAGAAAGATTTGAGAGGTCTCCAGAATCCTCAACCAGGATGACTGGTGAAGGGCTTTCTTCGTACAAAACCCATCTCTAAAGACTGAAAGAGTGGCAGTTTTTTCAAATGCTCTGATCTCAATACAAAGTTACGAGGCACTTGAAGAAACAGGGAAACGTGGTCCAATCAAAAGAACAAACTAAATCTCCAGAAACTGAACCTAAAGAAATAGAGGTGTAAGAATTATCTAACAAGGAATTCAAAATAACCATCATAAAGGTGCTCAATGAACTCAGGAAAACGATGTACAGACAAAATAAGAATATCACCAAAGTAGTAGAAATATAAAAAAAGAAACAAAGAGACGCTTTGGAGCTGAAGAATACACTGAATTGAAAAATTCATTAGAAGAGTTCAATATCAGATTTGATCAATTAAAAGAAAGAATTAGTGAACTCAAAAACAAATCATTTAAAATTATCCAGTCAGAAGAGCAAAAAGAAAAAAGAATGCAAAAGAGTGAAGAAAGACTAAGGGACTTACTGAACACCATCAAGCAGAACAATAAATGCATTATATTAGTCCCATAAGGAGAAGAGAGGGAGAAAGGGGGCAAAGTTTCTTTGAAGAAATAGTGCCGGAACTTTTCCCAAATCTGGGGAAGTAAATGAACATCCAGATTCAAGAAGGCCAACAGGCTCCAAAAATGATGAAACCAAAAGAGTGCAAACTAAGATATATTATAATCGATTTTTCAAAAGTCAAATACAAAGAGAGAAGTTAGGAGCAGCAGAAGAAAAGTGACTTGCCATATACAAAGGATCCTCCATAAGACAGGAGATGTCCCAGCAGAAACCCTGCTGTCCAAAATGCAGTGAGATGATATGTTCGAAGTGCTGCCAAAAAAAAACAAAACAAAACAAAACAAAAAACCTGCCAAAAATATTATACCAGGTGAAATCTGGACTTCAAATGTGAAAGAGAAATAAAGACTTTCCTAGAAAAACAAAAGTTGAAGGAATTCCTCACTACTAGACCAACTTCACAAGAAATACTAAAGGGAGACCTTCAATCTGAAACAAAAGGACATTTGACAGCAACACGAAAACATATGATGGTAAATATATAGAATAATATGAAATGCTGTAACACAGTAACAGGTATTTAAAACACTTTTTATTCTGTTATAAAAGTTAAAATACAAAAATATAAAAAAATAACTATATAAAATATGTTAACAGGTACACAATATAAAAGATGTAATTTGCCACATTAAAAACAAAGTCTGTGGGGAAGGGAGAGGTAATAGAGCTTTGGTATGTAATTAAAATTAAGTGGTCAGCTTAAAATAGACTGTTACAACTATGTTTTCATAAACTGCATGATAATCATAAAGAAAATGCCTGTTGAAGATGCACAAAAGAAAATAAATCAAAACATGTCTTTACAAAAATATCAATGAGACGCAAATCAAGACAGCAAAACAAAAAAAGAGGGACAAAAATAACTGAACAAATAATAAGAAAACAATGAACAAAATGGCAATAGTAAGTCCTTCTCTATTAGTAAATACTTTAAAAGTAAATGAAATTTACTTTTCCAATCAAAAGGCACAGGATGGTGAATAGATAAAAAGAGATCCAATTACATGCTTTCTACAAGGGACTCACTATAGATTTATGGACACACAATGCTGAAATAAAAAAGATGGAAGAAGATATCCTATGCAAATAATAACCAAAACAAAAGAAGGGTAACCATACTTGTATCAGACAAAATCAATTTTAAGCCAAGAACTGTCACGAGAGACAAAGTATGTGTGTATATATATATACACATATACACATATATACATATATAAGTATATATACATATATATATACATATACACATATATACATATATAAGTATATATACATATATATACATATATATGACTTTATAATGATAAAAAGGTCCAATAACCAGGAAGATCTAACAATTATAGACATATATGCACTCAACATTAAAGCACCCAAATATATGAAGCAAACCTTGACAGAACCCAAGGGAGACAGTAACACAAAGATAGTAGATTTCAATACACCACTTTCAAAAGGTATAGAACTTTTAGACAGAAGAATAAGGAAACAGAGGACTTAAACAACAATATAGATCTAAAAGACATACACAGAGCATTACATTTAACACCTTTTCCGCTTGGAAAGAACTTTGAATTTTACTGTGGATGGGATGGGAAGCCATTGAAAGCAAAAGTGTGTTTTTAAGCAGAAGAGTGAAATGATCTGTCTTAAAATTTAAAGAGATCGTTCTACCTCCTCTGCGAAATAGCGACTGTAGTGTAAAACTAGAAACAGAGAGACTAGTTAGGGACTTATTGCAATATTCTTATGTGAGAAATAGTGGATATGATAAGAGGTCATTAGACTCCAGCTACTATTTCTTCCAGACATCAGGGCTCAAAGATTTTCAGACTCCCCAGGTCTTCCTCATAGCTTTTACATTTATTTCTCAAGTGTAAACATAATCCCTTCACATCCATGCATCTTAGATCTGGATCCTAGTTAGGGAGTCAGCAGACCATTCCAGTTTACTGTCTTATCAGTATCCAGACTTCATTTATTTTGATATTACTTAATATAGTAATATGAGGTTAGAAGCATAGTGAAAAGTTCCTCTATGTCCACACAAGCACCAGAAGAATAGATACATCTATTCAGTTTTCCTGTTAACATACCTTATCACATAAGGGAACAATTATAAGGGATATATAACGAGTTTTTCTGCTCATTTTCGGGATGATTTTTCTTTGTCATAAAAAGAAACCAAGGCATTTTTGCTTCTAATTATTACTTTTCACAAATTCACTACTGTCTCTTACTGAATTATTGGTGCTTTTCCTAATATCATGTCATAATGTTGTCCTACATTTAAATTTTCAATGGCCTGAGTTTTCGTCTTTTCAGTGCCTTCATGTTTATCTTAGTAAAAAGTTGGGACAGGCAGCAATGGAGTCACCTGATCAGATTTCATTTACATCCACCATCAGTTTTAAATAAGGAAAAAAACATCAACATTTTTTCTCCTGACTTTGCAAAGAATTTCCATGGAGAGGAAAAGAAATCAAAATAGCTGCAAAATATTACAAACCAAGAAACCATATGAGGTGAGAGTCAAAATGAGAAAAATGTCCACATTACTTTGGGCAATGCAACTCCAGGAAAATAGTAACTTAGCACCTGAGAGCTAAATAATTCTAGAGGAATAAATATACATTCTGGTATTCAAGGGGAAATTACATCATAGAGATATTAGGTCTATTAAAACATATATTTGTAGACATGTTGGTGTGAAAATTGCTTTTAGAAATAGGAAAGAGAAAAGCTCACCTTATTTGTCTAGCAATTCTAGTGGGTCCTTTTCACTAAAAGAGAACCATCCATATGATTATAACAGTGAGAGTGTGAATTGCAATACATTTCAAATTACATGAAAAGCTAAAGAAAATTTCTCAGTTTCAGGTCATTGAGAAATGTCTCTTTATAGTGTCCCTAAATTCTGTGATTTTATGAATAATTCAGAGCAATGATTTTACCTTCTTTCTCTACAACTGCATTTGGCAAGTTGCCACTTCATTGCTGTTGCAAAAACACAGCTGAGGTTCTTAGAATGGGAATAATGTTTAGGATGTATTTATCCATAATGAAAAATATTATGAAAGGGGCAACTAAGGTACAGCTTATAGGGTTTTCAATTCTGATAACTAAAACAGACTTAGCCTCAAGGAAGACTGGCATCTTGATAACTATTGGTGGTGTAAAGGAAAGACAATAGCATTGGGCCAGACTGGGGAAGGTGAATTCAACTTGGTTATACATCTGTCACCCAAAGCAAAGCAAATTCAAGCTTGAATGGAACTGATATTAATACTGAAACATTTATTTGATACGTAGAGATAGTAGCAGACAAGGATGGCCATGTGAGTGTTTTGTGTTTTATTTTTTGTTTTTGTTTTTTTGTTAGAGCAGACTCCAGTTACTGGAATATGAAACCAAAAAGCACTAGGCAATTTATCAGTATATCAATGAAAAATACATGGGACAGTAATGTAAATCCAACAGGGGAATTATATTAATTTGTAATCAAGGCAAAATTTTAATCATAACTAATTAAATTAGGAAAAATACACTAGACTTGGTTCATGAGAAACCTATCATTCATTGTGTACCTTGATTCAGGACTTAAAGCAGTGATCCTAATTCTAGCTCAAGTCTGGTTTAGTATTCTCAAATGCTTTCAGCCTTTGGTAGAGACAGGCTTCATAATGAGAGTAGTTGAGCATGCAGGTGTCAGCCTAGAGTGGAAAGAGACCAGGAGAAGCAGAATTCTATCCTTGAAAAACCTGACCTGTAGTTAATATCCTTCCCATTTCAAATAGTAAGATCAAAGTCTTCATCAGCAGCCTTACTTACCACCACCAACACCCTCCCAGATGATCTCCATGATTCAAGGAAATTAAAAGAAGCTTTTGCTGATAAAACTGTTGGGTTCCCGGATATTGTGCAGGAAGAAAATCACTTTATGCCTTGCTTTAGCTATTTCTTCTTCCTAAAATAACCCATCTCTTCCTATGTACCAGTCAAAATTGATACAAATTTTCCAAGAAATCTGCCCAGATGTCTTCTCCCATCCTAGTCAGAATTAATCTTTTTATTTATCCATTCAAAGGATTATATAAATAAGACTTGATTTAGATATAGCATTTATAGCCATTTACCTTGCATTTCAGTGACTTCCATGTGTTTCTGACTTATATAGTTCACGCTTGTAGAGTTAGCAGTATAGCTTTCCAAACTTTAATCTCTCTCTATCCTCCACCCTATCTTCACTCCTCCTCAAGACTAGCATATTGTCACTATTTGTTCATTAAATCAAACTAAACATATAGATGCCCAAAATTACCTAATCTGCATAAAAACCACATGTCCATGCTCACCTAGGACAGAAGATACATTTTTTTCTTCCAGTGTATATCTTAGTAACAATTGCTGTAAGATCAGGAGCCGAGCAATTGTTATATGGCAAGTGCAAACAGAACCCAATAAATGCTTTAATTTATTGCAATCTCTCCAAAATATTAAAACTTCTGGCATTACATCCAAATAAGAGAGATTTTTGCTCATTGGAAGAAAAAAGTTTGTTGCTATGTTTATTAAACTATCATTGGGCAAATAAATAGAACCCATGTGGAAGTTTTTCCTCAATGTTGCAATTAAATATTTCTCTATGTGATTCTCTATGTTTGCATTCTCTTCCATTTTATTGTTACAGTTTGCCTATGCTAGTATAATCAATTTAGCATTCTAAGATTTCTGCTCTTTTCGAATGTGTGTTCTTTGATAGGTACTTCAAACTTTGAACCTCTGAACTATAAATATTTTTGAAAAAAATTAGTATTTACATCGAATCACATATTTTAGCAAAAATGTGCTTATATAAATACTACCTAAAGCCAAAGAATATCTGACATTTTGAATGGACAAGATTTGCTCTCTATTTCCAATATTTTGTTTTTGATCTTGTGTTAGATATAGAAAATTTTCATAAAAACAAACCAAGTTCAATTGTCTTCTCACTCTTTGCTTTCACTAGTTTCTTCTTTTTAAAACTATATTCGAACATTTGCCATCATATTGTCACCTGCACACTAAATGCAGTGTCACCAACATTCTAACTACTTCTTCCAAGCTTGAACTGAGCTAGCTCCTAATCACATTTAATTAGCATTGCAACAATTATTCACCTACATTAGCTTCCTTCTTTTTTTTTCTGGATTTTCTGGGTTATTGTTCACTTTCACATCAATTCAGATATGACTCAAAATTAATATCTAATCTTAAAATACAATTTGAATTTATACATTTAATCTTTTCCTTTGCTTTTGGTAAAATATTACTTTCATTGGGGCCCATTTTCTTGTTCTTTTCAAGAGTTCCTCACAATTCTTGATCAAAGTGCTGTTCTCTGATATGAGTAAAGATCTTCACTAAATTACTGCATTTAATATGCCATGTTTTCTATCTGGTTTCATTAGGAAATACTGATTGTATTCCTTAGTTAATCAATAAATGAAGGGAGCACATGCAATTAGTAGCATGTTTTTTAACTTATTTCCAGAATAACAATTGATCCAGAATAACAATTGCAACGGAGTGGGGACTGGTGAAAAGAAATTAAGTGTAGCTACATCTGCAAGTAACAATTGCAACCACTTTGTCAAGGGTAAAACAATCATCAATCAGTTATACAGATTTTTTGTCACCAGACTAACTTAATCAGGAGGTTCCAATTCATTGATTTTTTTCATTCCCATATGCCTGAACATCTGGGACACAAACAATGTGTATGTGTTAATAGGCAACTGAGTCTACCTACTAGAAGTAGTTATCCATTTTCTCTTTATTATCTAATTTTACAAAAAAATGATTTAAATAAATTCTGATAGAAACAGAAAGAACAATGGTACAAATGAATATAAAGGTAATACAGTAATGGGAGAAAATTAGAGCTTAAAAATTTTTAAAGACAGCATTGTTAGAAAAACCTTTTATAAGTTTGATTTGAAATAATACAGCTAAAAAAGTATAATATTCAACTTTTGCGTATGTATTTTTTTAATTCAACAACTACGGTTTAGTGGCAATAAAAATTTATAAAGAATGTTGAATTGTATTTCATGTTTATTATTCTTGTCAGACATTACCACATTTCCTATGGTTCATTAGGTGTTAAGTAAGTTAACATTCACTCTTTGAAAAGTACCATATGAATTATTATAGAAATACAAAAGGAAATATACTGTGCTTCCCCATATTCTCAAGTTTATAATTCAGTGTGGAGAATATACTATATAGATGTGGAAATATCATAATTATGCTCATAAACTGATTTTTAAAACATGCAAATTAATATGATACAAACTGAATACATAAATATTGGGGCACAGTATAAAGCAATGATCAATACCAGCGGGATTAATCAAGGAAGGTTTCTTGGGGGAAGTGAATTCTAAACTGAATGTGATATACTTGTTTATTTATTACTCATTTTATGTTTTCTAATTATAAAAATAATGTATTCTCATGGTAATAAATTTGCAAATTTCAAATTAGTAAGAATAAAAGAAACTAAGAACATACTGTCCAAAAATAATCACTATTCAGTTTCTATTATTTTCTTTCCATTTTGCTCTGATATTTTTTACACAGCTATGATAATATTCTCTAATAGTATATATTCATCATTAATACCTTTTTATGGTTCAGCAGTATCTATAGACACAGACTTTGAATGATAGAAATAAATCTCTCATAAAAATTAAGCTTAATGCCAGTCTGAGTAAATGTACTGTATACAGAAACCATTTCCCTATAGCTAAACATTTGTTTTTCCCAATTTTTGTTAATATAAATAACTTCAAAAGTATTTTTTATTGAAAACATTTTCCATAGTTTTATTTTCTTAGAGTAGACTTCAAATTAATCATAGGTCATAGTCATTTTAAGGTTCTTTATATCTGTAATATTTATAAATAATAAAAGCTATCACTTCTTTATAATTTAATTCAGTTTTATCTCTTACTATATTGATCGGGACTCTCAGAAATGTGTCAAATGCTAATAATTAATTCTTAGATTCTTGCTCATTTAATATCAACAAATTTAGCAAATATGATGTTCATAAATTTTATTGGATGCTTGATATGTTAGTTAAGGATATTGGTGTTTCTACCAATATCCTTATTTTGTTTTAAATCAGAAATCAGTCTTGAATTTTGTTCAATAATTGTATGATATTTATTCCAATTTTTACATTATTTTCCTTTAATATAATGCCCAGATTGATACATAATTTTTATATAACACAATAAATCCTTCTGTAGGAGATATTGGTATCCAACCAGGCTACCTGGACTCTTTTAGGTAAGCAATGAAAGGCCATTGGTGGCTTTTGAGCAATGAACTGATATGGTCACAGAATCTAATGACCATAGTACAAGGGAAATGGAAACTAACCATACAGATATTCTTAGCTCTCAATGTGTCAGAGTTTGGAAATTTTGTGATTTTCCAAATAACAGATAACATAAATCCATATTAAGATGTGGCAATGGAAATGATAATGAAAGGATAGATACCAAATGTATTGCAAAGGAATAAAAACTGGCTTGGATAACAACCAGTTATGCTAGCCATAGAAGAACGAGGAGCGATAGGTAACTACGAGGGTTAAGAACCACAGTGAAATAATGGGAATAATATGGTAAAATTTTTAGCAGAAAGTCTCAACTTTCAGAGTTGAGGCACACTAATAAAATGTGTCACAAGTAATGTATTGCTGGGAATAAAGTCTCATAATTATGAATAATTTATTCATTCATGAATTAAAGAAGATTCAAGCTCTTTCCCAGAATAACACCGCTCACTTTCATTCCAAGATGTTTTCTTCAGAGAAAAAGAGAGAGAGAGATAAGTCGGTGGAGGTATTGATAAAGTTGGGACTTCTATCTCTCCTACCCTGGCTGTAGCCCTAGCAAATGAGCATAACTCTATTGACTGTACCAGTTAAACATTTCTTCTCCTGGACTTTACTACTCCAGAAAAAGGAAACTTTGGAGGAAAAGCTGATCTGTAAGACAAGAAAGGAAAAATGATAATGTTTATGTCATATGACATATCTAGAAGAAAGTAACTTTTTTGATGGAAGCTTGCTTATATAAGTAGATCTATGCATGAAAAGTAAGGTCCTCTTCAATACACGACTTGCTTCTGTTATCCTACTGCATCCGTGTAGAGTCAGTGCTCCCTGCCCTTTGTGCTTGAGTACTTGAAGTTCCTCCTTCTGAAGTGCGAATCTCTCTCTTCATGTTTATGGCTCTAATACCCAGTATAAGCGTGAAACCCAGTCCATTAACAAAATGGATGGTCTTTTAGGCCAAAAGATTGTCTATGGAATTTCACAGAGGAATTTATATTTATATTTCTTTCAGAATTAATTTTAATATTAATGAGGATGGACTATTAATTCATTACTATTACTATATTTATTTTGTGAAAACATTTATGGCTGGCAGAAAAGGAAATACTTTATGCCATAAACTGAAATAAGACTATATTCTCTTGAAGTAAGACTATGCTTTTCCTGAAGCATATTTATTCAGTAAACATATGCTTTCATGAAATTTTTTTCTCATGATATCGTTACAATTACTTTGCTGAATGATATCGTTACAATTACTTTGACTATATTGATGAAGTCAGAGATTCTATGAAGCTGTAAGAGACTTCAAATATCGAAATGGTACATATAAAGTACAGTGCTAATACCAGAATGACAGCAACTTGTAAAAATTCCTGAGTTCACTGTAATTTTTAAACTTAATTATCCTAAATATGATGGCTGAGGGATCTTATTAGCCATAAGTCAAATCCTTTTTATTTCTTTTTAGCGTTAGTCACTCTATTTTTGAAAGATTGAACTTTTACTATTCAGCTAATCAGAATTCCAATATTGTTCATTTCATTATCCAGTCTTCTTTGCCTGAAATAATGTCATATTCAACTTATTGCAATTATGTATTTTTACTCCAGTTTACCTGACCTTATTTAAATCTCAAGGAGTATTATATTTATTTTTCTATCCTATAATAAAAAATGAAGTATTTTGTCCTTAAATGCAAAATAATAATTATAAGTTTTCTTAAGTAGTTTTCTTAAATGCCAAGCAAAATAATTTTTAAGCAAATTATTTTTTAATTAATTAACTTTTTTACGGTGACATTGGTTAACAAAATCCAGTAAGTTTCAGCTGTACACTTTAACAGTAAGGCATATATATTTACACTGTGTGCTCATCTCTCATAGTTAGATTTCTGTCATCACATATTTAACCCTCTTTATACCGTTTACCTATCCCCTTCTTCCCCAGCTCCTACCCTCTGGTAACCACTAGTCTGTAGTCCATGTCCATGAGTCTCTGTTTGTTTGTCCTGTTCATTTGTTGCTTTTAGGTTTATATCCCACATATAAGTGATATCACGTGATTTGCAACTCTTTCAGTCTGGCTTATTTTACTTAGCATGATTATCTTGAGGTCCATCCATGTTGTCACAAATGGCAGTATTTCATCTCTTCTCATGGCTGAGTAATATTCCATTGTACATATGTACCACAGCTTTTTAAGCCAATAATCTATCGTAGGACACTTCGGTTGCTTCCATGTCCTGGCCACTGTGAATAATGCTGCTATGAACATCGGTGTGCAAATATCTTTCGGATATGAGCTTTCAAATCTTTGAGGTAAATACTCAGTAGAGGGATTGCTGGATCATATGGTAGATCAATTCTTAGTTTTTTGAGGACCCTCCATACTGTTTTCCATAGTGGCTGTACCAATTTTAAACAAAATATTTTTGAGATAATATATTCTTAATGTTCTCGAATAAGTATTTATCGTGATGACATTTTTGTGAAGATAGCATGAAATGTTTTCCAATTAAGTAACTATCTTAAGAAAAAATAAAATAAAGTACTTCAACCACAGTTTTTAAGTTTTGGGTACATGGGATCACAGGCGTCTAATTAAAACAAGAAGAAGAATAGTAGGAAAATTTCAAAGCATTGTTCCTGGTAGTATTTAGGATGTATTTTTGTTTTTGGTTTTCCTCATGTGTATTTCTAAGTCATCTACAATGAGCATGTAGTATGATGTAATTTTTAAGGATCACTTTATTTGCATCAAAGTGCGTATGTTTCTTACATTTTTACAGCAGGGACTTAGAAATAGGAGACAATTTATTTAAAATAGGTCCTCATAAAACCCTGATTCTGGGCTCATATGATCTGCCTCTTCAGTGAGAAAAACACAGATTATAGCTGCAAAAGAATTTTAGGCCTGGCACATGATAAATCCATCTTTATTTTTAAAAATGCAAATCAATAGAAAATATATAGTTTTATATGTAGGATTTTAGTTTAAGGACTACATTTTAGACCACAGTCTTTTGCTTAACAAAATATATCTGTATTCAGAACAAATTCTTTGCTGTGAGGCAAAGAATAAAATTTATCAGGTCTCAAAATTCTAATTTAAATTTTATTTTTTGAGGAGTTATAGATTATTACCCTGATTTTGACTTTGCACCCGTATAACCTCATGTACATATCACCTTATAAAAGTGGTTCTCAAAGTATAATCTGGGACAATCAGGGATCCTCAAACTCAAACTATTTTTATGATAATGCTAGGACTTTCTTTTCCTTTCACACTCTTTCTATTCTATGTATATTGAGATTTCGCAGAAACTGTATACATGTGATATCAGAACAGACAGAATGCAGACACAAATATGAGATTCCCACAGTCTTTAATTAAGCCAGAATTGAAGAGATTTGCAAAAACATAAAGCAATATTAATCTTTTCACTAATTTATTTCTTTGGGAATATAGTTTTTTTTTTTCATTAAAATTATGTAATAGACTTTCTATGTATTTTTAAATTAACATACATTTTAAGTTGTTTTTATTTTAAATACGGCAAATATAGTTATAACCAACATTAGCTGTAAAACTAATCCTGACATCAAAAATCTTAGATCCCATCTAAACCAAGTTTTGTCTGTAGTCCAAGTAAGTAACCACTAGGTGACAGGACTATTCATTTCTTTTTTTTTTTTTTATACTGGATCTAGTATTTTTTTCTCGATTAGAGATCAGCAAACTTTTTCTGTAAAGGGCCATATGAGCCTGTAAATATTTTATGATTTGGGGACTCGTCAATTCTATCACTACAGTAGGGAAGCATTTATAGATGTTATGTAAGCAAATGAGTGTGGTTGTATTCAAATAAAACTTTATTTACTAAGACATATGGTGGGCCACATTTAGCCCACAGGCTTTAAGTTACCAGCTCTTACCCTAGTTCCAAATTTATGTTTTGGAGTGTGTGTGTATGTATGTGCATGGGGCAGGAGGAGGAATTAGAAAGAAAATCAATATTTATTGGTCATCTGTAATGCATTTAGTATTTGTTAAAAACTATATCTTTTATATGTTATTTAAATAGTTGTATTTTTGTGAGTTTGTTAAACAGCAAATTTTAATCCCACTTTATAGACGGGAACCTATGATATAAAAATATGACACACTAAGTATAACAGCATTTTGGATTTGAACTCCAATCTATCTAATTTCTAGTATGCCATAATGCTTGCCATCAACATCAGCATCAGCACCAGTGACAATAAAAGCAACAGCTAACACTTCCATCATGCTTTGTAGTATATGAGGTACATTCACGGATTATTTCATTTGATCTTCATAAACACACACACACACACACACACACACACACACAGAGCTATCTACTGAGTAAACAAAGCATTATTGTTCTCAGTACGAAAATGAAGAAATTGTGTTCAGATTATGTAATTTCCAGCTAGCCAGTAGCAGAGCCACAATTCTGACCATATCTTTTTGTTCCCATTCCAAATGTTGTTTTTACAGATCACTTTGTAGAATTTACCCAGTTTAAGATTCCTGAGAATCAAATATTTCTTTTTTGATATCTAATCTTTCAGCACAAAACTTTCAGCACAAAACTTCAAAGTTACAAAATGTCCATTTCTCCAATAGAGATGTACAGAATAGAACACAGTGAGTGAAAATGTGCATTTTATCTCCACCTCTATATAACAGAATTCATGCTGAATCAATGGGAGAGCATCAAAGGTCAAAGAGATGGAAGAGACCTCAGCTCAGAATTAGCAACATTTTCAATGATGTATTCTTCTTTGAAGCAAAAGGTAAAGGGGCTACTAGGTCATTTGTGTGACTCAAAGTTATAGTTGCTTTCATTCCTTTACATCTATGATAAATGAGAGTAGAAACCATAGCATCCTACAGAACTGTGACTATAATCTGTGAGCCTCTTACTGACCATTTTTAAAGTCCCACAATTATGAAATGATTCATCTCCCGGTAAAAGTTAATGGGTTTTGTACCTGATAGAGTTAAAGATCCAATATGAATAAATAGTTGCTTCAGGAAAGAAAATTTTACAAATCTATAAATTGAACTAAAGTTTATATTTTTTTTTTCTGAGCCCTGATAGTTAATTAAGCCTTGAAAGGAATTAACCAAAGATAATAAACTCTAAATTGATGGGAAGCTTATAAAAGTAAAAAAAGTTCTTTGTATTAATGATGCAAGTGTCAAGAGAAATACTGAAGTTCCAAATGCCCCTAGCACATTCCCCTGACAGGATCAATTTTAGCTAAGATTGTCTTTAGTAGCCTTCTCTCACTAGTCCCTGTATTGTGTTCTCATGCTGCCCATCAACCATGCAGAGATCTCCATTGTCTAGAATATTCTTCTTCTCAGTTAATCTCATATGTTTTCCCTAACCCCTTCAAATGGGCCTTTTGGTATAATTGCAGTGAGGAAGTGAGACAGCTCACTTCTAACTTTTATCAAGTCTTCTGACATCAGTAGCCAAGACAACTATTTAATGAAAAGCTAGCTGACACCATTTTAGTATATACAGGCAAACATAAGAGGAAATGGGAAATAACAAAAAATATCTATTGGTCTATGCTCCGTTTCTGGCACATTGCTCCTAAATCCCATTCTAAGTGATGAGAGCACTAAGTACATCTTTTATTCTAATATTTGGTTTCTTTGACCCTGGTTCCTGACACAGAGCTTCTAAATCTCTTGGAATACTGTGCAATACTGTGTCTTTTGTTTTAATGAACAATTCTTGATGGGCTCATAAATAGCTTTAAAATGGGAGCTGGCCCAAGCCCTGGAGATTAAAATAAGATTAGAAGCTTGGAACTTTCAGCCCCACTTTTCATCCACTAGGAAGGGGAGAACAGCTGGACACTGAGTTAATGATCAACTGTGCCTTTCTGATGATGCCGCCATAAAAATCCCAAAGGTACAGGTTGGGATGAATAGCCACATGCTGGGAGGGTGACACATCTCAACTTGATGGAGCCAGTGGTTCTTATGCTCAGGACTCTTCTGTGCCTCATCTTGTGTATCTCCATCTGGCTGGGGTTTTTTTCCATATAATTTATTATATCCTTTATAATAAACCAGTAAACATAAGTGTTTCCCTGAGTTCTGTGAGCCATTCTAAAAAATTATCAAATTCAAGGAAGGGGTCATGGGAACCTCAGTTTACAGCCTGTTGGTCAGAAGTACAATGACAACCTGGATTTATGATTGGTATCTGCAGTAGGGGCAGTTGTGAGAACTAAGCTCTTAACTTGTGGGATCTGATGCTATCTATAGGTAGACAGTATCGGAACTGAAATAAATTATAGAATAATCATCTCATGTCAAAGAAGTACTTGACATGTGGAAAATCCACACACCTGGTTTCAGAAGTGAAGTGTGGCAGTAATGTGAGAATAGAGCAAAAACACAGGAGTATATTTTCCCAACTTAGAAGAAAAAATTAAGTTACATCTCCAGTAAAAATTTGATTCTGCAGCAAATATTTGATTACAGAACACAGCCAAAAGGAGTAGCAGAAGCCAAATTGCTTCAAGCACTGAACTTGGCAAAACACTTGGCAACCTTCCACAGTGACCAGCATCTCCCTGACAGGGCTGCAGACTAGGTGATGTAATAGATGTTTTTCATCATAATTTTCATCCTTCTCTGATAATTACAACTTTACTTTCTTCCTGTGTTATTCTTCCCATTACAAGAAACTGTCTAGAATTCTTGAAAGTCTGTAGATGTCAAACTGAAAGGACTCTGAGAAAAAAATGGTGAATGCTAAGTTATTCAGCCAATTGTGATTGGTTTATTTGAAGCCAGATATTATTGAAATGTTGACTGACTGTCATTGTAGTATTACTAAAATTCTCCAAAAAGAATTTCAAAGTGAAGACAAGTATAACTTCAGAAATGGGGAAAGTATAATGACAAAAATCAATGGTTGATTTCTTAAGGTGGTTTGGCCTCCATGAGTGAAATCATTAATGCAGGAGACCTCAAATTAACATACTATTTGGCAACCCCGTAATAGAGATGCCTCAAATGCATGATGGACTTAAAACGAGATAACAGTTTGAAAAGATTCCATCATCTCAGAGAATTTACAACATCAAGCTTTCTTATGACAATTTGTGCTTTAGAGAGCTTTGGTTATCAAATCATAGTGTGCCTAAAAATTACCTGGCTTCAAAATTAGTATGCTGAGAGAAGGAAAACAGAAGTAAAGATTACCTACTGTAGGTTCTATTTTGGTTCAAGGACAGATAACCAATGTACATTGGTTATTTTACATTGAGAAAAGTAAGAATTGTGCTTAACACAGTTGGAATATTGAGGAATAGACTGGAATGGAGCAAGAGGAACTGTCTGAGATGATGAAAATGTCCCATATCCTGGTCTGGGCGGGCATAACACATAATTTATTATATAGAGTCATATCTCTATGAAGTATTATTTAAAAAATAATCTACTGGCTATTTGGTTAGAAATAAAAATTCTTGAAATTTGACCTCAGAGAATTTAATTCAGGGGATGCAGGGTGATGGAGTCCCAGAATCCACAATTTGATCGTCAATGAGGTCATCTTTTTCTTTTTCTTAGTGAATCAATAAAGCCATACTTTTAGTTTTCTCTGCATATACAAGTTTACTTACATAGAGTATTTGAAAATTTCTAAGATATTTGATTTAAACAAAGAGGAAATGATATAATTTACATTATTAAACAAGTCGAATATTTTTTTTTACTCTTTATTAAGTTTATTGAGGTAACATTGGTTAATACAATTATATAATTTTCAGGTGTACATTATAATTTGACATCTGTATATTCTATTGTGTTTACCACCCAAAGTCCAGTTTCTTTCAGCTACCATATATTTGATCCCCTTTACCCACTTCGCCCTCCCCCTATCCCCTATATTTGACTCCTTCACCCCATCTACCTGTCCCCTTCACCCTCACTCCCTACCCTCTGGTAACCACTAGTCCATTCTCCATGTCCCTGAGTCTCTGTTTGTTTGTCCTGTTCATTTGTTGCTTTTAGGTTTATATCCAACATATAACTGATATCATGTGATTTTCAACTTATTTTGCTTAGCATGATTATCTCAAGGTCCATCCACGTTGTCACAAATGGCAATATTTCATTTCTTCTCATGGCTGAGTAATATTCCATTGTATATATGTACCACAGCTTCTTTAGCCAATTATCCATCGTAGGACACTTCGGTTACTTCCTTGTCCTGGCCACTGTGAATAAGGCTGTTATGAACATTGGTGTGCAAATATCTTTTTTGGATATGGGTTTTCAAGTCTTTGGGGTAAATATCCAGCAGTGGGATTGCTGGGTCATATGGCAGATTAATTCTTAGGTTTTTGAGGAACTTCCATACTGTTTTCCATAGTGGCTGTACCAATTTGCAGTCCCATCAGCAGTATATGAGGGGTCTTCTTTCTCTGCATCCTCTCCAACATTTGTTATTACTTATCCTGTTGATTATAGCTATTCTAACAAGTGTGAGATGGTATCTCATTGTGGTTTTGATTTACCTTTCCCTAATAGCAAGCAAAGTTGAGCATCTTTTCATGATTGTAGGCCATTTGTATGTCCTCTAGGGAGAAGTGTCTGTTCAGGTCCTCTGCCTATTTTTTGATTGGATTGTTTGCTTTTTTGTTGTTATTGAGTTTTATGAGCTCTTTGTATATTTTGGATATTAGGCCCTTATCAGTGGCATAGCTTGCAAATATATTTTCCCATTCGGATGGTTGTCTCTTTACTTTGTTGATGATTTCTTTTGTTAAGCAAAAGCTTTTTAGTTTGATGTAGTCCCATTCATTTATTTTAGCTTTTACTTCCCTTGCCTTTGAGGTAAAATTCATAAAATCTTCTTTAAGTCCAAGGTCCTTGAGTTTCGTTCCTATATTTTCTTCTACGCATTTTGTTTCAAGTCTTTAATCCATTTTGAGTTAATTTTGGTGTGTGGTTATAGACAACAGTCTAGGTTCATTCTTTTGCAGATAGCTTTCCAAATTTCCCAGCACCATTTATTAAAGAGGTTTTTCTTTCTCCTATGTTTTTGGCTTCTTTGTCGAAAATTATTTACCCATATAAATATGGGTTATTTCTGGCCTCTCAATTCTGTTCCACTGGTCTGTGTGTCAGTTTTGCTGCCAATACCATGCCGTTTTGATTACTGTTGCTTTGTAGCATAATTTGAAGTTGGGCAAAGTGATGCCTCAGGGCTCGTTCTTTTTTCTCAGGATGGCTTTGGCAATTCGGGGTCTTTTGTGCTTCCATACAAATTTGACGAATTTTTTGTTCTATTTCTTTAAAAAATGTCGATGGGATTTTGATGGAGATTGCATTAAATCTGTCTAATGCTTTAGATAACATGGTCATTTTAAATATACTGGTAGTTCCAATTCATGAACACGGAATATCTTTCCGTTTCTTTGTATCTTCTTCTATTTCTTTTAATAGGGTCTTGTAGTTTTCATTATATAGGTCCTTCACATGTTTTGTTAAATTTATTCCTAGATATTTTATTGATTTTGTTGCAATTGTAAAAGGAATTATTTTTTCCACTTTTTTTCTGACACTTAATTATTAGAGTATATGAACGCTATGGGTTTTGAACATTGATTTTCCATCCAGAGACTTTACTGTATTTGCTTATTGTTTCTAGTAGAGTTCTTGTGGATTCTTTAGGATTTTCTATATAGAGAATCATGTCATCTGCAAATAATGACAGCTTGACTTCTTTGTTTCCTATTCGGATGTCGTTTATATCTTTCTCTTGTCCGATTGCACTTGCTCAGACCTCCAATGTTATATTGAATAACAGTGGCAATAGTCAACACCCTTGCCTTGTTTATGATCTTAGAGGAAAGATTTTTAGATTTTCACCATTAAATATAATGTTGGTTGAGGGTTTGTCATATACGGCCTTTATTATGTTAAGGTACTTTCCTTCTATATCAATATTGTTAAGTGTTTTGATCATAAATGGATTCTGTATCTTGTGGAAGGCTTTTTCTGCATCTATTGATATGATCATATGACTCTTATTTTTTAATTTGTTTATGTAGTGTATCACATTAATCAGTTTGTGTATGCTGAACCATCCCTGTGCCCCTGGGATGAAGCCCATCTGATCGTGGTGTATAATCTTTTTAATATGTTGCTGTATTCGGTTTGCTAGTATCTTATTTAGGATTTCTGCATCTGTGTTCATGAGAAATATTGGTCTGTAGGTTTTTTTTTTTTTGTGCTATCTTTACCAGGTTTTGGTATCAGAGTAATATTGGCCTCATAAAATGAGTTAGCAAGTACTGCCTCTTCTTCGATTCTTTGGAAGAGTTTTGAAGAATAAATAAATAAACCTTCTTTGAATGTTAGGTGGAATTCACTGATGAAGCCATTTGGTCCTGGACTTTTACTTTTTGGTAGGTTTTTGATGATTGTTTCAATTTCCATACTGCTGATCTGTCTATTAAGATTTTCCAGTTCTTCTTGATTCAGTCTAGGAAGATTGTATTTTTCTAAGTAATGGTCCATTTCTTCTAGGTTATTAAATTGGGCATTATATACTTTTTCATAGTATTCTTGTATGATCCTTTTTCTGAGATGTCAGTTATAATTTCCCCTTTCATCCCTGATTTTGTTTATTTGTGTCCTTTCTCTCTTTTCTGTAGTGAGTCTAGTCTAGCCAGAGGTTTGTCAATTTTATTAACCTTCTCAAAGAACCAACTCTTTGTTGCATTTTTCTATTTTTTTGATTTGTTTTGTTTTCAATTTCATGTATATCTGCTCCAATTTTGATTATTTCTTTCATTCTGCTGACTTTAGGCCTCATTTGTTCTTCTTTCCTAGTTTTTTAAGATGAAGCATTAGGTTGTTTATTTGGGCTAGTTCTTGCTTTTGGAGATAGGCCTCTAATGACATGAACTTTCCTCTTCTGACCACTTTTGCCGTGTCCCAAAAGTTTTGATATGTTGTACTATCATTATCATCCATTTCTACGTATCTCTTGATCTCTTTTTTCATTTCTTCCCTGACTCAGTTATTCTTCAGTAGCATGTTGTTTAATCTCCATGTATTTGTGGTTCTTCCTGATTTCTTTTTGCTGTTGATCTCTAGTTTCAAAGCATTATGATCAGAGAATATGGTTGTTATTATTTCAACCCTCTTATATTTGTTGAGGCTATCTCTGTATCCCAGTATGTGGTCAATTCTTGAGAATGTTCCATGTGCACTAGAGAAAAATGTATAAGCAGCTGTTTGGGGAAAGAAGGCTTTGTTAATGTCAATTATGTCCAGTTGGTTTAATGTGTCATTTAAGGATGTTATTTCCTTATTGATTTTCTGTTTGGATGATCTGTCCATATCCGACAGTGGAGTATTTAGGTCCCCTACGACAATAGTGTTTTGGTCTGTTTCTCCCTTTAGTTCTGTTAGTAATTGCTTTACATATTTTAGGGCTCCTTGATTGGGAGCATAAATATTAATAAGTGTTATGTCTTCTTGGTGCATGATTCCTTTTATCATTATGAAGTGTTCCTCAGTATCTTTCTTTACCTTTTTTAATTCGAAGTCTATTTCTTCTGATATTAGTACCACTACTCTCACTTTTTTCTGAATGCCATTTGATTGAAATATCATTGTCCGCCCTTTCACTTTGAGTCTATATTTGGAGCTGAGATGTGTCTCCTGGAGGTAGCATATGGTTGGGTTTTGTTTTTGATCCATTCTGCAACTCTATGCCTTTTTATCGGTGAATTCAGTCCATTTACATTTAGAGTGATTACTCTATGAGCTCTTCTTATAGCCATTTTATCTTTTGCTTTCTGGTAATTTGGTGTTTCCATTGCTTCCTTGTCCTTATGTTTCTGTTTTCTTTATTTTGGTTGGCTTTTGTGGGTTTTCCCTCTGGTTCTTCTTGTTTTATATTATATACTTCTCTGTGTGGTTATCATTATGAATATGTAAAGGATAGTTATGTATATATACAGTCATCCATTTTCTTCTGTGCGTGCCTTATCTCCATTTCCCTTTGTGAATTTGGATCTTTGAATCCCTTTCTTTTCAGTCATTGTTGTCTCAATTTGTCCCTATGTATGCTGAATGTTAATTGCTATCTTGCTATAGCAATTCTCTTCTTATTGTTTAAGCTTATAATGCTCTGTGTTCTTAGTAAGGTTGTACTCTTCTACTTCTATTTGTCCGATAGTCACTGTACTCATAATTATGTTTTTGTTTTTGTTTTTTTTTGTCATTTTGTTTTAGGTCAGCTGACCCCTTTCATTATTTCCTGTAGTGCAGGCCTCATAGTGAAGATTTCCCTCAATTTTTGTATGTCTGGAAAGGTCTTAATTTCTCCTTCATATCTGAAGGAGAGCGTAACTGGATATATTATTCTAGGCTGGTAGTTCTTTTCGCTTAATAGTTTAAATATATGATTTCATTCCTTTCTGGCTTGTAAGGTCTGTGCTGGGAAGTCCGAGGATAATCTAATGGGTTTTCCTTTATATGTTACTGTTTTCTTCTCCCTGTCTGCCCTGAGAAGTCTGTCTTTGTTGTTGATTTTTGATCATTTTAAAACAATGTGTCTTGGTGAAGGCCTTTTTGAGTTGAGATAACGGAGTGTTCTGTTGACTTCTTGAATTCCAAGCTCCAGTTCATTCCTTAGATTTGTCTGAAAATGCTTTCTAGTCCCTGCTCCTTTTAAGACAAATGCTATTTGTCTGAAAATGCTTTCTAGTCCCTGCTCCTTTTCCTCGCCTTTGATAATGCCCATTATTCTTATGTTTCCTCTCCTGATAGTATCAGCTAGTTCTTATATTTCTCTTTCATTATTTTTTTATTTTTCAGTTTCTTCTTTCTCCTGATTAACTTCTAGATATCTGTCCTTGATATCACTGATTCTTTCCTCCATTTGGTCAACTCTATTTCCCAAGCTTGTTATTTCATTTTTCAACTCTTGCAGTGTGTTTTTTATCTCCAGAAGTTCTACTCTGTTCTTTTCGAGGGTTTCAATTGCATATTTCTATGTCTATAAGCTTATTTTCTGGAGAGTTTTCTTTCTTTCTGAAATGCCTTGTCACCTTGGTTGTTCATGGTGTTTATTGGACTATTTCTCCAGCTGGGCATTAATGGAAGTGTATTCTGCTGTTTTTCCAGAAATAAGATTTATTATATAAAGGTCTCTCTTTAGCCTGCTATAAAGAAGGCATTTTTCCTTTTCTTTCCAGTAGGTGGCGTCTAAGCCTCTTGGATCCCTGCTTTATATAAAGCCTAAATAATGTATTTTTTAAATTATTTTCTTGTAGAAATTTAATCACACTCGCTACTCTCAGTTTCAGTCCCTGTCAGTGTTAGCAAACAGTTTTGGTTGCGTTTGCTCGGATTCCCCTGGGGCTCCACGGTGTTTGGTCTCGGAGGGTATGTGGGGAGGGGCCCTATGTGTTGGGTGTTGGGGGCTGCAGTTCAACCTCGGTTTTGCAACTGAGACCGGTACAAATCAACTGTTGTTTCTCTGCAGTCCCATCCCGCTTCTCTGTTTTCTGCCCTGATGACTGGCCTCTGCTGCCGGCTATGTAGAAGTCCCGACAGGGTTGTTCAGGGAAGTCACTGCACCTTCGCTCCTTCCCCTTCTCCTGCAAGGAGCTCCAGTTGCAAGAGGCAGCTTCTTTATTTCTCCCAGTCCACTGCCCGACACCTGGGGTTCTGACCTGCGGTTGTTCTTATGAGCAGATCCCACGCTCAGATGCGCTGCTGTACAGTTTGGGTGTTTATTGTTGAGTTTTAGATGTCCAGCTTATTGTTGTTTTAAGGGGAGAGATCTGAGGACCCCTCTCACTCCGCCATGTTTCCAAGAATCTCCAAATATTTTAAAATATTAATTTTATCTTCTAAGTCTAAGGTATATATTTATGTGTTGCAAAAGTTCCATGTTCATTCATAGTTGATTACCTTCATTGTTCAGAAGGAAAAGCTATTCTCACCTTTAACACTTACATACGAATTAAGGTCCATTATCTCTCTTTTTTTATTTAAGCATGCTTGGCATATAATATTAGTTATAATAGTTTCAAGTGTACAACGTAGTGATTTGATTATTTACCTTATAATATCATCACCTCAATAATTCTAATAATCATTTGCCATCAGGAAAACTTATCACAATATTATTGACTGTATTCCCCTTCTCCTTTTTCACCCATCCCCTGACCCCTTCTTTCTGGTAGCCATCCCCTTTAGTTTGTTCATTGGTTTTATTAGATTCCACATGTAAGTGAGACCATATAATATTCATATTTCTCTGCCTTACTTATTTCACTTAGCATAATACTCTCTAGATTCATCAATGTTGCTGCAAAAGCAAGATTTCACTTTTTTGTTGCTGTGTAATATTCCATTGTGTGTGTGTGTGTATCACATCTTCTTTATCAATTCATCTATCAATGGACACCTAGGTTGCTTCCATATCTTGGCTATTGTAAATAAAACTGCGATGAACAGAGGAGTGCATATTATCTTTTCAAATTAGAGTCTTCATTTCCTTTGTAAAAATACTCAAAAGTGAAATCGCTGGGTCATATGGCATATCTTTTTTTCGTTTTTTGAGGTTTCTCCAAACTGTTTTCCACAGTGGCTGCACCAATTTACAGTGCCACCAACAGCACACAAGGGTTCCCTTTTCTCCACTTCCTCGTCAAAAAATGCTTTTTTTGATTTTTTGATAAGAGTGACTCTGAATGGTATGAGGTGGTATCTCATTGTGATTTTGATTTGCATTTCCCTGAATATTAGTGATGTTGAGCATCTTTTCATATGTCTGTTGGCCATTTGAATGTCCTCTTTGAAGAAACGTCTTTTCATGTCTTCTGCCCATTTGCAATCGAATTGTTCACTTTTTTGTTATTGAGCTGTATGAATTTCTTATATATTTGGGATATTAACCCCTTACCAGATATATCATTAGCGAATATATTCTCCCATTCAGTAGGTTGTCTTTTCATTTTGTTGATGATTTCTTTTTCTGTACAGAAGCTTTTTAGTTTGATGAAGTCTTATTTGTTTATTTTTGCTTTTGTTTCCCTTGCTCTTGAGGATGTATCATAAAGATGTTATTCAGATGTTATTCACAGACCTATGTCTAATAATTTACTTTCTATGTTTTCTTCTATAAGTTTTATAATTTCAGACCTTATATGTAAGTTTTTAAACTACTTCAAGTTTATTTTTAAATATGGTGTAAGAGAGTGGTCCAGTATCATTTTTTTGCATGCATTTGTCCAACATCGATTGTTGAAGAGGCTGTCATTACTTCACTGTGTATTTTTTTCTCCTTTGTTGTAGATTAGTTGACCATATAAATGAAAATTTATTTCGGGGCTCTCTATTCTGTTCCATTGATTTATGTGTATTTGGGCCAGTACCATACTGTTTTTATTATAGTTTGTAGTATAGTTTGAAATCAGGGGGCATACACCTCCAACTTCGTTATTCTTTCTCAAGGTTGTTCTGGCTATTCATGGTCTTTTGTGGTTCCATATAAATTTTAGGATAATTTGTTCTAGTTCTGAGAAGAATGCCATTGCTATTTTGATAGAAATTGCACTGAATCCGTAGATTGCTTTGGGTAGTATGGTCACTTTAACATCCTTCCAAGCAATGAGCACAGTACATTCTTCCATTTATTTGTATCCTCTTCAGTTTCTTTCTTCAGTGTCTTATAGTTTTCACAGTATAGTCCTTTCACCGCCTTGTTAAATTTATTCCTAGCTATTTTATTCTCTTTTGATGTAATTGTAAATGGGATTGTTTTCTTAATTTCTCTTTCTGATTGTTGGTTATTAGTGTATAGGAACACAACAGATTTGTTCCTATACACTAATATAGGAACATAACAGATTTCTATATATTAATTTTGTATCCTGCTACTTTACTAAATGCTTTTATTAATTCTATGACATTTCTAGTAGATATTTTGGAGTTTTCTCTATATTGTAGCATGTCATCTGCAAATAGTGACTATTTTAACTCTTCCTTTCCAATTTAGATGCCTTCTATTTATTTTCCTTGTTTGATTGTTATGGATAGGACTTGCAATACTATACTGAACAACATCAGTAAGAGTGGGCATCCTTTTGTTGTTACTGATCTTACAGGAAAAGCTTTCAGCTTTTCACCAATGAGTATGATGTTAGCTGTGGGTTTGTCAAATATAGCCTTTATCAAGTTGAGGAAAGCTCCTTCTATGTCCACTTTGTTGAGAGTTTTTATCGTAAATGGATGCTGAATTTTGTCAAATGCTTTTTCTGCAACTGTTGAGATAATCATATGACTTTAATCCTTCGTTTTGTTGATGTGATGAATCATATTAATTGTTCTGCAGATGTTGAACCACCCATGCATCCCTGGTATAAATCCCACTTGGTCATGATGTATAATCCTTTTAATGTACTTGAATTTGAGAATTTTGACATCTATGTTAATCACGGATATTGGCTGGTAACTCCCTTTTATCGTAGTGTCTATTTCTGGTTTTGGTATCAGGCCTTGTAGAATGAGTTTGGAAGTGTTGCTTCCTCTTCAATTTCTTGGAATAGTTTGAAAAGGATAGGTACTAATTCTTTAAACGTTTGGCAGAATTCACCTGTGAAGCTGTCTGGTCCTGGGCTTTTGTTTGTTGGGAGTTTGTTAATTACTGTTTCAATTTCATTGCTAGTAACTATTCAAATTCTGCTTCTTCTCAATTTAGTCTTAGAAGATTGCACGTTTCTAGAAATTTATTCATTTCTTCTAGATTGTCTAATTTATTGGCATATATTTGTTCATTCTTGGCATAGATTTGTTTGTAGTATTCTTTAATTATCCTTTGTATTTCTGTGGTGTCAGTTATAATCCTTCCTCTTTCATTTCTGATTTTGTGTTCTCTTCTCCGCTTGATGAATCTTGTTAGTGGCTTATCAACTTTATTTATCCTTTAAAAAAACCAGCTTCTAGTTTCATTAATATTTTCTATTGTTTTTCTTTTTCTATTTTGTTTATTTCCACTCTGATCTTTATTATTTCCTTCCTTCTACTTATTTTGGGTTTTGATTGTTACTCTTTTTCTAGTTTCTTCAGGTGTAAATTTAGATTGTTTATTTAGGGTTTTCCTACTTGTCGAGGTAGGCCTATATAGCTATAAACTTTCCTCTTATATGCTTTTGCAGCATCTCATGAATTTTATAAAGTTGTGCTGGTATTTCCATTTGTCTTAAGGTAGTGTTTAATTTCCTGTTTGATTTTGTCTTGATCCATTGATTGTTTAGAATCATGTTGTTTAATTTCCATGTTTTTGTGTTTTTTTTCAGGTTTCCTTCTGGTAGTTGATTTCTAGTTTCATGCTATTGTGCTCAGAAAATATGCCTGATATAATTTCAATCTTCTTGAATTTATTCAGAATTGTTTTGCTGCCTAGCATGTGATCTATCTTGTAAAATGTTCCATGTGCACTTGAGAAAAATGTATAACCTGCAGTTTTTGGATAAAATGCTCTATGAATGTCTATCAAGTCAAGCCAGTCTAATGTGGCATTTAAGGCCACTATTTCCTTATTAATTTTCTGTTTGTGTGATCTACCCATTGAAGTAAGTAGAGTATTAAATTCCCCAACCATCATGGTATTACTGTTAATTTCTGCCTTTACATCCATAACATTTGCAATGTTGGATGTATAGATATTTACAATTTTTATGTTCTCTTCTTGGATTGACCCCTTTAAAATTATGAAATGACCTTCTTTGTTTCTATTTATATTCTCTGGTTCGAAGCCTATTTTGTCTGATATGAGTATTGCTATCTCAGTTTTCATTTCTATTTGCATGGAATATCTTTTTCCATCCCTTCATTTTTAGTCTCTGTGTGTCTTTCAATATAAAGTGAGTTTCTTGTAAGCAGCATATAGATAGGTCATGTTTTTATCCATTCTGCCATCTTACATCTTTTCTTTTTTTTTTAATAAGAATTTATTTGTGCCAAACTGATGACATACGCTTGGGAGCAAGATCTCAAAAGCTCCAGAGAATAACAGTTCTGCAGTTTCTTTAATGCATTTGAAATTAAGGAGAGAGCATAAGGAAGATTATATGATGGTGAGAAGAAAAAACACTGAGATTGGATTACAGAATAGTTAACACTCTACATCTTTTGATTGGAGCATTTAGATTATCAATATATATGTCCTTATTGCCATTTTGTTAATCGTTTTTTAGTTGTTTTGTTATTTTATTTTATTTTTTTTGCAGTTCCTCTCTTCTCTTGATCTCTTTCGATTTTTCTCTTGATTTCTTTCCTTTCGATTTGCCAGTTTTCTTTAGTGTTTTGATTGGATTTCGTTCTTTTCATTTTCTGTGTATTTTTTTATATTTTTGGTTTATGGTTACCATGAGATTCATATATCCATCTATAAAAGTCTGTTTTAACTGATAGGCATTTAAGTTCAATCACATTCTAAAAGCACATTTTTACTCCTCCCTCTACTCTTTATGTTTTGATGTCATATTTTATATGTTTTTGCCTTGTGTATCTTCTGAATACTTATTGCAGTTATAGTTAATGTTGCTACTATTGTCTTTTGACCTTCCTATTAGCTTTTAAAATGGTTGATCCACTGTGATTATTGCATTTTTGCCTTTACCAGTGAGTTTTTTCTTCTTTCCTATATTTTCCTGTTTCTGGTTATGGCTTTTGCTTGTCTGCATAAAGAAGATCCTTTAACATTTCTTACAAGGCTGATTTAGTAGTTGCGAACTCCTTTATTTTTGCTTGTCTGAGAAACTCTCTCTCCCCTTCAATTCTAAACTATAACTTTGCTGTATGAAGTACTCTAGGTTTCAGATTCTTTTCTTTCAACACTTTAAATATCTCCTGCCACCCTCTTCTCTCCCATGATGTTGCTTCTAAGAAATAAGCTAATAGCTTTATGGGGTTTCCCTTGTATGTGACTTGTTTGTTTCATCCTTGCCGTCTTTAAGATTATCTCTTTATCCTTAATTTTTTGCCATTTTAATTACAATATGTCTTGGTGTGTGTTTCTTTGGGTTCATCTTGTTTGGAAATCCAATGAGGTAATCTTTGGACCACACTTCAAAATTTGCTGATAAATAGAACTTTACTCTTAGGCAGAGGTAGGCGAGGGCCTTCTAGAGCATATTGGAAATTTCTCAGAAATTTCTTCTCTCCTTCAAATCTCTGCTTTAAAATTAAGAGGATTGTTCTGTTGCTGCCTTTAGTCTCCTGAGGGTAATTAAAATGGAATGATCATTCCTTTCTCCTGTCTCTCTAATGTATGTCTTTGTCTATAGGTTCTCAAATGGGCTGCTTGTGGATGTGAATCCCAATTTTGATTGGGATGCTGCATTTCCTGTTTTAAAATTTCTATAGAGTAAATAGGAAGAGATGCTGCATTTCCTGTTTTAAAATTTCTATAGAGTAAATAACTGAGTTGTCAGGGATGGTGGAAAGATGGCAAAATTTTGGAATACTGATGAAAATATGTATATACAAAATTATTAATTTTTCTCAATAAAAATGTCCATAATCTGGAGGCTGATGAATTATAAAGTAAATGTTGAAAACATGAGCTTTAAAATGAGATAATTTTCTTTTTCCTTTAGTTTTAGTTTTTGCAAATCTTATTTTACTAATTCGTAAAACAAATCAGTATATACATTTATATATATTCAAACGAATTAAAGCAATTCCAGAGTTTTTATTAACATTTTAAAGGGTTGCCAAAATAATTATTACTGCATACTATATACACACAAAATGAGAAAATTTTAAATATAATTTAATGCTAAAGAACACTTCACACAGAAGCCATCCAATTTAACCAAATTACGAAACTATGTCTTTAAAAAGCATTAAAAATGGTAACTTTTTACCCAAATTTTGAGTATTTTTTCACAATTGTGAAATTTGGGAGGCAGAGAAGAATCTATAGCAGTCTCAGGCTAGTTTAAGTAGGTTAAAGAAATACTTTTCCCACCCCTCGATATATGAGCCTCATATGAAACAGGAGTCAGCTCCAAATACATTTTTGGAAGGAAATCACAGCTCTAGCATTTAGACAAAGAAACAATATTTGTTTACATATGTTCACTTTTATTAATATGTTAGCAACAAACATTATATGGTTTGTATGCTTGTTGCCTAGATTTCCCAATGCCGAATAACCTTTCAAAACAAGTTATATAATCTCCTCCAACTGCAAGTGTTCGTTCCTCCCTTCTAATCAGGGCTGACTGCCTATGCCATTCCCATGATGAAGCTGATCTCAGAGTGATTATCATAATCATGGGTACTATATCTATTAAAATGGATTATAGAGAATTCTGGAAAGAAGACAAATTAGGAAGTATCAGAAATCTGTCTTTCATGCAGCCAACAATTATACTGGCAGAATCCATCAGATATAACTATTTTGAACTCTTTGAACTATTAAAGGCTTGCAACTTCAAGAGGAAGCCTCGGATAGTAAAGGGCAATTTCAGTCCATTTCTGCTCTTTGCACAGTAGCAGTTACCTATCTCTTACTTCCTCAGTCCCATTTCAGGTAGTTGTGCTTATGTTCCCAGAGCACCTTACACACAGCTTGCTGGAGCCAAGGTGGACCAAAAGGACCCTGTCCTGCAACTCTCAAGGATCTATGCTTTGATTACTGATTACTGCTTCCGATCACGATGGTACAGACAAAGAGTGGTGGCCATTATTGTTGTATCACTCCCCATTGCTGCTAGGCCCTCTCCCTATAGCTGAAGTGACTTCCAGGAGATTTAAAGGAACAGAGTCTTTTTCCCCTTTCAGTTTTTTTTCCCCTTTTTGAAGCCAGATATTGCAGACTAGAACATGCAAAAGCAACTGCGCATATGGAGGAGATTATGAAGTCACCACACATGCCCAGGGGAAGGTACAGGCTCAAAAATACATGAAGAGACCTTATGTTTACACCTCCAACTGATTCTCAGTAGACAGCCTACAATGAAACAATAACAACAACAACAAACAGAAAACAAATCAAAACAAAAAAACCTGGAGAGGGAGAAAAATTTGATTTCCAGAGTAATTACATTATTAAATTAAAATACTCAATTTTCAACAACAACAAAAATAATAAGGCATACAAAGAAACAAGAAAGTATAGCCCATTTAAAGGGAAAAACATAACAACATAAACTGTCTCTGAGGACCTGATGGTATCTACTACACAAAGACTTTAAATCAACTGTCTTATGAAAAATGCTCAAATAACAAGAGAACTATATGGTTAAAGTCAAGAAAACAATGTATGCACAAAATAGAAATATCAATAAAGAGATAGAAAACCTTAAAAGAAACTAAAAAAAAATTCTGGAGCTAAAAAGTACAACTAAAAGTAAAAATTCACTAGAGGGTGGTCAAAGGCATATTCGAGCAGATAGAAGAAATAATCAATGAATCTGATGTAATAGAACAATGGGAATTATTGAGTCTAAAAAACAGAAGAAAGATTGCAGAGAAATGAACAAAACATAAAGGACCTGTGGAATACCATCAAGTGGACAAACTTATGCATTATAGAAATTCCAGAAGGAAAAGAACGGGACAGAGTGTTTGAAGAAACAATGGCTGAAAACTTTCCAAATTTGATAGATGCCATGAATATAAACATCCAAGAAGCTCAATGAACTCTAAGGAGGAACTCAAAGAAACTCAAAATAAGATATATGATAAGCTGTCTGAAAATAAAAACAGAATTTTTAAAGTAGAAAGAGAAAAGCAATTCATCACATACAAGGGCTCCTCAATAACAGGTGCAGATTTCTCAGGAAAAATTTTGGAGTCCAAAAGCAAGTGAGCTGATATAGTCAAAGTGCTAAAAGAAAAATACTTAAAAAAAAAAAAAACAAGAATCCATATCTGGCAAACCATCCTTCAAAAGTGAGGAAGAAATCAAGACATTTCCAGATAAACAAAAACTGAGAGTTTGTTACCACTAGATTGGCTGTGTAAGAAATGCAAAAAGGATCATGCCAGTTGAAATGAAAGAACACTAGACAGTAACTTGAAGACATATGAAGAAATAAAAATTTAAGTAAAGATAAATACATGGGCAATTAGAAAAGCTGGTATTATTATAACAATTGGGTGTAACTCCATTTTTTGTTTTCTATATGATTTAAGATATTTAAATGGTTTAAATCTATTAAATTATACATGTAAAACTAACATATAAAATATGTATATATATTTTAATTTAAATATGTGTATATATTTTAGAAAATGTAATACTTTTTAAAAATACATTTTAAAAAAATTATTACTTTAAAAGCTAGTATTGTAACTTTGATTTGTAACTCTACTTTTTGTTTTCTACACAATTTAAGAGCCTAATGCATTAAAAAAGTACTGATTTGTTTTGGAACACATATGAATAAAGATGTAATTTTTTGAGATAAAAACTGAAAAGGGTGGGGATGGAGCTGATAAAAGAGCAGAATTATTGTATGTTATTGAAGTTAAGCTAGTAGGAATTCAAATTAGATTGGTATAACTTTAGGATGTTAAATGTAATCCCCAAGGTAATCATAAAAAAATAGCTAAAGAACATAAACAAAAGGAAACGAGAAAGGAATTTAAACACTTCATTACAAAAAAAAATCAACTAAACACAAAAAAATACAGTAATGCAGGAAATAAGGGAAAAAAGTTATAAGGTATATAGAAAACAAAGCAAAATGACAGAAATTAGAAGCTTCTTTATCAATATTTTAAATGTAAATGGATTAAATGCTGGTCGAAAGACAGAGATTGACAGAATGTATTAAAAACACAATCAAACAACACACACTCTATAATAGACTCATTTTAGATTCAAAGATACAGATAGTGAAAGGAAGGAAAAGGAATTCCATGGAAATAACTGACCAATAGGGAGTAGGAATGGCTATACCACTATCAGACAAATATAAGCTTTAAAATAATAAAAGTTTACAAGTGACAAAGAAACTCATTATATAGCAATAAATCATTCAATACAGCAAGTAGATATAACAATTATAAGCATTTATGCACCTAATAACAGACCACCAAAATATATAGCACAAAAAATGACAGAATTAAAGGGAGAAATAAACAGTTCTACAATGATACTTGGAGACCTTAATACCTTTCTTGCAATAATGGATAGAGCAACCATACAAGAAATAAATAAATAGAGAACTTTACATCAACTAATTATAACAGCTATATACAAAACACTTTACAAAAAAATAACAAAATACACTTTCCTCTCAAGTGCACATAGGACATTTTCCAGAATAGACACAAATTTGGCCACAAATTAAATCTTGGTAGATTTTTAAAAATATATACCATACAAATTATCTTCTCCAACCACAATGGAAGGAAGTCAGAAATCAATAACAGAAAGAAAACTGCAAAATACACAAACCAGGAAAAATTAAACAAAACATTCTTAAGCAATCAATAGATCAAAGAAGAACTCAAAGGAGAAATTAGAAAACACTGAGAGACCAATGAAAACAAAAATATAACATATCAAAATTTATGGCACACAATGAAAAGAGTACTAAGGAAGAAATTTATCATTATAAATGCTTATGTTAAGAAACAAGAAAGATGTCAACTCAACAACTTAACAACTAACTTTACAACTTAAGAAACTAGAAAAAGAAGAACTTAAGAAACTAGAAAAAGAAGAACAAACTAAACCTAAAGTACCAGAAGGAAGGAAATTATAAAGATTAGACCAGAGATAAAATAAAGAGCAAAAAAAAGGATAGAGAAAATCAACAAATCCAAAAGTTGTTTCTCAGAAAAGATCGACAAAATTGACAAACCTTTGGCTAGATGAACTAAGAAAAAAGAGAGAAAACTCAAATTATTAAAATCAAAAGTAATAGTGGAAGTATTACTATGATATTTTGATCTATAATAAGAAATATATATTTGGTCTTCCATTTCTGGCACAGAGCTCCTAAAACGCTTTGAATTTCCTAAGTGATGAGAGCGATAAAGGTGTCTTCTGATGTTAATGAGGTGTCTTTGGAACAGGAGGGGGGCTGATTGTCAATGGAGGCGATCATGTGATTGACAGTTGGAACTTTCAGTCCCACCCTTCAACCTCAGGGAAGGGGAGAGGGGCTGGAAGTTGAATCGATCACCAATGGCCAATGATTTAATCATCCATGCCTATGTAACAAAGCCTCTGTAAAACCCCCCAAAAACAGGCTTGGAGAACTTCCACTTGGTGAACGTGGAGATCTGAGAAAGAATAGTACATAAAGAGAGGGCACACACTTTCCCCATACCCTGCCCTATGTACCTCTTCCATCTGGCTGTTCCCAAGTCATACATGTTTATAACAAACTGCTGATTAAGTAAGCAAAATGGTCTTCTGAGTTCAATGAGCCACTCTAACAAATTAATCAAACCCAAGGAGGAGGTCATGGGAACATCTGAATCAAAGCTAATTGGTCAGAAGTACAGGTAACAACCTGAACTTGTGACTGGTATCTGAAATCCAAGGAGAGGGTCATTTAATCCTCCAATCTATAGCCAGACAGTAAGATGCACAAGTGATAATCTGGTCTTGTGACTGATGTCTGAAGGGAGAGGGAGTCTTGTGAGATTGAGCCTTCAATCTGTAGAATCTGATAATATTTCCAGATAGATAACATCAAAGTTGAATTGAATTCTTGGACACTCTGTTGGTGTCTGAGAATTGTTTCATGTTGTGTGGGAAGCCCTACACACAAATATTAAGGTTGGATCCAGGAACCCAAAAGAATTACTAACAATTCTATAGAATCAAAAGGATTATAAGAAAGTACTATGAACATTTACACAACAACAAAGAGTAAAACCTAGATGAAATGGATACATTTCTAGAAAAACAAAAACTCATCAAGATTAAACCAAAAAGATGGGAAATACCTGAATAGACATATAACTAATAAGGAGATTGAATTGGTAATAAAAAATTTCCTGACAAAAGCCCTGAATGTGATGATGCCTTTATTGGTGAATTCCACCAAACATTTAAAATTGTACTAAAATCAATCCTTCTCAAACTTGAAGAGGAGGGAACACTTCCTAACTTGTTCTATGAGGCCACTTCCTCATACTACCCTGACACCAAAACAAAACTAAGACACTAGAAGAAAATTACAGACAAATATCACTGTTCTTTTGCAAAGAACACTGATGCAAAAATCCTCAGCAAAGTACTAGCAAGTGGAATCTGGCCACATATTAAAAGATTATACACCATGACCAAGTGTAATTTATTTCTGGAATGCAAGGACATTTTAGCATACAAAAATTGGTCAATGTAATAGACCACATTAATGGAATGAAGGGAAAAAAAACCATGTGATCAACTCGATTGATGCAGAAAAAGTGTTTGACAAAACAATACACTTTTATGATAAAAAACACCCAACAAACTAGGAATAGAAGGAAATTACCTCAAGATAATATACAAAACCAATATATAAGTCAGAAATATTACCATATACAATGGTGAAAGCCTGAAAGCTTTTCCAGCAGGATCATGATCAAAACAAGTACACTTGCTTTTGCTACTTCTATTCTACTGAAAGTCCTGGCCAGAGCATTTGGGTAGGAAAAGAAAAGAAAAAGCATCCATACTGGATAAGAAGTAAATTGATTTCCATTCATAGATGGTATGATCTCACATGTAGAAAACCCTAAAGATTCCTTCCACACACAAAAAAACTGTTAGAACTAATAAACAAATTCAGCAGAGCAACGTGATACAAAATCAACACAAAAATCAGCTGCATTTTTATACACTAACAAAACAATTCAAAAAGGAAATAAAGAACACAATTTCATTTACAATAGCATAAAAAATATTAAAATACTTAGGAATTAATTTAACTGAAGAGTTGAACAACTTGTACAATGAAAATTACAAAACATTACTGAAAGAATTTAAAGAGGGTATTTTAAAAATAGAAAGACACCCCATGTTCATGGATTGGAAGACTTAATATTGTTAAAATGCCAATTACTACCCAAAATTACTTAAAGATTTATTACAATACCCAACAAAATCCCAATGAGTTTTTTTTGCAGAAATACTAAACCCATCCTAAACTTGTATGGAATTTCAACTGACCATCAAATAACCAAAACAATCCTGAAATAGAATAACAAAGCTGGATGATTCACATTTCCTGTTTTTGAAATGTGCTACAAAGCTACAGTAATCAAAAACAGTATGATACTAAAAAAAATAAATGTATGGTACTGGTATAAAGACAAACATAGAGACAACTGGATTAGAATAGCGAGTTCATAAATAAATCCTTGCATATACAGTCAAATGATTTTCAAAAATAATGCCAAGATGATAGGAAAAAGACAATCTTTTCAATAAATAGTGGAAAACTGGATATCCACAGCAAAAAATAAATAAATAATAAAGTTGAATCTTTACCTAACTAACATCATATACAAAACCTAATTCAAAAGAGAAAAAATAGGCAAATTCATGAAATTTTTTAAAAATTGTATATCAAAAGACCATATCAACAGAATAAAAAGGCAACCTAGAGAAAGGGAGAAAATATTTTCAAATCGCATATCTGATAAGAGATTAATATCTAGAATATACAGACAACTCTTAAAACTCAAACAAAAAACAACCCAATTCAAACATTAGCAGACTTGAATAGCCATTTCTCCAAAGACATACAAATTGCCAAAAAGCACATGAAAAGATGCTCAATATCCCTAATTATTAGGGAAATGAAAATCAAAACTACAATGTGATACCACCTCATACCCACTATGATGGCTATCAAAAAATAAAAATTAAAAAAAAAAAACAGAAAATAACAAATGTTGGCAAGGATGTGGAGAAATTGGAACCCCTGTACACTGTTTGTGGGACTCTAAAATGATATAGCTACTGTGGAACCAGTATGATGGTTCCTCAAACATTAAAATTGAATTAACATTGTCCACCAATTTCACTTATAGGTGTATACTCAAAAGAATTCAAAGTAGGGTCTCCAAGAGATATTTGTACATTTGTATATGTTCATAACGGCATTATTCATGATAGCTGAAAGTGGAAGCAACTAAAGTCTCCACCAGTTGATGAATGGATAAGCAAATGTGGTACAAGTAGGAAGGAAAAAGGAGATTCTGACATACGCTACGACATAGACAAACTCTGAGGCCATCATGCTAGGTAAAATAAGCCAGTCACAGAAAGACAGATATTGTATAACTTCATTTATATGAGGTAATTAGAATAGTCAAAATCATAGAGACAGAAAATGGAATGGTAGTAGCTAGGGGATGTGGGTACCAGGGAATGGGGAGTTACTGTTCAATGCGTATAGCATTTCAGTTTTTTAAGATGGAGAGTTCTGGAAAGGGATGGTGATGATGGTTTCACAGCAATATGTATGTATCTAATACCATCGAATTGTACACTTAAAATGGCTAAGACAATAAATTTTATATTACATGTATTTTACCACAATAAAAAATTGAGAAAATGGACTGTAAGACCCCTGAAGATTGTGCTTTCAGACTATCTAGAATACCAAGGTACCTGAAAACTTCAACTTAGACTTCAAATAAACTGATATATAAGTTCTGAGTTATTTTTCATTTTAAAGCATAGACTACTTCATCATATAAAAATTATGTAACAAAAATCCTTGTACTTTTAATATTAAACCATGCTTATAGTTTGCTGTATTTGTTTCAGACTACTGTCTTCATTTAAAGGAATAAAAATGTACCTAAAACCACCCCAGATCCACTTCCCTTCTTTCCTTCTTAAAGGGAACTACTATCCTCAAGATACAAAATATGATTTTAATTCATGTTTTGTAGTTCTATTGAATATGTAGGCATGTTGAAGCCATACATTTATAGTGAGGTTTCTACTTACATAAATGGTATTTCTCTCTTGAAATCTTTCTCATTCAAAATTACGTGTTTGATTTGTTTCTATTAAATTTTTTAAGAGGCGGGGCTCATATGAGTGTGGCAGAGTCACCACCGGAGACAACCTGAAGGGCCAGCCTGAAGAGAAGACAACATCTGAGTGCTCAGCACCTACGTGTCCAGACTAGAAGTTGGTGGGGTGGGGGGTAGGGGTGGGGGTGGCTACCAAGGTAAAGGCACGAGATGAGAACTTACACCTCCCCACCCCCACCCTGTCGCTGTCCTTTTTCACACGCGCCCAGCTCACCTGACCCAGATGGCTCAGACACTGAGGACGTGCAGGGTCCGGACGCAGGGACCAAGGCCCAGAGTAAGGTGACGTCGGACGGGAAGATGACATCGACGTCACGGCACGGCACACGCTCGGTGTCCACGGAGAAAAGGCCGCAGGCTGCGATCCTGCGTGGCCGGAGCTCCACAGGCGTAGGTCGCGCCAAGAGGAGCGATCCGGGTGGAGGAAGAGCGCGGGTGCACCTGGGCCGGCGCAACTCTCCGAGCTCCGCCCCGAGCACGCTCCCCAGCCAGGCCTCGCCCGGAGAAAAATTAGCTAGTATAGCTAGTTAAATCATTTTGATTTCGATATAATACTTAGTTGATTAAATATACTTTATCTTGAAAAGTCGAAATTGTTTGCAATTTTTTCTATGAAAACATTGCTTAAAAAAATCCTAGTATATGTATACATGTACACATTTTTTTCTAGAATAGAAACCAAGAAGAGAAATTAATAGCTCATAAGGCATGCTCATCTTCAACCTTAGGTGGTATTGCCAAATTTCTCTTCAAAGAGATTATTTAAAACCATTCTTTGTTTGCAAAATTCTGATGTAATGTATTATTAAAGAAAATAACGATTTTCTTTAGAAAGAAAAATTTAAAAGTCACATAGGCCAAGACCCCTGAATTTAAAATATCTCAGCATCTTTCTCTCCTGAGACAATTCTTATATCCAAAAACTAGATAAAACGATTATATATCTTACATAAAATGCCTTTTGGTGCACTTCTAGGAAGCCTTTCTAATGACATGAGAGAGGGAATAAACTACTGAGAACTTCAACACTAATTTAAGAGTATGCCCTCACTAGGGAAATGAAATAGATACTTGAGCAAATTATATATATACAATTAACGAGAGGGAAAAGACATATTATGGTCTTTGATGAAAACTGTGTTAATTTTTGACTCAATTTATTTTCAAATCTAGAAGTACTCTGGTGTGTGACAGAGTTAGTAATATCATAGCCTTTTGAGTTATTGGCTAACAAGTAAAGTAAGAAGTAAAATAACAATCATTAAGCAAATGCCACCATGTTTGTTAACCTTACCTCTAATTTTAAGCCTATATGATTAGATCTTCAATATGAAGGGCCAATGTTACCTTCAGTGAGTTTAGGAAATGGGATGGCAAGGCATACTTCTTAGAGGCAATATTGCAGTTACCCTTGGTCTTCCCAAAATTTTGTAACATAAACAATTTACATATTCTAAGTCAAGCTTCATTTACTGCTTGATTGTTCTACGAACATTTAATTTTCTCTTTTTTCCTTCTTTCCTTATCTCTTTCTATATGCAGGGAAATCAACACTTTCACAAAATTTATTTTTGAATACAGTTACAGATGTAGCATTTCTTTGATAAATATAAATATGAATATTATATATATGTATATAATATATATATATTTATATAAATATGAATAATATATATATGTACATACATATATATAAAATTCATATTTATCAAAGTGGTCTTTCTGGGAATTAAAACAAATCTCAACAAATTTAAAAAGGTTCAAGTTATAAAAGGTATGTTCTCTGACCATAAAGATATTTAACTAACATTGTGAACAAAACAATATAAAAACTCCCTACATATTTGGAAATTTGAAAACATACTTCTAAATAATCCATAGGTCAAAAAGGAATTCTCAAGGGAAGTTTAAAAATATTTTAAACTAAATAAAGATGAAAATAAAGCACACCAAAATTTGTAGACTATAGCTAAAACAGTGTTTCAAGGGGGATATATAGTATTAAATGCTTATTTTCAGAGAAGAAAGGTAGAAAATTAGTAATCTAACCTTCCACCTTAAGATACTTGAGAGAAAAAAAAATCAGAGCAGAAATTTAAACAGAAACAACAAATAAATTTAACGAAACCAAAACTTGGATCTTTGAGAAGATGAATGAAATTGATAGCATCTATCCAGCTGATGAGAAAGAGAGAGGACACAAATGACTAATATCAGGAATAAAACTGGAAACATCCTACTCCTCCTGTGGACATTGAATAGAAATAAGAGAAATACTATAAACAACACCATGCCAATCAACTTGACAACATACATAAAATGGACCAATTCCTTGAAAACCACAAACTATCAAAATTCATTTCAGAAAAAAAAAAGATAACATGAGTAGCTTTATATCTAAAGAAATTGAATTTATAGTTAAAATCCACCAAAATAGAAAACTGAATATCCTGAGAGTTTCGCTAGCAAATTGTACCAACGGTTTAGAGAATATCAATTCTTCAGTCTTCTCCAAAAAATAGAATAAAAATAAATACTTCAGAAGTCACCTTATGAGGCCAATAATACCCCTATACCAAACTAGACAAAAGCATTATAAGAAAAAAAAATCAAATATAGCAATACCAAAAAAAGAATAATACATCATGAATAAGGATAATATATCATCAAGTGGGATTTATTCCAAGAATACAAGTCTTGTTCAATATTTAAAAATAAATACATGTAATTTGCCATCTTAGACTAAGAAAAAACAAACGATCATATTGATAGATGCCAAAATACTAAAAAAAATATTTAACATTCAACATCCATTCATAAAAAAACTCCCAGTAAACTACAAATAAAATGTCTTTACACACTAAAGGGCATCTGCAAAAAACCCACAGCCAATATCATAGGGTTATAATTCATTACAGTTAATTTTTATTTAAAATGTATGATGTGTTGAGGTTCCTTATTTGTCGTTCTTTTAAATATGGAGATATTCAGTTCTAGAACCATTTGTTTAAAAGTCAACCATTTCTCCATCAAATGGTCTTTGCAATTTTGTTAAAAATAAATCGACCATATTTGTGTGGGCCTATTTCTGGCCTCTGTAATCTCTTCCATTATCTATACATAATATCTTTTCACCAATCCCACACTGTTCTACTTATGATTAATGTTGAAATTGGGTAGTTTGTATCCTCCAACCGCATAATTTTTCCAAAATTGTTTTGTTTATTCCATATACATTTCAGAATCATCTTCTCAATGTCTATAAAAATACTTTCTGGTATTTTCATTGAGATTGAATTAAACATATAGATTAATTTTTTTCAATGTTTTGTAGTTTTACAAGCTCTATTTGTACTAACCAAACACAGAAACAACCCAAATGCCTATAAATAGGCATTTGGTATCTGTACTATGGAATATGATTCATTAATAAAAAGAATGAACTATTGGTACATATGGCAATATATCTGAATTTTACAAATAATTATGCTGAATGAAAGAAGCCAGTCAAAAAATAGTACATTCTGTATGGTTATATTTATTTAGAACTCTGGAAAGTATCAGCTAATCATTTGAAAGATCAGCGGTTGCCGGTATATGCAGAAAGGATAGACAGAGAGGAATAGAATGGAGGATTTACAAAGGTAAACTTTGGGGGGTAATGAATATCTTCATTCTCTTGATTGTGGTGATGATTTCATGGGTATATACATAGATCAGTACTGATCAAATTGTGAAATTTAAACACTTGCAGTTTATTGTATGGCAATTATAACTCAATAAAATTTTTTTAGCATTGCTATATTTGCTTTTAGATATTTGACAATGTACTAATAACTGCTCTGTCACCTGCTCCATATCTTCCCCCCAAAAAAATAATTTGGCAACTTTACATAGGTATCAACACATGGAACTCTGATAAATCTATCAGACCAGTTTTCACTCTAAGATCCATTTTTTCTAAATATATTGTAATAGCGAAGTAACCACATAATCACACATTTATAACTAAACACTCATCTAAGTTAAATGGATATTTTCCCCTTGGAAGTCATAAATTGTAATAATATATTGCATTAGTCAATTACAATTTTGAAAAATGGACGGTGTCCCATTCAGAGTGGTTACTTAGAACATTATAATGGCAATGTCGCATTCATCACAGCATATAGGAGACATGACATTTAAATACAATTGAAAGGTCATTAATGTAGAAAGGTTTTAAAACTATCCTCAGATCCATTAGAGTTGATATCAGTATTTTACATAAAAATTGCCTGCTGTGAGGATAAGGTATCTGAGATCAGATCTTTGAAGAAAATCAAATCAGATCCGTGATTGCTAGATGACACAGCTGTTAAAAGGACAAAAATAAATATATATGAATAGAAGCTTGATGCATTGAAGGCAGAAATGTCAAGAGAAAATTTTCATAAGAAATAGGCTGGTTCTTCGGTTAGAAACTGAAATAAAGTCGAGACTTGTTTTTCAAAATAGATCTAAGTATTATTCTTTTTGTCTATGATGGAAAAATATTCATCAATATGTTCATATTCTGTGGGCTCAGCCAAGTAATTCAATCAAGTAAGTTATCAAAGTGAACTTTATTCTCTTGTTTTTAAATCTTTACATGGAAAATGTTACTAGAAAATTGTTTAAACTCTTAGTCTCTCAGTGAAAGTCTTCAAAATCAATATCTTTTTTCCATATTCTGATATTGACTAAGGTGTCTACTCTGATAAAGATGCAATATAAACAAATTAGTGCACAGTGTACTTCAATTTTTAATTATAAGGATGTTATCAGGAGGAATTTGGTTTAATACTAAACTGTATGGGTTTAATGAATTTATGACAGGGCTGTGGCATAACCTGGTTACTTTTTGGGTCATCCTGTTGCCTACTCAAAACTTCATTCAGATCACTTTTATGATTAGCATTACTAACCAAAATGAAAACACAATCCTATGAAGAGCCCAAGGAATCCTCACTTAGCTAGAATTGGAATTGGAAACACGTGAAGAAGGAATTATAATAAAATTGCAAAGGAGTTTGCTAAGAAAGCATTCTTGCCTAGAAGATCAATGTGGCTGGATTTAAGAAGGCCCAAGAATGGTCCAAAGCTATTTTCTCATGGCCTAGCATCTTCCCATCAATTTTGGTAGCAGACGGAGTGACTCACAGAGTGGTCTGCTCAGATTTCCTATACACATAGTGCCTACAGCACCTGTACCTTTCTCCAATCATGTGGTATTTTATGTTGTATATGTGAATATACACTCGATCACAATAAAGTCTGTATTTATACAACATAGTAATAATATTAGGAGATTTCTCAGTTATTCAAATTACACAGCACATCAAATTGTTTATCTCTGAGGGAAAAAACCTTATGAATTTTCTTTTTTTTCTACTTTCAAATGAGCCTATATTCATTTTTCAAAGAGGAAAGTAAAAATAACTTTAAAATAAAATAAACTTTAAAATAGGGTAAATTCTAACTTGGTAAATTTTCAGACATAAACTTGGTAAAATAGCTAAGTAAAGGGAAATTTTTAAACAGACATCATACATCCTCCATCATAATGGAGCCAAATAAGAGGAATGACCTACCGTCTGACTAATTGCTGCAATCTTCCAGTAAACATCTTCAGTGTAGGTCACTGTTTCCTAATGCATTATTTCATGAAAGTCAGAGCCTTTTAACTTTGCATTCCTTTTAAATAAGAAGGAAACTTTGTCTCAGTAACATTGTTACAGACTATCCGTTTTGCTTCTGTAGTTATTCTTAGAAGAATCCCATGAGTCAGCTGGTACACCTTAATGAGACTGTGGATCCTCTTGATAGGTTTAGTTTGCAATAACCTTCTTCTTAATTCTGCTTTGCGGTCTGTAAACCATTTTAAGCACATGCTACTTAGGGAATGTAATCAGAAATACTCCATCCAAACCATTTTTAAATTGACATTTTGGATTGAGAAATTGCTGCAGGCCATTCATTAATAACTTCTTACCTTATTAAGATTACACCATTTTTAGAAGTATATGGTCATTAATAGTCCCAAATAAATTGTGGCCCATCATTATTTTAATTCTAATGGCGAAATACGATGTAACTTTTTTCTATATTGTTTAGTTCATAATATGAATAGTCCAATTTTTCACACATACATTTGTGTGTGCATGTATCATCTGGAGTAATGGGTTACACATAACCATATTATTTTATTTCCTTTTAATTCTCTTTCTATTCTATTCTATTACTATTCCTTAATGCCAATTTAAACCATCATCTTTTACTGATTAATTGCCATCAAAACCTCAAATAATGCACACATTTATTAGGAATGCAGTTTCCTTCGACTTGTTCAATAATCGTTTCTAAAAATATAACAAAAATACAAACTTCCTGTCTTTTATATTCAGCTAAATTTATTTTTAGCTCATAGCCATTTGCAAATGTATTTTTCTGCAAAAGCTGAAACTATATCTAATTTTTTTAGAAAATAAAAAAAGAAAGAAAACACCTGTTTGGGGCCCAATTATGAATTGCAGGGAATTATCATTCCTAATTACTAAATAGCTACAGAATTCCTATTTAAGTCAAATCAACTACACTTGAAAATAAACCTAGAATTTAAATGTTATAATCATTTATAATTCATTCTGCTTCTACACACAAAAATAAGGCTAAATTCAAAAGCAAGCCTAAAGTAGAACACATGCTTTGCTGATCTCGCTGGGTGATTTTAACATAGATGACACCAAATTTTGAAAAACTGAATGAGAGGCAGGTTTTTTTCCCCTTAAAGCACCTTTTATAAATTAATCTTAACTTAATCATGATGCTTCCTCTCTCCTATTCCAATAAAACATATCCTGTAGTAATTCTAAATGTATTTTGAATGTTACCATTTAAATCTTCTAGGAAACCTCAAATGAAACCACATTTAAGAAATTTCTAGAAATAAAATAAATACTTTTAATTCATACGAATGAGTACAATTAGATCTCAATGACTGAAGCAGATAGCATCTACCACTCATACATTAGCTGACATACAGTGACCCAAAAAATCCAATGATAACTTTTTTTCAGAAAAAATTACCAAGGGTATGACTTTTAGACCTTAAATGCAGTTAATGTTCTCCTGGGAAAGACTAAAGCCTCCCAGAACCAATCTTTAATTTGTAGACACATTTCAGTTCCCTGTGGGTACTACCATTCAGTTCCCCCAGTATACGCAGCTTTCATGTTGATTTGGAGAGAGAGCATTTCAGTCATTACTTCATGCCATATATCGTTAAAATACACACATTATAATTACATCTTTTTTCAAAAAAACATTTAAACATACCCAAAACGATATGGGCCGTTATAGAAATTCTCATGAAACAAACTAATGTTCATTTCTTTTTTTAACTTGGTTTTGTTAACCAAGCCTGCTTCTTTAGGTTATTTTAGATGTGTTTCTTTATTGCTACTTAAAATAAGGTCACTAATAACCTTGCAGATAATAGGAAAATTCTCTTTCTCTAAAAACCACCTGCTACAGCACATTTTCTGACAAAAGCACACAGTGCAGGATTAGTTTATAGGGGACTATGACGATATTCAGGTTAGGGAGATGGCAAAGTTTAGCATTCCTTTAAGGTTCTCTATGTGTACCTGATAACTTACAATCATCTGATTGTGCATCTTAAATTAAAATGTGTATATGTATCAGTAAGAAGAACATAAGTCCCTGTGTTGTGATTTTTTTGGGTTTTCATGCCTCCTTTTTTCCTGCATTTTTCCATGTAAGCAGTGGTGCTTTTGAGTCCACACAAAAAAAAAAAAACGATATGGAATTTCAGGCCTGTCGTGGGAATCAGAATGATCCTAGAAACCCTTGCTAATCCTTAATGCTGATGAAAAAAATATCCTCTTGTCTTGTTCCTTATGTATAGATCTAGGAGGGAGTAGGTTAGTATATATGATTCATTACCCAGCTTTTCTTATAATAGGAAAGAAATATTCAAACACTGACTTTGCAATTGGCAGAAATATACTGGAGTTCTGGCTTTGCCACTCACTAAGTTTGTGACTTTGGACAAGTCACTAACATCTTTAGATCTTGGCATTATCCCCACTAGAATGGGGATAAAAATTGCATCAAATTCTTATAGTACATACAATACATTGATGAAACAATACATGTAAAGAAATTACCAGCTGACATACAACGATCAATGAGTTTTACTATTATTACTACTTCTGAAAGTCAGAAATTTTTGTCAGCTTTATGACGACAAAATTCACCAGCGAGTTTTTACAATGGACACAATAGCATAGCATAACCATGACAATAGTCATGAACTACAACATTTCATCATCCTAAAAAGTTCTCACATAGAGTTACAAACGTTTAAAACTTGAAGAGTTGTTTTGTTTTTTGTTTTTTTGTTTTGAGAAACATGGTGGAATGAGAGACATTCCAAGATCTCCTCCTCTTGAAACAACAATAAGCTGAACATTTAAAACTCAACAGAAAACACCCAAACTGCACACCGGCACGATTGAGCATGGGATCTGCACATAAGAGCTACCACAGGTCATGCCCCTGGGTGTCAGGTGGTAGACTGGGAGAAATAAAGAAGCTGCCTCTCACAGCCTCTGGAGTTCCCTGTAGGAGGAGGAGAAAGGGAGAAGGTGCAGCGAGTTCCCTGAACAGTCCTGCCTGGGAGTTCTGTGAGCTCCAAGTGGACAATGGCAGCCCCAGTCATCAGAGCAGAAAGCAGAGAAGTGGGACAGCAGAAAAACAACAGTTTATTTTTACTAGCTGCAGTTGCAAAACCAAGGCTGAACTGCAGCCTCTATACCCCAACCCAGATGGCCCCTCCTCCACAAACCCTCCAAGACGAAACATCGCAGAGCCCCAGAGGAATCTGAGCAAATGCTACCAAGACTGATGCGAACACTGACAGGGACTGAAACTGAGGGTAGCAAGCATGATTAAATATCTATAAGAAAATAAAAAGGCATTATTAAAGCTTTATATACAGCAGAGATCCAAGAGGCTTAGACACTACCTACTGGAAACCAAAAGAAAAGCGCCTTCTCTGAAGCAGGCTAAAGAGAGACCTTTATAAAATAAATCTTTCTGGAAAAACAGCAGAATACACTTCCATTAATGCTCAGGCAGAGAAATAGTCCATCAAACACCATGAACAACCAAGGTGACAAGGCATCTGAGAAAGGAAGAGAAAAATCTCCAGAAAATAAGTAAATAGACATAAAAACATACAACTTAAATGACAGAGAATTCAGGATGGTACTTCTGAAAAAACTCAGTGAATTCCAAAATGAGTCATATCAACAATTTCAGGAACTGAAAAAACATCTAGATGAGCAGAGCAAGGAGATTGAAATCCTCAAAAAGAACAAAATAGATATTCTGGAAACAAACAAACAAACTGCAATTATTGAAAAATGAATAGCAAGCTTGAGAAATAGAGTCGACCAAATGGAGAAAGAATCAATGATATCAAGAACAGATATCTAGAAATAAATCAGAAGGAAGAAGAGAGAAACCGAAGAATGAAAAATAATGAAAGAGAAATTCAAGAACTAGCTGATAACACCAGGAGAAGAAACATAAGAATAATGGTTATTATCGAAGGTGAGGAAAAGGATCAGGGCCTAGAAAGCATTTTCAGACAAATAGTTGATGAGAATTTCCCAAATCTAAGGAATGAGCTGGAACTTGGAATTCGAGAAGTCAACAGAACACCCAATTATATCAACCCAAAAGGCTTCACCAAGACACATTGTTTTAAAATTATCAAAAATCAATGACAAAGACAGAATTCTCAGGGCAGACAGAGGAAAACAATAACTTATAAAAGAAAACCTATTCATTATCTTCAGACATCTCAGCTTAAACCTTATAAACCAGAAAGGAATGGAATCATATATTTAAACTATTAAGTGAAAGGAACTCCTGGCCTACAATAATGTATCCAGCTACACTCTCCTTTAGATATGAAGGAGAAATTAAGATGTTTCCAGACAAAAATTGTGGGAATTCTCCACTATGAGGCCTGCACTACAGGAAATACTGAAAGGGGTCAGCTCACCTAAAACAAAATGACAAAAAAAAAAGAAAATATATAATCTGGAGTAAAGTAACTATCAGGCAAATAGAAGCAGAGGAGTGCAACCCTTACTAAGAACAGGGCATTATAAGCTTAAATAATAAGAAGGGAATTGCTATAGATAGTAATGAACGTTCAGCACACATAGGGACAAATTGAGACAACAATGACTGAAAAAGGGAAGATTCAAAGATCCAAATTCTCAAAGGGGGATGGAGATAAGGCACGTGCAGAAGAAAATGGACAACTGTATATATATATATATATATATATATATATATATATATATATATATATATATATATATACACACACACATACATATATGTATATACATTTAACTATCTTTTTCATATTCGTAATGGTAACCACACACCAAAGATTCAGAACTGAAGTATATAACATAGAACAAGACGAACCAGAAGAAAAATCCACAAAAGCCAACCAAAATAAAGAAAACAGAAACAAGGACAAAGAAGCAATGGAAACACCAAATTACCAGAAAGCAAAAAATAAAATGGATATAGGAAGACCTCATATTTCAATAATCACCCTAAATGTAAATGGACTGAACTCACTGATAAAAAGGCACAGAGTTGCAGAATGGATCAAAAACAAAACCCAACCATATGCTGCCTCCAGGAGACACATCTCAGCTCCAAAGACAAATATAGACTCAAAGTGAAAGGGCAGACAATGATATTTCAATCAAATGGCATTCAGAAAAAAGTGAGAGTAGTGGTACTAATATCAGAAGAAATAAACTTAAAAATAAAACAGGTAAAGAAAGATACTGAGGGACACTGAAATATGTAAAGCAATTACTAACAGAACTAAAGGGAGAAACAGACCAAAACACTATTGTCGTAGGGGACCTAAATACTCCACTGTTGGATATGGACAGATCATCCAAACAGAAAATCAATAAGGAAATGACATCTTTAAATAACACATTAAACCGACTGGACATAATTGACATTTACAGAGCCTTCCATCCCCCAACAGCTGCTTATACATTCTTCTCAAGTGCACATGGAACGTTCTCAAGAATTTACCACATACTGGGACATAGAGATAGCCTCAACAAATATAAGAGAGTTGAAACCATAGTAACCATATTCTCTGATCATGATGCTCTGAAACTAGAGATCAACTGCATAAAGAAATCAGGAAGAACCACAAATACATGGAGATTAAACAACATGCTACCAAAGAATAACTGGTTCAGGGAAGAAATAAAAAAAGAGATCAAGAGATACGTAGAAACGGATAATAATGATAGTGCAACATATCAAAACTTTTAGGACACGGCAAAAGTGGTCAGAAGAGGAAAGTTTATATCATTAGAAGCCTATCTCCAAAAACAAGAATGAGCCCAAATAAACAACCTAATGCTTCATCTTAAAAAACTAGGAAAGAAGAACAAATGAGGCGTAAAGTCAGAAGAAGGAAAGAAATAATCAAAATTAGAGCAGAAATAAATGAAATTGAAAACAAAACAAAACAAAAAAATAGAAAAAATAAATGCAACAAAGAGTTGGTTCTTTGAGAAGGTTAATAAAATTGACAAACCTCTGGCTAGACTCACTACAGAAAAAAGAGAAAGGACACAAATAAACAAAATCAGGGATGAAAGGGGAAATTATAACTGACATCACAGAAATACAAAGAATCATACAAGAATACTATGAAAAAGTATATAACACCCAATTTAATAACCTGGAAGAAATGGACCAGTACTTAGAAAAATATAATCTTCTTGACTGAATCAGGAAGAACTGGAAAATCTAAATAGATCAGCAGTATGGAAATTGAAACAACCATCAAAAACCTACCAAAAAGTAAAAGTCCAGGACCAGACGGCTTCACCAGTGAATTCTACCAAACATTCAAAGAAGATTTAATACCTATTCTTCTCAAACTCTTCTAAAGAATCGAAGAAGAGGCAGTACTTGCTAACTCATTTTATGAGGCCAATATTACTCTGATACCAAAACCTGGTAAAGATAGCACCAAAAAAAAAACCTACAGACCAATATTTCTCATGAACACAGATGCAGAAATCCTAAATAAGATACTAGCAAACCGAATACAGCAACATATTAAAAAGATTATACACCATGATCAAATGGGCTTCATCCCAGGGGCACAGAGATGGTTTAACATACATGAATAGATTAATGTGATACACCACATAAACAAATTAAAAAATAAGAATCACACGATCATTTCAATAGTTGCAGAAAAATCCTTTGACAAGATCCAGCATCCATTTATGACCAAAACACTTAACAAAATCGGTATAGAAGGGAACATAATACAAGATGTCATAAATGGCTTTTAACATAATAAAAGCCATCTATGACAAATCCTCATCCAACATTATACTTAATAGTGAAAAACTAAAAACCTTCCCTCTAAGATCATGAACAAGGCAAGGCTGTCTACTATCGCCACTGTTACTCAATATAACATTGGAGGTCCTAGCAAGTGCAATCAGACAAGAGAAAGATATAAAATGCATCCAAATAGGAAATGAAAAGGTCAAACTGTCACTATTTGTGGATGACATAATTCTCTATATAGAAAACCCTAAAGACTTCACAAGAACACTCTAGAAACAATAAGGAAATACAATAAAATTTCTGGATACAAAATCATAGTTCAAAAATCCATAGCTTTCCTATACTCTAATAATGAAGTGTCAAAAAAAGAAGTGGAAAAAATAATTCCCTTTGCAATCGCAAGAAAAAGAATAAAATACCTAGGAATAAATTTAGCGAAACATGTGAAGGACCTATAGAATGAAAACTACAAGGCCCTATTAAAAGAAATCAAAGAAGATACAAAGAAATGGAAAGATATTCCACATTCTTGGATTGGAAGAATCAACATAGTTAAAATTACCATATCACCTAAAGCATTGTACAGTTTGAATGAAATCCCCAGCAAAATCCCATCAGCATTTTTTAAAGAAATAGAACAAAAATCATCAGATTTGTATGGAAGCACAAAAGACCCCAAATTGCCAAGCCATCCTGAGAAAAAAACAATCAAGGCTGGAGGCATACTCTGCCCAACTTCAAATTATACTACAAAGCAACAGTAATCAAAACGGCATGGTATTGGCAGCAAAACTGACACACAGACCAGTGGAACAGAATTGGGAATCCAGAAGTAAACCCATATTTATATGGGAAAATAATTTTCTACAAAAAAGCCAAAAACATACGATGGAGAAAGGAAAGCCTCTTCAATAAATGGTGCTGGGAAAACTGGTAAGCCACCTGCAAAAGAATGAATCTCGACTGTTGTCTATCATTATACACCAAAATTAACTCAAAATGGATTAAGGATCTGAATATAAGACCCAAAACAATAAAATGCATAGAAGAAAACATAGGCACTAAACTCAAGGACCTCATACTTAAAATAAATGAATGAGACTATATCAAACTATAAAGCTTCTGGTTAGCAAAAGGTAAAGAGACAACCATTCGAATGGGAAAATATATTTGCAAACAACGCCTGAGATAAGAGCCTAATGTCCAAAATATACAAAGAACTCATACAACTCAATAACAACAAAAAAGCAAATGATCCAATCAAAACATGGCCTGAGGACCTAAACAAGCACTTCTCCCTAGAGGACATTCATATGGCCCACGGATATTTGAAAAGATGCTCAACTTTGCTAGCTATTGGGGAAATGCAAATCAAAACCACAATGAAATACCATCTCACACTTGTTAGAATAGCTATAATCAACAGGACAAGTAATAACAAATGTTGGAGAGAATGCGGATAAAAATAACCCTCATACACTGCTGGCAGGACTGCAAATTGGTATAGCCACTATAGAAAACAGTATGGAAGTTCCTCAAAAAACTAAGAATTGATATACCATATAATCCAGCAATCTCTCTACTGAGTATTTACCCCAAAGACTTGGAAACCCATATCTGAAAAGATATGTGCACACCAATGTTCATAGCAGCATTACTCACAGTGGCCAGGACATGGAAGCAACTGAAGTTTCCTATGATCGATGATTGGTTAAAGAAGCTGTGGTACATATACACAATGGAATATTACTCAGCCATGAGAAGAGATGAAATACTGCCATTTGTGACAACATGGATGGACCTCGAGATAATTATGCTAAGTGAAATAAGCCAGACTGAAAAAGTTGAAAATCACATGATATCACTTATATGTGGGATATAAACCTAAAAGCAACAAATGAGCAGGACAAACAAACAGAGATTCAGGGATATGGACAATGGACTAGTGGTTACCAGAGGGTAGGGAGTGAGAGTAAAGGGGAGAGGTAAATGGAGTAAAGGAGTCAAATATAGGGGGGTAGGAGGAGGGCGAAGTGGGTAAAGGGGATCAAATATATGGTAGCTGAAGAAAACTGGACTTTGGGTGGTAAACACACAATAGAATATACAGATGTCAAATTATTATGTACACCTGAAAATTATATAATTGTATTAACCAATGGTACCTCAATAAACTTAATTAAAAATAAAAATAATAAAATTTGAAGAAAAGTTTGTAGTTTAATTTCTGTAATTCATAGGTGAGGATATCAAAGTCCTGTAAGGTGTAGAGAATTGTCTGTGCTCACCTCAGCAATGTCAAAGTCTGTTAAATATCTCAAATCTCTTTCCTCAGGATTCAGTTCTTGTCTGCTTTACCATACTGGCTCCAGGGCACCATGAGGTTCTAGCGAAGGCTCTGCACTCTACAGAGCTGTCCAAAGAAATGCAGCAACATATAAGAATAGGACCAGAGAAAACAGGACTGGTGAACAACAAATACTGCCCTCATTTGTAATGTAAACACTGGACAGGTTACCTGCTCTTTTAGTCTGGAAGCACCTACAAAATTTTCTTTATTGTTGAAGTTCAGAATTTTGATAGTATATGCCAATTATAAAATATTTAAGAGAAAACAATATGTACATTAGACAAACTGTGAGATTTGGAGGAGGGGGTGAGTGTGCAATAGAAAAAGAACATTGTATTGGAAAAATAAGAAAGACTCCACACATCATAGACACAAAACAAAAATGATATGAGTTTTTGATCAAACTCTTTCTTGTTCTAGGAGGATCTGATGTTTCTTTGTTGGGAGAAATGTTGGCTTATCTCGAGCCAAAACATAGTCACTTGTATTCTAGTCCTAATTAAACTTTTTATGTATTATAGAGTATGTCAGTCAGGGTCACAAAATTCCAGCACTGCTGATTCTCCTGAGATAAAAGGGCTTATACTTCCTACCATCTTTCCTTCATCAAAAGCCTGTATGAAATAAGTCGTATCTACACATGGTAGATAAAAATAGTGGTATTCTAATATTTTATTTGCACCCTCTTAAATAAATTTGAAAGATTTTAAATTTATTTTAAATTGACATTTAAATTTTCTCATCATTTTAATGTTAAATAGCTTCTAAACTCTATAAGAGCTAGTGTTCTTTTTAAAATATTGCCATTTAAAACAAAAATATGAGAATACTATTTCAAATATTTCCAATAAATCTAATTATCATTGTGGTTTGATACCTACCATCATCCATTAAAGAAAAAAATAAGATATTCTTTAAACATCTACCATTATTCTTTTTTTATCTTGTTTTTATATTTCCATTCTACTTCCCCATGTAATCTTATCCTTATAAAGGAAATTTAAAGTATGAAAATATTTTCTAGATAATCCTATAATATCCAATTGCAGCAAATACATACAAACAAATATTTTTATTTATAATTATCTATGGTCATCTAAGTTAACCAAGACAAAATAATTTGTTACAAATTTTAATAAATGAACATTTAAGACAGTAAGTAAAATTTTATTAAGAATGAATTTCTTAATGGAATAGATGATGGATACTCTTGTTCTGTTTCAATTAGTTTGTGTACCCAATTTTAGAATGAAACAGCTTTCAGGATCAATTCTATTCCTATTTTTTATAGACATTTTTATTGAGATAACTTGCTCTCATATAAATAGATGGGAATAAAAAGTTTTGTTGTGGTAATGAAACTCAATTTATTGAACTCCTTTCAAGTTATAAGATGAAAATCACATATTGGTTTCTCATTAAAAATATCTAATTACTGAATTAGTTCTCCATTCAATATTATCGAAAGCAAAGAATTAAAAGCCACCTGATTGGCAAAAGAAATTATTTCCCAGTCATTAGAATTATCTAAATTATCCCTTTGATTGGGCCTTCACAAGAGGTAATGCACCGTATAAAGATTTCCTTTGTGTGAAATCTATGACTTTCTTGTGTAAAGTGGGAGAAAAGTAATTAGAAAAAGTAAATAAGAGGAAGCTTCTACCATGATGCACTGACCATTAGTAAATTGTCAGGCACATCATTCTAGAACACTGCACATATAGCAGTTGAAGATTTGGGAATGGAGTTCCTTAAAATTACTCCTGCCTGAGTGCCTAGTGGAAAGTCTTAATGGATCCCTAAGGGAAAACATACTCCAGCATGAAGACCACTGGAGAAACAAATGTTAAGACTAATTGTAACTATGAAAGATTTTTTTCTATGTTGCTCTTCAGACTTCTATTAATTTACATCATCAGAAAGCTACATGCTACACTAAAAACATCCTCATTGAGATATAATATATTCCTGATATTTCTGAAGGCTAAGAAAATGGAAGAATTAAAATATAAATAATTAAAATATTCACATTATAGCTATGTAGCTAGGGAGGCTAAAATCTGTTCTCATGACAATTACTATCTGTTAGAAAACTGGTAGCTTATCCTGTTTAATGTCAAATCATTATATATAATCTTTGAATGATTGTCAGATAAGCATGAGATTGCTATTACACATATTTCAATTATAGAGTCGACGTTTTTCTGTAGCTTAATGGCGTATCTATGCATGATAGCAAACATCTATTGGTTTCTGATTGGAGCAACCACCAAATCTTCTGATTGGACTCATGACAAGAGTAACCACAGCTGGAAACAGCATTGATAGGGACCTTTTTGCCTTGCTTCTACATTTTGCCAATTTTGAAAGAAAAAAGTTCCCAACTCTTGTCTAATTCACATGGGTGTTAAGATGTGAAGAAATAGTTTTTGACATTGTCCTTTATTAAAGACATATCATAATTTATTACTTTAAAATTATGTGAATTTGGAGACTCATAAGCCGAGGGTAGAACCTTGAGCCCATTATAGAAATCTAATAGATTTTCAAATTCCAGGATCTATGTTGTGACCCATTTTAAAAAATGGTTGGATATATCAGATTAAAAGTCCATGTACAGTGCTAGTGTTTTAGGTTACAGGCTTTTGGGACATTCTAAACTGAGTCACTCCTTATATATATATTTAGCACATTAATAGATTTCTGAATGAAGACTCATAGTCTTAACTGCAAACAACAATTATCACATTTATTATGGTTCTAGTTGAACCTCTAATGTGAAAGAGTTGTTTATAGATTGAGTAAAACCCCATGCTCTAAATGCAACTTTATGGGGGGAATACTTTAAATTTAGGTTAATTTAAGAAAATTAAAGACATTGAATTTAGTCATACTTATAAAACTTATGAATATTTATTGATAGATAACACTGACTGACAAACAATGAGAGACCTGAGTTTAAACAAACAGAGAATTGCAATGAATAATACAGGTATAAATATGATGTTAATTAATGAATTGGCTTACAACCTATTTACACACCAATGTCCTGCTTATTTCTTAAGTTCTATCAGACATATTGTATGAGAGAATGCCTTAAAAATTATAGTGAGCTCTATAGAACATATGATCTCAACTCTAAAAAAAGTTCATATGTACATATGGATATGTGAAAATATTGGGAAAAAATACATCTGAAATGTTAGTGACTATCAGAAAATGCAGCTGATTTTTATTTTTTTCTCTGTGATATAAATGTACTATGTATGCATAAATATCTTTTAATATCAAAGAATAAAAATAAATAAATATAAAAAATGTGACAGGATTCTGACTGAAAATTTTTTGGTGAAAGACAAAGACTGAGAATATAGTCTAAGTTCTAACTCTACCATTTATAGTTGTACGTCCTTACAGGATAATGCTTTATCGTGGTGTCATATCACAGTACTAGGAAGATACATGATAAGGGAGCTGGCTGTGTATCCCTTTAGGACCTTCGGCGTGGAGTTCTGCTTCTGCGGTGGGCTGCATGGTTATTAAATACTTATAAAATCAAGCACCCCCGGCCTAAACCTCCCCCTGTCTCCAGTCTCTTACTATTGATTTGAGTGTCCTCTCTCTAGGGCAGGGAAAACATACAATTATCCTAATAAGCAGGAAAGTAATTAACTGGTTGAGAAATATGACCAGAACCCATTTTAGATTATTTTTTTAATCCCAAGCATTCAATTAATTAAGAGTAACTAGGTAGAAGATAAGTTAGCCTTCCATATACTCTAATAATGTAAAAAACAAAAACGAAAAAAGCAGGTGGGATAACCCCTCCTTGTAATACAGTAGTAACAAACACAATTAAATAAAGCCATGCCAAAATACCCTAGCTTAAATAATAAAAAGGATAACCCTAGAAAGACAAACTCTGGAACCACCTTCCAAATCTACTAGGCCTGAGGCATGAAGAAGGTCCTGTCCCTAATCCCTGCCCAGGAAACAGATATTTTACTGTTAAACAAATACGTTCATCTCCAGAAAGAAAACATGGCACAATATGAAGAAAAAGGTCAGGTGGTCATGATTCGTATAATAATGTGAATAATTAAGTGCTCAATAGTGTGTATAAGAGCATACATTTTTCTAATTTATTTTCTCAAATCTACTATCCATTTATTCATTGGCTCATTCATCCATTTACCAAACATGCATTGAACGATTTTTAGGTGATGAGTTCAGTTCTACATAGTTTTTAGGACAAATACGAAAAAGGAAGGAACTTGAGAGAGGCAAGTTTTGCTTTGTTTTCTGGTTCTGACATAAACATGTTGTGTGGGCAGCCCCAAGTTTTGGGGACCTGAAGTTTATGTAATTTACTTGGTTCTCTGTTTAAAAAAAAGAAAAAGAAAAAGAAAAAAAGAATATAAAATTAAGACTGCAGGCCCATGTAAGTAAGAAGCCCTGGAAATTTAGTTTCATCGACTTCATAGAAATCTACCTCTGTAGCTAGATGTGACCTTGTGCTACAGTTTCCTCAATCCAAGTTCCTAACCCCTGCGGCCCAGGTAAGTGGCATTCTGTCTAAGTGATTACATTTGGCACATGGAAGACTTGTAACTTATCAAATTTGCTTTTTGCCTGTGCTTTGTCAAGTTGCTTGCCCAGAGATATCTCTGGAATCATCTGCCAAGGAAGTCAACTAGGTGACACATGTTAGAGAGATTAGACTCACTCAAATTAAGGTTACCAGATAAAACACAGGACATCAAGTGAATTTGAATTTAAGGTAAACAATGACTAATGTTTTAGTGTATGCATGTCCCATGCAATATTTAGTCATTCTGAATTTTTTTCTTTCTTTCTTTCTTTTTTTTGTTTAGACTTGCAACTAATTCAGAAAGCTTTGTGTTCATGTCTTGGCTCAGGTGGTTAATGGGTTGTTATGTGACCTTAAACAAGTTATTTAACCTGAGACTTGTTTTCTCATCTGTAAAATGAGAGTAAATGATCTTCCTTACATTACTATTAAATGAGAGCGTATGTGTGTGTGTGAAGTGCTTTGCCCAATACCTGGCACTGGGTAGGCTCATGTTATATGGTAGCTAGTGGTACTGTCAGAGAGCAGGCCTCTGAGTTAGGCTTCTTTATAGTTTACAGGGACCACCGCAGGCCATAGCTGCTCCTTTTATTTTTTTTTCTCCCAGAAAATAACAGATGGTCTAGCTGACTTCTCAGAAATCCGGACAAATGCTAGAGTGTCCAAGTAAGTCTAAACAACATAGCCCCTCTGGGAAGGAATAAAGGAGTGCATCTGGCCTTAGGTAGTCTTTTCTGCTCAGTTAATTGGATTCACTGAACTCTCACAATGACAAAAAGCAAATGTTTGGGATAGAGATCTTTCTTCAGTTTAGTAGAGCATCAACATTACAAATAAACATTTTGATCAAATATTTCATCTCATAGATAGTGTTTGCCTACAAAGAAACTTCCGCGCCTATATGCACTGGTTTTCTCCTTCCCAGAATACTTGCTTGGCATTTTCTGGATATAGTTTGAGGGCACTGAAAATAAAATCTTTTTCTTTTATTTTCTGTTTCTTTTTTTAACCATCAATTTTCTGGACTCACTGTCATTATTTGATGATTTTTTTCTTAGTGTTTTATTCTATTAAGGGCCATGGTACATGACGAGGAATACTTCACAGTGAGTGAATGAACCTTTTACTATGTTAATTTCTGGTTAATTTCCTTACTCCCTAGCTTGAAAATCATGATCTGTCTCTTCTCATATTCAGCCCAAATTCTGCATCCATATTTGCTCTCTTCAATGGTTTCATCATCTTGATTCTCTTATTATTCAACAAAACTATTTTCCAGATAATGTTTTAGACCCGGAAATACAAAGAGAAATAAGCTAAATCTTTTCACTCAAGGTACACAAAGCCTAGAGGAAGAAATAAACTTAAAAGGAGTAAAGATTCAACTATATTGTTAAAAATTCTATTATAGAAATGAGACTTGCATATTAAGAAAGTTCAGAAGAAAAAGTGCCTAAATGTGTGAAGGAGATGGGATAAGGTCAGAATCAATGAGGACAAAGGAGATAACAAGAAAGATTTAGAGAGTATATACAGGTTCATTAAGAGTGCACAAAAGGCAATTAATTACCAAGAGGGAAGAGCAAATGCAAAGTTCTCCTTGCCTGAAAGTGCACAGAACGTCAGAGGAAGTAGAAATAGTTTGGTAAAGCTGAGGCGTACGGTATGTATAAGACTAAAAACATAGGCTGTATTTGGATTTTTAAGAGACTTTAATGTCATTATGAAGATTTTATGCCTTATTCTATAGGAAATTAGGAATTTAGAGCGGTGTTTGTTTTCTAGAAGAATAAATCTGGCTACAAGTTCTGTGAGAGCCGAATGGGCAGAGAAAGAGACAAAGCATGGAAAACACTTATAAAGCTATTAAAATAGTAAAAACAAGAAATGATGAGGGTCTGAGCCAAGACAGAGACAATGGGAATGTGACAGAGAGGATGAATTTAAATGTTATCTAAAAAGAAGAGTGAAAAGAAATAGGAGACAGAGAAGTCATGGTAGTTGCCTGGATTTCTATACCTCTGTGTGAGTCCTATAGAGAAGTTACACACACACATGCAAATATATACGCAGCACACTGAAGATAATATGCCTCTTAAAATATGTTGTATATACACATTGCACTAAAAATTCCTAAGCAAATTGAACCATTAAATGTGTTTAACCATTTATAAAAGTTATTAATATTTAATTATTATGTTATTAATAGAACATGAGGCAAGAAAGCCACATGGCAATTTTCAGAAAATCTGTGATTAGTTACAGGTTTTATACCCCACAAAAAAGTTGCCAAGAACTATTAATTTCTTGAGAAGAAGCTGTTCATACATGAAATTTTAGTCTAGCCATTATGCTGAGTACAATTTAATATTTTCCCATTTCTTTTCATTACGGTATTGTTAGTTTTTAATTGTTTTATTAATTATTAAGTACATGCAAAATTATATTTATAATATAGTATAAAGAGTAATAGTAAAATGCAGATCTATATATTTCCCTACTCAGCTCTAGAAATGGAATATGGCCAATATTTTGAAACCCCTGATGAGATCATCACTGATCTCATCACCTTCCCTTCACACACCCCCACTCTTAAGCAACTATAAATTTGATTATTTGGTGTTAATTATCTCCTTAAGTTTTTTCAGTTTAGTCAATATTCTCACATGCTTAATCAATAGCGATCGTTTTACATGTAAACTAAATCCTACTTATGTACTACTCTTGGTGATTTTTATCTCTGGCCAAACAGCATATTCCTAAGATTCATCCATGTTGATATATATAGCTGTGCTATATATATTTGACTCTGATGTAGAGTATTCGTTTTGAATATATCCATTCACCCGTAGATTGGTCTATTTTGAACATTCCTATTTTGAACATTCTTGAGCATATCTCCTTATGCATATAGTACATGAAAATAGTTAATCAGCTGTCTTTTTGCTTAGAATTTCTGGTCATATCTTATATTTACTTTCAAAGATTTGGGAATCCTTCTTTTTTAGGGATATCTCTTGTTAACTTATATAATGATTCTTAGTTCATATATCCCCAAAGACATACACACATACACACATTCACATGCATGCACACACACACACACACATGCATATGTATGTATATGGTCTATTTACAAGTTTAGTTAACTACTGGAAGAAAAAATATAAAAACTGCTATCAACTAGAATTGAAGAGCTGCTGCTATGAAAAGGAATGAATTGAGATGCTCCATTTGAGAGGGGGAAGAAACTTAATTAACATAATATTAAACTCAGAAAAAATAAGGGTCACTAGGAAGGAATGGAGTAGAAATAGAGGTAGTTCAAAAGGAAAGCATAACAAGTGACTTAAAAAACAGTAGTCACTGGAGGAAATTATATCACTGTCTAATGGAAGAAGGAAAAGAAGTAGTATAAAAAGAGCTTGAATTTTTTTGTGAGGATGAAGAATATTCTAGTTCTGGAAGACTGCCTGGGGAATTCTTGCCTCCAGAGGAACAGAATGTGACAATGGACACCCTGCTGTACACTAAGCACCTTCTGAGGCCGATTTGGAGCAATACAAAAAATCTTTAACTGATGCAGGATACAACCTTAATCTTTTATAATATATCAAACGGCGGAAAGCTTTTGCCAAGATGGGCTCAGCTCCTGCCAGCTATCGCAACAGTACTACTAAACCAATGTGTCTCTTATCACAAATCATGAATACAGGATCACAGTTTGTGATGGAAGGAGTGAAGAACCTGGTACTGAAAGAGCAAAATCTACCTGTTACTCGTATTTTAGACAATCTCATGGAGATGAAGTCAAACCCTGAAACAGATGACTATAGATATTTTGATCCCAAAATGCCACGGGGCAGTGAGAGTTCAGTTCTAAGGAACAAAAATCCATTCCAAGAGGCAATTGTTTTTGTGGTGGGAGGAGGCAACTACATTGAATATCAAAATCTTGTTGACTACATAAAGGGAAAACAATTACCATAACCATGGGCCAGGAGAACCTCAGAAGATTCCAGGAGGTCCTGAACTTGGGCTGACCTGGACTCATTTGTGAGGCAGAAGCGTCTTTCAACTGTACCACCATATTTCTTCCTTTGGTGTCTGTCCATTCTTACAGCCTTCATGCTGCCTGCTAGCTACATAGGGCCCTTATATCTCTGCCAACCAGCCAAATATTCTTCCATTCAGCAGACATTTTTACTTTCCCTTTCCCACGGGGAACTCGCACATGGTCCAAGACAAGAAATTCTCAGCCACTGTTCCCTCAAATTTTGACCAAAGTATGTAATTTATTCTTGTAACTAAATTTCTCTCACACTGACTTATGAAAGATAGAACAATTTGGGGAATAGTTTGTGAAAAGTGTAGAAAGCAAGAGAGCAAGAGATAAGCACCATAATGTTAAGTCAAGCTGACATCAGAGAAAGGTGGAATGTTCACTGGGTTGTGTGGGAATTTTGTCTCTTTCTAATAGAACAGAGCTTAGTCTAGGTAGTAAATAGTTTTCAGAAAACAGAGGCATAGTGGTAATGGGGTGACAAATGAAGTGTGTGATAATCACGGACACTTTTATAGAGATGCGGTCTTACACTATGGTGATTGTTTTATGAACATTTAAAAGTTTTTTAATCTACCGAAAATTCTAGAATTTGTAAGAATGTTTCAAACACCAAATGTCTGAGGATCTCAGCAGTAGATGTAAGCTCTGTTAGGGTAATGACCACGTTCAATTTAGTGAACAAAGGCACATAGTAGTGTTAGAGAAATACCCAGTTAAATGAATGAAAGTTTTCTCCTTGCCTTGTTTTCTACTAGGGCCAATCTGATAAATTTATTTGGGTTAATTTGTTAAGGCTGATAAAAGGTGACAATGTTTAGCTAATAGTTAAATATTTAACAGAGACTCAAAGCCTTATCTCAAAGAATCCTATTCAGGTGGTGAGGAATTTCAGACAAAGGTACCAGGCCTACAAGGAAACTACAAATATGGATAATACAGAATTCAGCCGACTTCTCAAAACACAAAAATCAAGAGATTAAAAGGGAAAATATGCGGCAGGAATTTTTATTTATTCATTCCTTTTATAAGTATTAATGCATACTAAAGACAAACACCTTGCCTTAATGGGAGGACACAGACAAAATAAATAACAAAATTATATAATGTATAAGAATGTATTAAGTGTCATGGAAAAATATTTAGAGCAAAGAAAAAGAGTTCAAGAAAGCAAAACAAAGGAAAGTTAAAAATTCATTTATTCATTCATTCATTCACTCACTCAGCCACTCAACCAGCAATTCCCAAACATTTACTTTGACTTCAGCATTTAGAACATAAAAACTATGGCCCTGATTGGTCCAGTTGACATATATGAGCAAAAGTAAGAGCCAAGCTCTCATTTTGTCAATGCCCTAATAAAAATGGGTACAGAATGCTGTGGGGACTCTCAATAATGGCTAGCAATTCAAGAAAGTCTGCAGAGATGAGAAGCATTTGTAGTAGATGTTAAGAACTGGGTAAGATTTAGTCAATGAAGAGAAGGGAAAGGACTCTCTAGGTGGCAGAAACAGCTAGAGCAATAGCATGGAGATATGAAAGCTATAGCAATTCAAGGAGAAGTGAAAAGCTTGTTGTAGTAAATCATAACTACAATAGAAAGCAAATTAGGGGGTAGGTGTTGAAGTCAGGTAGGGGTGAGAGAGTAGCTTTACAGATGAGCCTGGAACAAAATCTGTCTTCCCAACACACATTAAGAGTTTCTACATACAATGAATGCATTTGTATGCTTCTCTGTATTTTAATCATGTGAAACAGCAGACTTAAAAGTACTGTGGAACAAAGCAGTATACTTTTGTTTTTATCATGAGTACGACTGGTTTTAACTAGACCCAGAATACAAAATACAGATGAAATAGGATGTGATTATTTTGTGAACAAAAGCATTTTTAACTTTTTCAAAGGATTTACATCCTTTGTTCTCAGATGCAAAACTAGTGCCTGAGCTTGCCAACTCTCTGGATGTCCGGAATCTCTCAGATGAAGCTCTTCTTGACGTACTTCTGGCTCCTCAGTAAAATTTTTTTTTTCCATGCTTTGTTTTTAAAGTTAAAGTTTTGAATAAACAGAACTTAAAACCAATTCTACGTAAGACATGAATTTGTATTTCCAAATGCCTTTAATAATTACTGTGTTTAGCTTCCAATCCTCCCCTCCTTTATCAATAAATAAACTGAAAGGCAGAAAGGGACAGGAATCACTCAAGTAGCTCTCATGGGGTCAAATCAGAGCATCCTAGAGTCAGGGCTGGAGAACTGACAAACAAAGCTCATGGTGGAAATGAAGATCCCTGAATTTGTAGGGGACACTAATGGGGTCACTGAAACTGTGATAATTGACACCAAAGATTCCTGGTAATGAGTGAAGATGTGGGAAACAGGAAAGTCATATGAGTGCCTTGATTTTCTTGATTGGAGCAAATGAGATAATCAAAATTTGTATTGGGGCATCTGTATATGGAAGATAAACTTACCCAGTTCCTTAATACAGTGATGTTCTATGGGACTATATTGTCATCATTTGGCATCTTTATCAGTTATTATTCTTTCTTATTTGAACTTTTAGAGAACTATTGCATGTTGTGTTTTTGTTTTTTTTTTTAAATTTAAAAATAACACTAACAAAGGTTTTAGGAATGAGGTCCTCCTGGTACTCTTATTGCCATACCTCTTCAAAATACTAGACTTAATGCCTTAATTGTTAAAGGCTCAAAGTTTAATGTTCGAGTTGATAGATATTAATATTTTAAGATAATATTTAAATATATTAATAAGAGTTCAGATACATAAACCATTTACCTTACTGACAAAATATGTTTTCTATAACATTAAAATATGTGTACATGTCTTCACTATCTAAAACTAACACACTTAATGGTAAAAGATGAAATGTTGCCCCTTAAGACTTGGAAAAAAGGCAAGGATGCTTATTCTCAAAAATTATTTGTACTACAGTTCTTAGCCAGTAATAAACAATAAGGCAAGAAAAAGACAAAATATTTTTTTTTCTTAAAGACGAAAGATGGATGGAAGTAAAGTTTTCCTTATCCATAAATTATATGATTGCCTACATAGAAAATACTAAGGAGTGGATTTGGCAAAGTTGCAGGATACAAGATAGATATCGTAAAATTAATTGTATTTTGTATTTCCATACACTATTTACAATAGTGTCAAAAATATTAACAACTTAGGAAGAATTTTAATAAAAAAGTGTAAAAAAACACTATTAAGAGACATTAAAAGAATATCTAGATAAACGGAGAGATAAATTATTTTCAAGAATTGGAAGACTTAAAACTTAAAACATTCATTTTCCCCAAATTGATAAATGTATTCAATGAAATCTCAATCACATTTCCAGCAGGCATTGTTGTTGTTGTTGTTGAGCTGATTTTAAAATTTATATGGAGGAGCAAAGGATTTAGAACAGTCAAAATAATCTTGAAAATGAACAAAGTTGGAGGATGGACACTGCCTGATTTTAAGACTTAGTATATAACTATAATAATAATGATAGCATTGTATTGATATAAAGATAACCCCAAACACAGATCAATGAAACAGAATAAGGACTCCATAAATAGACCATAGATAAATATGGTCAAATAATTTTTAACAAAGGCATCAATTCAATTTAATGAAGAAAAACGTCTTTTCAACAAATGCGCTAAAGCAACTGGATTACTGAATTAATAAATCTCAACCGAATATAATATTATACATAAAATTTAATTTGAAGTGAACCATATACCTAAATGTAAACGTTAGAACTCTAAATTTTCTAGAAAACACAAAAGGAAAACTTCATGACCTTGAGGAAGCCAAAGGTTTATTAGATACAATATAAAAATGACTGGTCATGAAATAAAAATAAGAGATAGCAACCTTCAACATTAATTTTTTCTTATCTTCAGATGACATTATCATGAAAATGAAAAGGTGATCCAGTGACTAGGAGAAATATTTGTGATACATGTATCTGACAAAAGACTTGTATTCAAATCACATAAAGAAGTGCTAAAACTCAATAATAAAAGATCAGCCAACCCAATAAAAAAATAGGCACTCAGACATGGACAAAAGAAAATATTTCTAACAAAAAACCTTATTCCTTTTAACATTATTATAATAACTGAGCCCTAGGTTTTTCATCATAATTATTTTTGGTGTTAACAACCCAGTGATAATACCCAAAGAGAATTCACTAGCATGAAGGCAGAAAAGCCCTGCAAATAAAGGTAATAAGGTTTTAATGAGCTATTGTAGTCTTGCACATACCCAATCCATTATATATTATCATTAGCTTTCTATCATCACAGTCATATAAATGCTAACCAGTGGTTCATGCTCTTTATGTTGAAAATTTTACACTGACTTAAACCAAATAGACTGACAAAAACATAATCTCTTTATTTAGATAAAGAAACAAAGGTGCACACAGAAATGTTATTGGATTCGTGTATTTGAAGAATAAAGCTAATCAGAACATAATTATTTAATTACTGTTTTATTATACAGGTAAAGAATATCTATTAAATCAATCTCTTAAACACCATTCATACTTACATAGTCCTAAGAAAGAAGTTCTTGTTAGTTTTCTTAACAGAAAAAATCTGTAAATAAGAACATCTCAGATTACGCAAAATGCCACCCTTGAATTTATAAACTGTATTATTACAATTGAATCAACTTTATCCATCTGATGTTTTAAATTTGAAATTTTTTTCTGATTATGAAAGCAGTACATGCTCATAAGAAAAAATGGAGTATATCCAAGTGTAAAAGAAGAAAAATTTCATTTAATCAAGTGATCCAGAAGAAATCATTGTTAAAATTTTCAGTGCTACTTACCATTAGTTTTTCATAACTTTTCATGTATATTTGGGAGATTATATGGTAGATTTATTTTTAATGCTGTTTTTATTTACTAATACATAAATGATATATTGTAATTACGTATTTAATTTAATTACAGAGTTAATTTTGTGCAGAAATTTTGGACAACACAAAAAATTATAAAAACTAAAATAAAACCTTAGAAATTCCCATAACCAAGAGATGAGTTTTATTGTACATTGTTATATTTCCATCTATGCTTTTATTCCTATTTAACATCTGTATGAAGTTTTAGATGTTCAACTACTTTAGCTACTATATGGTAAGAAACTACACATTTTATTGCACCCCTTACAAGCACTAGACACTATAATTTTTAAAAACTATCACATTGATAAATGATACATGGCTTTTGTTACATTAATTTCCATTTCTTCATTTCTAATGAGGTTAGACATATTTTCATATATTCTTTGGTATCTTCCCAGTGGAACATTACTACTATCTTAATAATTTGTAACACTTTCTTGGAAATTAAGAATATTAATCTTTGTTATATAAAATGAAAAGTTTTTTCCCTCTTGCCATTTTAATATGCTTAATATTTTGCCCTACAGATGTTTTCAAATCATTGTTTGGGCAATCCAATAGATCTTCTATGTGTAATTTCATCTATTACTTTCAAGCTTAGAAAGCCTCTACATATGCAGCCTTTCGTTGATATTCACTTACATTTCCTTGTACTTTGTTATACAATTAAACATTTAAAACTCTCACCAAACCTCTTTTATGTCATTTTGTGATACTCTCTATCATCTGTTAAGATTTTACATATATTAGCATCTGTTTTAGTGCTGTCTGTTCTGTTTCGTTATTCTGATTTTCAGTTCTGATACGCAGAAAATAATACCTTAATTACTGTGGTTCTGTAAGATCCTAAAAAATGTATTACAGTAGAGTGAATTCTTTATCATTAATGTTCTTAGTTATGTTTATTTGTTTACTTTTATTAAAGACATGTAGAACTATTATCTCCTATTGCCAAAAAAAATCCCTTTGGGTTGATTGAAATGATCTTAAAGTATAAATTAATTGAAAATATTTGAAATATCTTTACAATGCTGAAGAAAATAGGTTGTATTATTTTGCAATCACATAATCTCTTAATATGGTTATAGTGAAAGCCATTGAAGTATTTCCAAACATTAAAACATCTTGCATTTTGGAGATGAATCCTATAAAATTAAGGTGAAAAATTTATTAAATGTAGTAGTAAAAATGGTCTCTTTGTATATTGTTATTGAATTATGCCTCTCTATTATCAGTGAGATCTTTCTTTACTTGTTTCTTGAACATTATTTCTTTCGGTCAGAAGATAACTTAGTAAGATTATTTGGTTTGTTTCTTATGTATTTTTAAGGTTCTAGAATATTTCATGTAATATTGTAATTGCCTGTTTCTTGCAAACTCAGAACAACTTGTTTGTAAACTTTCTTAATCAAGATTTTTTAATAACTATCTATGTAATAAGCATTTTCAAATTTTCACCCTGATTTATATTTTTTGCATAAAATTAGGACTTCTTAATATATTTGTATGCAACTGTGCATTGAAATATGTAATGTTAAAATCTCTCCCATATGTGTTTTATTCTGTATTCTTTTTTATAATATTCTCTTTCTAATAATTATATTTCCCAGAGATGTCCATTAAAAAACCCTATATGTTTTTATCTATTCACTTTATATTCTTTTTATTTTATTAATTCATTATTTTCCTTTCCTCTACTTTCCATATGGCTACCTTATTTAAAACTTCCTAACTTCTTAATGAAATATTTATTTCATTCATTTTCTTTCTTAAATAATAGCCGGTAGAATACATGCTTAGGTTTGAGTATCTATTTTAGACTATCCCAGAAATGTTGACACATACTATTCTCAGTTCAATTTTGTTCTAAAGATATTTAAATGCATTTTTATTCCCTCTTTAACTATACTGCTATTTAATGTACTCTTAATTAATTTTTAGTTTTGTTTATTCTTAGACAAAAAAATGTAAACTGGACCATCCAGTTTCCATATTTTAAAAAGTCGAGGTTTTTCCAGGGCTATGGGCATTATTAAATTTTAAAACATTCTTCAAACATTTGACAAAGTATATATTTTTGATTTGCGAGTACAAATTTATATTGTTCATAAATATTTGTTTATTTACTTCATGTCTTGATTCGTCATGGTCTGATAGGCCTTACCTAAAGCATCTCATTATAATTGTTTTTATGTCTAATTATTTCTAATATTTTTGTTGCTATATTTTATGTGCATGAAGATGTATTACTATTTTATCTTCGTATTGGATTTTATCAACAAAATTAGCCATTGTCCCGTTCAATGCTTTTTTCCTCCTTGAATTCCACTTCGATATTAGTACTGTGGCTTTTGTTTCCAACTCTTTATTGCTTTGGCTGTTAATAGGGGAGTTTAAGTCACATATAAATGTTATAATCAATATATTTAATTATAGTCCTATTATTTTAACCTTATTTTATTTTATTTATTTTATTTTTCATTTACTAGCTGCTTTGTATTTCTTTATTTTGCTTTTTGGACTTTGTTTATTTGCTTTATTTTTCTATGTTTGCCAAGTAAAATCCTATTTTTAATTTAACTGGGTGTTGTCTTTAAGTTTGTCAAATATTTAAGTGAATTTCTTATCTTTTGAAGGTAATTGTTTAGAAATATCATTTAAAATAAATATATTTAAACTGCGCCCCAAATGATGCTGTACATTTTTGGGCTAGAGCAGAGCACAATGTATGACTGTATATCTCAGTAAAAACCTGAAAACTGTGACTATTAGGAAAATAGTTCTATGATTTGTTAATAAAAATATTTTTTCTAAATGCAACTATGCTAGAATTCTTAAAAAGAACACAAAAATGAATCAAAGTGATGATTTCCTCGCCACTTTTTTCCAAACAAATTGTTATGACATCCTCTTTGGTTCATGCTGTAAAAGTGCCAGCCTTAATTCAACTCTTGCATTTAAAATATATTTAATGATTTTCTATTATGTTCTAGGGACAATGAACAAATCAGATATCATTCCTGCCATTATAAACATATATCCTAGCTGGGGAAACAGATAATAAATAAGTAAGAAAAGAACACACAAACACACACATCTTCCTGTCCTTTGGTCATTTTTCAGATGCACTTTAACGAGGTGGGAAGAGATCACATATATAATTAATATATATGAGTAAGCCCATATATTAACATGGAAGTTCCAACTTAGATTTAATGAAGCTTTATTTCCAGTTTGCATTTCAACCAGTTATGACCCTTAATACATTCACTTGAAATTTCTCTATCCCAGAATTTCTGCTAACATTTAATACTTTGTCTTTCACAGAGAATGATACAGCTAAAAGAGACATTACAGATCTTTTAGGCACGGAATGGTAAATACGGGTATCCATGTGACATTCCCACATCTCATGTCCATGGCAGACATTGACAAGCAGTCTAGTTGCCCAATTATTTCAAGGCCACGTATAGCCAAGGAATTGCTTTCATCACAGCATTCTAGTTTGTAATAACCACCTGAAGCTTTGAATATGAGATGGAGCCTATTTGATAAAATTCTTGTTTTAGAGTGAGCCAACTTATTTGCTAACTAAAACTTAAAAACAAAATAATTACCGGATCCATATTTAAAAGAATCTCCTCGAATAATAATTTTGTAAGTTGGAATTTTCTAACAGGGGTTAATTTTTAGTAAGGCAAATCAAAATATATTCTGTCATAGTGCTCATTCTTAACCCTATACCTCTACCTGCTCAAACAATTTTTAGGACTGTTTTTTTTTTTTTTGAGATCTTGAACAAGAGCTATGGCTTTAGAGAATTTATAACCTAGCTATATATATTATCTCAGAACAACACTTTCCTTCTTTTGGAGCAGATCGTTTCTCCAATTTTTTTCCCCACACACCTTACCCTTCATTTCTCATTTTATTAGGCATTATAACCACATGGCAATGCAAAAGCTGAACATCAATGTAATCACAAAAGGATTATTTAAGAATAGACATTGCACGATTGAGAGCTTTATTATTTATTCAACAAAAATTTATTGAGTGTCTTATATATGCTAGGCAGTATGCTAGGCTCTTGAGATATGCCATTTAACAAAATGAAAAGGTTTCAGGCCATTGTAGAACTTTCTAGTTGAACACAGTAGAGATGGAAATAAACGATAAAAAGGGCAGTATATTATGCTGTATATTACAAGGTGATTTTTGTTCTACAACATAACAGAGCAGATGAAGGAGATTGGGAATTTTGAGAATGGTGATGGGGTGCAACTAGGGCCTTAAAGAATTTCAATTTAAGCAAAGATCTGAAAGAGGTCAGCGAGATAGGTATGCATACAACTGAGGGAAAGATGTTCCAGGCATAAGGAATAGGAGAAGGCCTATTGTGTCTCAGGAAGAGCAAGGATGTAGATGGAACCAGAAAAAGAGCAATAGTACAAGGTAACAGAAGAGGGAAGAGGCAGATAACTTAGGGCATGTCACTTTGCACAAACAGTTAAAATGATACACAAGAAAAACAAAATCAATACATATTAACTATGTTAGGGTAGTTCGTTAAATTAAGAGTAACAAAGGACAATAAGGATGTGATTTCCCACAGAAATCCCCTTACTTTCAAGTCCTTTTAGAAATGTCCTCATCTTTCCTTTAATTAAACAAGAGTCCTATTTGTGAAATTTCTATTTCCTTAGTCTTTGCAAACTGCTTTAACCCTACCCATCACTTTTCTAAATGCAAAACGTATGACAAATTTTCAGATTCACAGTTGGTGTTTTCCTACATCAAACATAACTACCTGTGAAGTATTTTTTGATATTTCTGCAAAATAAATTATATTACAGTATATTTTGGGCTCTATTTACTACCTAAAACATTTGATTTGAGTCCATTGCATCCTTGGCCTAATGATGTAAACTGAAATGTTTGTCATTAAAAATGTCAAAGGTGTCTCATGAGTATCCTTCAGACTTCTCTAGTAGTGTTGAAATGAGATTGTGATTTCATGCAAACTCAACCAGCAACCTGTGTCTCTATACATATCTCTTGCATTTATTGTAAGAAGAGTAAGTTTCAACATTCAGAGAGGCAGTTATGCCTGGAAATTTAACTGACAGGAGGAGGACACAGCCCTCCTCCCACTCCCCTCATCCCCCTAGCTACAACCATCCTCTAGCCTAGGTCCAAGGAACACAGCACCCAGTCACACTGCATACAGCAATTGTGTGGCACAGTGATTCTTTACCCAGCACTGTGGAGGATACACTAAGTAAGATAAGACAATTCTCACATTTTTAGCATTTGAATAATGTTTTATAAATTTCAAAACATACTCGTGGTTTTACCCAGAAAAGCTGCACAATATGCTGCCTTTAGTTTTTCTGATTGGAAATAACTGGAAAGCCAATATATATATATATATATATATATATATATATATATATATATATATATATATATATATATATATATGCAAAATAGACGATAATCAAGTTCCAAACTCCGCAGATCCAACCATATTGCATTCTCACAGTGTCGAGTCAGCCTAACTAGTTTTAAATCTTGGCTCTACTACTTACTAAATCCATGACTTTAGATAAATACCCAAACTCCCTGTGCTCAGTTTCCTCATTCCTAAGCTTGGGATAGTTGGAAATTAGCAAGTATTAAGCAAGGAGTAAACACTAAGTGCTTGCATATTAGGGTTTATTCTCTTGAAACACCCCTTTTTGGAAGCCAGTCATCATGCTGTAAAGATGCTCAGCCTAGAAAACAAAATAGTAAAAGGCCAGATGTAGGGAAACCCCGGAAGGTAAGAGGCTGTTGGTGGACATTTCCAGCCACAACAGATCTTACAGCTGAATGTACCCATCTGAGTGACCTCAGCTACATTATGTGGAACACAGGAACCATCCCAATGATCCCAGTGAACCCACAGAATTGTGGGAAATAATAAAATAATGCCATTTTCACTACTAAGTTTTGGAGTGATTTGTTTACAAGCAAATGATGACTGAAACAGTCAATATATCCTTCTTTTCATGTAATATTTAAATCATTTAGATTTGGACCTTGCAAATGAGTTTTATGTATTTTACTGGTTCAGACAATAGCAAGTTAAGGAGAGGAGAAGGGGTTTGTAATTAGACCTGAGAAAGGATACAGAAATTAGGTATAATGAGGTAAAGGAAAAAAAAACTAATATCTTACAGTTAGAATTTCTCTTAGGCTCAGAATTGCACTTGCCTGGAAAAAAAATCCTTTAGTAAGTATATCAAGAAGGATTAGGTTTGGCAGCATGTAATAGAAAAACACACACATACAACACACTAACAATGGCTTAAATAAGATAGATGTTTATTTTTCTTGCAATCATAAACAAAACTAAGAGAACATAGTCCAGAGCTAATATGGTAGTCTCTGGTTCTCTGGGACCCAAGCTCCTTCCATCCTGATGCTCTATCATCAAATGGCATTGCTTCATGGTCCGGGATGGCTGGGCAGCCTCTGTAATTCAGGTCTGCATTTCAATCAACAGAGAAAAAAAAAGATGGGCGAAGGGAATAAAAGACTGCAAAACTTCTGTTTACATCTCAGGGAGAACTGGAGACTAAGTTAAAATGCCACACACAGCTCTAAGGAATGAAGAAAAATATCTACTTTTATATTGCTCTGCAATATGTGATGTGAGTATTGCATACAGCCGATAGCTCTTCATAAATACTACCTTATTCAAATTACTTTGTGTGAAGGGAATGTGTATGTTTATGCGTATTTTTTTGTATAATTTGGTGAAAAGAATCATATTTGGGAAGATGAAAGATGGCAGAGCAACACCAATGTGAGAGAAGATCTCAGAAGTGGAAGCGACCAACACAATGTAAGCCTCCTAGAGTTTTCTGTATAAATTGTGAGGATTTTACGCAAGATAGATATTCAAGTAATCATTTTTATTTACTTCGTATTACATAAATTTTAAAACATGCACAAGATTAGAATCATTGAGATAACATCTCCATCATATCACCCAGTTTCAATAATTTCAACACATGGTAAATCTTGTTTCGTTTGTACACCATCACTGACATTTTCCCCTTCCCAGCACTGGATTTTGAAGTCAATACCAGACATCACATCCCAGGCTAATGTTCTCTAGATTACAAAGGATCAAAGACCCTGAAAGCATCTGGATTAAACCTGGGAAAATGTATAAAGTTAATGTTTATCGTGTAAAAGAGCAAAATTGGACAGCATTGAGAGAAAATAGTGGATAATATAAGCAGCTTAGAACTGAATAAAAATAAAATATATAAAGAACTTTAGGATAATTAAGTAACCAATATAATAGGAAAAAAGACTGTTTGGGTAACATGAAAGAGGAGGCAGTGGATTTATGAAATAGTGAAAAAGACATGCAGAAAGAGAAAACTTCAAAGAGTTGCTAAATGAATCACAAATGAAGACTTAGAAGATGAAGACAAAGGCAAAAATGAAGAGGTCAGTGCAGATACTGCTAGTTATTTGCCTAATATCCATTCTCCTTTTTCTCCTGAGTAACAGAACATTAACTTTATTCAGGCAGCAATGGGTCCTGCTACAAGTGACATTTCCCAGCTTCAACTTTCACACAGCATGTGAAATTCATTGCATAGAGTATTGGAAAGTCTCTCTGAAGAAGGTTGATTCACCTGGAGGCGCTAACTTTTTACCCTTTTTGCTCTCTTTCCTTTTCCTTCTACTTCTAGTACATAAAGAAGTGATTGCTGGAGTCCCAGTGGCCATTATCAGCTAAGAGGCAGTGCAGAGATCCTGGAGCTTCCATCTCTGATGACTCTGGGGCCACCACATTGGCTGTGGCCTGCTGACCTCTGCATTCTGATACAGGAGAGACAAATAAAAGCCAGTTTTTCAGGGGAAAGGGAGGTTTCTGTCAAGTGTAGCCAAGATTAATTTAATTGATATAGTTTCAGTGAGAGAAATACAGTAAAAAGTCTTTCAAGGAAGAATGGAAATTTTTATTGAGCAAAGCAAAATGAATGATACGTTTTCCATTGATCAGTAGATGTTGCTGTTCTATAAACAGTGTCTCTCCTGATTGAATTTTTAAATGAAAGCGTTTAGGCAGCAAACATTTTTTGCAGAGCAATTCTCCAAAGCTGATCCAGAATCAAAGACTCAGCACTGTCACTTATTATTGCTTATTAATTGTTACTATTAGTACTAACCTCTTAAAATTCTACATCCCTTTGTCAATTTCATAGCACTTTCATATGTTTGAGCACTTAATATGTGTAAATCATTGTAGTAGACATGTCTGGGGGATAAAGTACTGCATGGAATCATTGTATAAGGTAAGGCCCCCCCTCCCCAAAATAGTTACTATTTATTGACTGATTATATTATATGAGGCACTAAGTGAAGTATTTTACAGATACTTTCTCATTTAATTTCACAACAGCTGTATGAGGTGATTATTGTTCCTCCGTGTTCAGTAAATAATCCTGAAGTTCAGAGAGATTAAAAACTTGCCAAGTTCACTCAACCAGAAAGCAGAGGCATTGGGACCTAACTCAAGAACTGTCTGACTCCCATGTCTCCGAGTAATTCAAAATGGAGAATGTTAAGTGCTCAAAAAAAAGATGTAAAAATGGTACAAGTAAGAGTTTAGAGATATAAAGTACACAGAATCAGGGATTTTATTTTATTTCCACAGAAGAACAAACTAAGTCTCAGATGACTTAGTGATTCACCTGGCATGCCTTATTTGTCCCTCTCATGTTTTCAATACAGTACACACAAATTTCTTTCTGCTCCTACACTTTGTACCACTCACTGTATATCTAACTGCCCGAAATCATGAGGGAAAGGATGTAAAAGAAGCAAAGCATACTTACTTACTCTTGGTCAGAATTATTACACTAATCCAAATGATGGGAAAACAGTTTAAAAGAAAGAAACAAGTATCCATCTTAATTCAATCTACTATTGTACAACAAATAATCACATGCTAAACACTTTGTGTGACCTAATGGAAAATCACTCACTGATGGAGTAGATTTATGCTCTATGACCAAATCTTAAAAGAGTCACCTCATTCTCTCTTTTCTTCTGTGTGGAACAAGACTTCAGCCCCAGGACAGCAATGAGGGTTAAATCTTGTTTTAGCTTTGCTTTACATAAACATAAATTAGTTAGTCTCATTGAAAACTGAGCAGAAGGGATGGAGGTTTGGGGGAAGGGAGAATAGAAAAATGCATAAGCAAGCAAAGAGTCCAAAATATGATTGTCAGGTACAGTATAGGGAATATAGTCGATAAAATTCTAATAACTACGCACGGTGTCAGGTGAGAGGTAGACTTATCAAAAGGATCATTTTGTAAGTTATATATATGTTGTATACCTGAAACTAATATAATATTGAAGGTTAAATGAAAAATAAAGAAAATTAAAAAATAGAATTGTTAGATCGAGCAAGTAAAAATACAGCGTACCTAGTTAAATTTGAATTTCAGATAAACAATAAATAATTTTTTAGTATGTCTCCGAATTTGAAATATTGCATAGTTCACAACAGGTTGCAAAATAGAGACAATTTATTGTCCCAAATACTTCATGGCACATGGATTCATGCTAAAAAATTATTAGTTGTTTATCTGTAATTCAAATTAAATCGGATGTCTTGTATTTTATCTAGCAGCATAGTCAGAAAAGAAAGGAAGAAAGAAAGAAAAAGAAAGAAAGAAAGAAAGAAAGAAAGAAAGAAAGAAAGAAAGAAAGAAAGAAAGAAAGAAAGAAAGGAAAGAAAGGGGAAGGAAGAAAGAAAAAGAAGGAAGGAAGGAAGGAAGGAAGGAAGGAAGGAAGGAAGGAAGGAAGGAAGGAAGGAAGCAAGGGAAGCAAGGAAGGAAGGAAAGGAGGTAGGGGGAGGAAATGTGATTGCATTTAGGACTCTGATAATCTAGGATAAATAATATCTCCCTCTTAAGATTCTTAATCTAACCATCTCTGCAAATTACATTTTTTTTTTTTTTGCTAAATAACGTAACATTTATAACATTCATAGGTTTCAGAGATTAGAACATGGATGTTTTGGAGGGCCATTATTCAGCCTGCCACAGAGACTGAGGGAATACCTTGTACAAAGTAGGGTTCCCGAATAATGCAAATTGAGCTGCTGGTGGGCTTAGGAGTCAATTTAGCTGGGGATCTCTTTCACCGATTGTGAAGAAAGACTTGGAATTCAGTTTTGAAGACTTAGTTATCTTACACATACACTTTAAGTCGTAAACTTGGATTGTGTTCCCCTCATGTTTCAAATATAGGTCACAGGTGGGGGTCCACGATCCCTCCAAAGAAAGCAGTTCTGGTGATGTTGAAGTTAATCCTCCATATGTCCTCCATAACCTGAAGTTCTGCCTACTTATATCATTACTTAATGTCTCTTTTTCCTACTATGAAGCTAAGTATAGATGAATAAATATTCATTATTTAAAAATATTTGCTAATATCTCTTAATTGCAAGGGATTGTGGAAACTCATGTACCAGGGCGGTTAGAGAGCATTCTCTGAGGCAGATTGTCAGGATTCTCATCCCTGCTCCACTAATTACTGGCTATATGACTCCACTTCTTTGCTTCTGTTTTCTAGGTATAAAATTGTCTTTATTTCATAAGGTTGATGAGGATTAAATGGGCTAATATCTGTGTAAAGTGTTTGGAGCAATGGCTGGCTGTTAGATGATGTCTCTAGCTTAATAAATGTTAGCTGCTGTTTATTTCAATGGAGAAACCAAGAAATAAGAATACCTGTGTAAGACCCAAGAATAGCTGAGGCAAGATATATGCGGAAGAAAAAAAAAACAAAAAACATTTTTAAGTGTAAGAGTTAAGGTAATAAGTGCTACAAGAGAGAGGAGATTAAAGAGTTTGTTTTGTTTAGTTTAACTCTAACTTAAGCGGGTCAAAGAGTTATAGAATTGGACAAGGGAAGGGAAAAATACTATCTTTGGAGAACAGCTAGCTGGGCAGTCTGTCTGAGGAGCTGGTAGGTAGCTTTAGCATGTGGCATTGGACAATCAGGACAGGATGGTAGTTTGATAAGCACACACTGGCTTATACTATTCTGAAGAAATATGGAGCCCCAGCACTGACACTTGGGAACTTTGAACTTAGCGACCTTCACCAAGTTAGAAAAAGTGGTTAATACCTACAAAGAAGACTTGTTTTAAGGATTATTTTAAGAAATGTATGGGAAATCACCCAGTCAAATGCAAAAAAAGTTTTCAGTTTTCTATATTATCTATTAGTTGAGATGCAGTCAAGCAAGAGATTGAAAGCTTCATTCCTTTAAATATATAAAACCACAAAAGCTTGCAATGTATTTAAAGGGCATTCATTTCCTTGAACAGTTTTTTTGAGCATATGGTATGTAGTGAGGACTATACTAGGAGCTGCTGATAAACTTATGGGTATGATGAAGTTGTGCCTGAAAAAAGTTACTTATGGACTATAGCAGAGGCAGTCACGTGAATAGATAATACTATATACTTGGTAAGAACTATCATGAAACTAACAACAGGGTGCTGAAGGGAACCCGAAGAAAGGAACCTCTAACTTGGTAGGAACGGGGAAAAGTAAATGTGAAAATATTTCTGTAACAACAGCAAAACAATGAAGGAGAGCTCAGTATAAAATCACATTTTTGGTTTGGATTGGGCAAAAGAGGGTGTTCTGGAAGTTTGCTGGGCATTTTCCATATGGAAAAAGCTGAGCTGACAGTCCAGCCCAAAAGGCCAATGAATAACTGCTAGGTGATTACTGAGTGACACTCTGGAATATATTTCTATAATATTAAAAGTGATATACAGCACAGTAAAATATACATCCTTATGTATCGTACATAATACCCAAAGCATTGCATTAACCAAATCAAAATAATAGCTTCCGCGAACTCAAGGTGCTAGAGGAATGTGGGTGAGGACCTAAAGGTCAGTTGGCCGCCATGCTTCCCCCGAGACCTCGCCTCTGCTCTGAGACCAGAGACCATGGGGTTTCCGACAGGGGTGGGGGCTCTGGCAGAGGAAGTTCAGAGCGGAGGGAGCGGCAGAAGCACGTGGGCTGAGGGGGGTGGGAGGACGCTGACGGCAGAGTAACCGGTGGAAGTGTCAAAGAGGAAGGAGTGGAGGGCTGCTGAGGTGACAGGGTGTGGTCTGTGGAGGAGCTGGCGAACCGCGAGAGGAGGGCAGAGACCCCGCCAGGACTGAGGAGGCAGTGAGGAGCGTGCCTGCGTCGCTCGGTGCGGTGACAGCGAAGAGCAAGGCGCGGGGCCGGGTGGCAAAGGGAGTTACCCGTCTTCGCGAAGTGGAGCCCAGCTCCGAGCTGCGCCAGCGCCTCCCGTCCGCCAGGGCCCGCGGTGCCAGACACCTGCCGCGTCCGGAGTCCGAAGCTGCGCCTTCGGCTCCCCAAGTAAGTCTTGCCTTTCTTCGTTTCTCCTCCGCGCCTCAGTCTGTGTGTGCGGAGCTAGGAGCTGCGTGTAAAGCGCCCCAGGGAGCTTCGGCGGCGTCCAGGGATGCTCCAGCCTCCCCGCGCGCCCCGGCGGCGCGGGGACCGGCCCAGAGGCCCCGCCGCTCCCCTCGCTTGAGCAGCGCAGACAGAGGCGGCGGCAGAGTTGTTGGCACTGATGCTACCCGTCTTTTGTGTCTTGCCCGAACCCAGAGCCGTGCCAGGTCGGGAGGAGGGAGCGGAAGCCACTTTATGGCTCCTGGCCTCACCTCTTGCCTCCATCCCATATCCTTCGGGATTTCAGTACACCGCGGACTCGGGCGCAAGTGAGTGCCAAACCCCCTTTTCCCCCCAACTGGGCTAGTGCTATGGGGTGGACAGTCGGCCGGACCGCCACGCCGCCCACTCTTCGGATTTTCTTTTTAGATACAGCACCTTTAACTGGTGGGTGCTGGGAGGAGGGCTGCCTGGGTGATCACGGGGATCTGGGCGTAGGGAAAGACCTACCTTCTTGCTTTTCTTGGGTTCTTGAGTGGAAAGGATCGGGGCACGGAGAGCCCCGGAGTCCGGAGCGTCCCGCGCTAGCCGGCTTGCACGCGACCGGCAAGCAGGCGTTCGCTGGGTGGGTCCCCTTGTCTGGTTCATTGTTCGCGGTGACTATTCTTGGGGCCAGGCTGAGCCACACAGACACGGCTCAGGGCCATAGGTAAAAGTGACGACTTGGAGGAGTGAAGGGCAAGGCTGCGTGGAGGAAAAAGGGCTTACCCAGTTTGGAAACAGACTCGAAGGGCAATGGTAGTCCACAGCGAAAACAGCTCCTGAGTGGGAAACTTAGATCAGATTCTAATTCACAGAGACAGCCTAGTGAATTAAACCCTCAAAAACAGGGTGCGGTATTTCCCCCCACTGAAATTGTTTTCAGAGTAACGAAGATAGAGTTTTAAGTGTCATTGTCAACTGATTGCTTTCTCTTGCTAGCACCTGTTTCTCTTAAAGGTTCCTGGGTGTGGGGTTTATTTTTTCGGCCTATCCCCCACATTTTTGGAATGTGTATTTATTCTATTAGTGCCTTCAGCCAGTCGAATTCCGTGGTTCTGAGAGAAGAATCCGTTTTAAAAAACAAAGTGCAATTTCCACTCTACAAACTGCCAAGCTCTGGCGTAGACATCCATTGCTCTCCCGCTGTAGCCGCATGCTAACATTCATGGAGGCAGACATGTGTACCCGGAGTCAAAATGAACCCATTATCCCTAGTTGGAGACGCCAAAACACAACCAGTGTGTGCTCATTTCGTTGGATAGGACACTCTATTTGAGTTTTTCCATTTCCATAAATGACAATATCACGTGTTCATGATTCCTTAACTCACTCTTCAGGAGGGTGCATTTTTCTGAGGCTGTTTCTTTTCTAAGATGCATGGGTAGTAATTAGAATAAATACTTGACAGGCTGGATTTAAATATATCTATATAGATATAGATCTATCTATATCTATCTATATATATAGATATATATCTATCTATATCTATATCTATCTATCTATATATATAGATAGATATAGATAGATCTATAGATCTATATGTCTCCATGTAAATCCATGTAAAATATATATACATGGTTGTAAATCCCAGTAATTACTAACACACTCCACTGCCCTGGTTATATTTTACTTTGACTTCCCTGATGGACTTGCTAGGTACTTCAGTCTGCTGAAGCCTGGAGTTCCAGCCTCCAGGAGAAATAATATGAAAACCTCTCTCTGACCACAGTCTTTTTCCACAGGGAAAAGTCAGGCAGTAGGAGTGTTGTTTAGGGTATAGAAAGCCGTGAGGTTTATTCTAAGGTGGGAAGAAGAAGTTAGGTAGAAGATAAATGAAAATGTAAGCCTGCGTAGGCACCCAAACCAGACTCAAGGTTCCACAAATACACATATTTGTCAAGTACATTTTGTTTCCTCTCTCTCTCTCCTTTAACTATCATTTTAATGTTTATATCTTTAATGCTTTTCATCACAGTATTTGTGCCTCTAGTTTGTTATTTGGCTTTGAAAAAAACCTTTTATATTTTCATTCTATTATTATTTTATATTTTCAATATCAATAGTGCTCATTGAATGCATAGAATTGTCTTTTAAACTGTTCTTTTGTCTACTTGCATGCCATGTTCAACTTAGCATAGGACCACAGGAGCAATGAATCAACCAGGTTCTAATGAAGATTAAGACATGGAGGGTATCCACAGCTATGTATAAACTGTATACTCATTTAACCACCTTCCCACATGACCAATTTTAGCTAGTTGCTTATTCATCTTCTGAAGTCTCCAGACTCCAAATTCTTGCCCAGATTGATTACTGCACTAAATCTTGATTGTACAAAGAACAGAACTTAATTATTTTGGTCTCATTTATCAGTCAGAAATGTTTAGTGTTGCCAATTTAATTATATCATTGAAATATGCATGACTTTAAAGTATGTCGAAAAAGGTCCTTTTAAACTTGTTTCTTCATAAAGGAAAAAAAAGTCCTTGCGAAGCCATAATTTCACTGCTGTGAAGCCCCCTAGCCATTTGTGTTTATTGAGTTTACTGTTCCACATGAAGAAAGAACCATTGTTTTGTTGTCTAGGAGCCGAAGGAAGACGGAAAGTGAGAAAAGAAAACCAAGCACTTTAAAATGCTATTATTTTTTTCTACCTGGGAAAATATTTTTTTAAGTAAGTAGTAATCACTACTTTTTTTTAAAGATACACTAAAAGTTTACTAAATGATCCCAAGGAAAAGAAAATTTCAGGATAGAAATGTTGGTGTATACAAACACATGTATTTTTGAACCAATCTCATTATACATTTTCTTCTTTCTATAGAATTATAAAATGTTATTAAATTATTCCTATTAAAACATTAAAATCTCATCAAAATCAATATTTAAATATACTGTCTTTTTGCAAGTGCTTTAATTGTAATAGCCTGTTTGTTGAGATTAAAAAGAACATCATTGATGTCATGGTGTGCTTTGCATTTTAAAACAGTAGCTAATGAATTACAAACATTCATTACTCCACAACCACTCGCTGAAATTTCTCAGGACCCCCAAATAGAGAATTATTTGTACTATATACTATCATTCAGACTCTTGCTGAGTTTATGTTCATCCCCTTTTCTTCTTCAAAATTAATTGCCTTTAAAATTAATACTCCGTTGGCTCTGAATCTTTTGTTATTTTTTCCCATGTCATAAATTTATGTGTAAGTATCTTCAACCTTGTCTGGTTAGGGGACTTCCTGTTGAAAACATGTAGGAATTAGTGGGGGGGAGGGATAGAGAAAGAAAGAATAACTTTTATTAAACCTGGAAAGAGTCAGAGCTTAAACAAGAAAAGGGTAAGTTTCCTTGAATGCAATTCATTGAGGATTACTATTATATAGCACATAATATACATTTGAGGCATTCAGGCACTATCTTCATATGTCAAAAGGCAGAGTAATAGAGTATCATAGTGTTTTGTTTTGTTATTTGATTGATGACTTTAATTCCATTCACTTTCTTTATACCAAGTAATGAAAACTACCCATTGTTTTCTTATGCTGTTTTTTGGGGGACTAGGGGTGGGGTGTAGGTTGGGGGCTGGGAGAGGAGAGAACATGTTCTATTTATGTAAAAACAATAATTGTCAGTGTTCATTTTGGTAATTTTATTTAAAAAGTTCAGTTTCTTCTGTAAGTTCAGTGCTTATTAAATGTTTCCTGAGGAAGACAAAGTTTGACACTCAATTTTCATAACCAGATCCAATAAAAAACAAATTGGTTAAGTGATTCAAATCTTAAATTTAATTTTCCTTCCCAATAAACTAAAATGAAGAAAAAAGTATTAAATTAGGTTTTATTTTAAATAACCAATATTCATTTAGATTCTCTTGAAAATGAAGATTAACATGATTAAATAATAAAAATGTAAACATTTGTGAATGAAGATATAAGGCAATGCAAATTAATGCTTGTGTATACTTTCAATAGACTGTTTTTTTATAAACTAGTATTTTTAATCTCAGGTGTAATGTTAACTTCTTAACTGATCACACTTTCGCTTTGGCCACTAGAAAGCTCAGAGCCAATCCAAGATCTGTGGAATGTATGTGCATGTTATCATTCTCAATAATCTTATTTTATTATACTTTTGTATGTATTTTCTCTGTTGAAATGCCTATTTTTTTTTATTGTGGTTGGAGGCAGACCATCAAAGTTAATATGAGTAAGTGTTTAAAAATACCATCAAGTCTGCAAATATTATTAAGGTTCAATATTGCAAGTGGTGATGGGATATAGGAAAACAAAGGCATGATTTCTGATCTACTTATATTCTAGCTGGATAGTGAACCCATGCACAGATAACAAATTGGCTAGTAATGAGTCAGCATATATGCACACATCTGTTGCATTAAATTGAAAATCAGACCTTATCTTTAATGACGATTAGCTTCCATTTTCTAGAAAAACACCATTAATAGTACAGCAGAGTAACCAAATCTCTTCATTAGGAAAAATTCCCCTCTGGGTATATTAAACTCCAAACAGTCTGAGAATGTTAAGTGAAAATAAACGTTGGAAATATCATTGTGATTCTTTGGTAATGGCAACTTCCAAAAATTTCTCTTTTTCTTTCTCTTGCCTTCTCTGTCTTCCTTTCTTGTCTTTCATTGGCTTTTCTGCTTGTTGTCCAATCAGCCAGTGCCTAGACCTGATTGACAGGTGTGGCAATTCTGATGGCAAACTAAACTCCACTAGGATGGCAGCTTATAAAATTTCTGGTTAAGTTAATACAGTATTTTTTCTAAGTACTGTACTTAAATACAGTAGTTAAGTGCCTACTAGTTGTTTCCCTTTGTACTCGAATCATCAAGCATTTTAAGCTTTCAGAAGGGACTACCCATAAAACCGTTCTTTTTGACTATAGAAAAACTCAGGGAGAGGGAGGAAAAAAACCCTGAAAAAAATTAGAACTAAATTATTGACCCAGGGTGACATGTTTATGGCTAAGTCCACAAAGTCTGAATTAAAATCTAACCAGTTATCTCTGCGTATAAATCTAATTCATATCTTCTCTGTCTCCCACATAGACACCATTCCCCCCGCACCAGACATCTCATTTACAGTTAATGTTAAAAATAATCTAAAGTCTAATATGTTGTCTGTTGTCCTGAACTGAAGCAAACTTTCAAATAGACAATGATAAATACTAATCATTTAAACTTGGTCTTTTAAAAAGCACATGGATATAATGAAAATCTGTGTATTAGTACTTACTTTGCTTCCAATTATGATATAAATAGTGCATAAAGCTTTAAAATTTTCATCAAGTTAATGTTTCACTGACATGCAAATTAACTACTGACATCTAAGGTGCATGCCATGTGATGATTCCTAATTGGCAAGTGAACCTCAGAGGGTTATTTATAGATCACATTGCAACAAAGTGCTGGAGTAAATTCTCATTGTGCAGCTCAATTCAAATTGATGTTTGAGCTTTGATTCTCTTCACTTTTTTTTTACATTTCTTTTGATCTTTAAAGCCTCAGAAAAAGCTACCTGAGGTGCTAAATATATAATTAATAACATTTAGGCAGAGAATTTATCTTCAAATTATTCCTAAGAGATTTGGAGAACAGTTAAGTATCCCTCACCAGATTGTTCAGGTATGACTAACTCTTGAGGCTGTGAATTTGGAGTCAAAGATTTGGTAACAATCATTTCCATCTAGAGCACATAGGATAAATGTTCACACAGGAAAAAATGAGGAAGAAACTTGAACATTTATCAAGCGAATTAATTTTTAACAATAGCTGCCTCTAAAGATCAAAATGGAAATTCTGTTTTGTTCTCTAATGGTAGTTGAGTTTCTTTTATCTCTACTTTCCATTACATTTTGTGTATGAAGAATGAGTTGAGAGAATTATAATGTTTCTGCAATTCCCATACTATGTTATTAGGTCAAAATTTGGCCTTTCCTTTCTTTATTCCATGTCTATATCTGCCTGAAGGTAGAACAACCAAATATAAAATGAAAAAATAAGTACTTCCTTTATTCAGTACATTTTATGTTCATATGGATTTCGTACTTGATCTTGAGGCAAAGTTATATAATCTCTAAATTTCTGCCTCCAAAGATATAACTTATTAGAGAAATTTACAATTTATTAACATTTAGATATTTTCTTCATGCTGTACTTAGCCTGGAATGTTCTACTTTCTCTACCAAATTGGTGAAATGCCTTTCGTCTCTTAAAGATTTATTGAAAAGACACTTTTTTTTGAAGGAATCCCCATAGTTGGATTTTAACTTGGAATTTTCTTTTTGGAAGGATGCATGTGTGTGTGTTTGTTTTACAGTCATATTTTAAACATGAAAATGTTTATAAAATCTAAAGAATTGTATACAAATTATAATACTTATAACTATTACTAGCATTCTAAAGGTAAAGAGATAAACTAAATGTTGGATTCAAGCTACATATGAAAGTGAATATTTTTCTTATTTCTAACACATTTGACTAGTGGTCAAATAATTTGTTCTTAGGCCTGTTACTTTTCATTGACAAATGCCTTCATTAGTCACATAAGATATGGTATGTATATGATGAAGACAACTTGATTTCTTGCTGGTGAAGGCTTATTAGAAAATTTATTCCTTAATTAGGAAAAATTCACTTTTTAATAATACATACCTACTGAATGAAGACTTACACTAGGTAGTGGGATAGGAAAGGAACATTAAAACAAACAAACAAACAATAACAAAGATTTCTGCCTTGAAGGAATTTAGAATCAAATAAGTACTAGAGATAGTGAATAAATATGGTAAGTGAAATGATACTGATCATCATGGGATATTGGGGAAGCTATGAGGAAGGGTGTATGTTTCAATCTGGGTGGGTGGGGGTGGACTGGGAAAGTTTAATTGGGAATTTGAAACAAAAAGAACAAGGAGAAGTCTAGCAGATGAAGAAGCAGTGGACAGGGGGCCTCTGGCACAGAGCTGCTGGAAAAAGAAAAGTGAGGCACGCATGGAAAATCCAGAGTGCCCAGAGGAAATATCATACATTAGACTGAAGACCAGTAGAGAAGTCTAGACATTGTCAACCAATGGTTGTTAGCGCCAATTCAGCACCAACAGGACTCTCAAATTTAGGGTGCAGTGAATAAGGAAACTTTATTTAATGCAAATAGCTCAATTGTGATACAGGGCAATTATGAAACAGCAAAGCTGTGAAACAGCATGGCCATCAGGAGGCCCTGGCTAGACAGCTCTGGTCTGGTCTGCTCTGCTCCACCTCTTCCAGTTCAGTCCACTCCACTTTGCCCTGTGTCAGTCTCTTCACTTTGCTCTGGTGAGCTGTCTTTGATGTTTCAGCTCTAGCTAGAGAAATGTAGTCTTCAGAGGAAAGAGAAAGTGCACTCCAGGAGTCAACGGGGAACTGACTTAGTATACTGAGAAAAGCCCCTGGTCCCTGATTGGTCCATCCTCATGCAAATGAGGACTCCAAATCCTCAAAGTTTGATTGGTCTCAAAAGCACTGTTCTGATAGGTTGGTGAAGATGCTAATGGAGATATGGCTGCACAGCTATAATTGAACAGGGTAAGCCTTCGTCTTATTGGTGGAAATACAATTCCAAGAGCTCTTTTATAAAGGCTGGCTCAGATGGCAGGAGCACAGTGTAGGCAGTTTAGTGCAGGCTTCTCTCTGAAGTGGTCATTTGCATAAGAGGCCTCTAGTTAGAAATGGTTGCTAGGCTCTGCTTTTAAATTTGAACCCAGTTAGCCCAGGAGCCCTTCTTGGTAGGTATCTTTTTTCTTAAGGTCTACAAGAAATTTAATCCTGATCAAACCCAACTTTCTCATATTCTGTGCCTGCACCCATGCAGCTGAACACTAGCTGAACACACCTAAGGAAAAGTACACAACCATGGTATCACTTCACATTTTTTAATCTTAAATAGGTTCTTGAAGTTATCAGGTAATCTTACTGTACTAGCATTCTCCTTTCACTCTTCTGTAAGACTATATACTTCCTCCTCTCCTTAAACACTCAGTACCTCTGTCTATACTCTCACTCTCAGATGAAGGGCTTGCTTTCTATTTACTGATATAAGTGAAGCAATCAGAAAAGGATTTCCTCAGACACCCACCGCCATATTTATCCACTTACTAATATTTCAACTGTTACATTTTAGTTAAATATAATGTAGAAATACGTAGATACATTTTATCAGTGAATAAAACTATTCCTTTAGACCTTGAACTTCCATGGTTAGTTGATTAGGGCTGGGAAATAATGAGGGTTGGTGTCAAAGATTTATGCAAAGTATATTACTTAGAATAATGAAAAATTAGAAACAAGAAACCTGTCCAAAGATAGGAAAAAAATAAAGTACGGTAAGCATCATTTAAAGCTATTTTTTCAAAAAGTAATTATTGACAAGGTAAAAATAAGTGATATAATGTAAAAAGAAAAAACCCAAAAGTGAACATAGTACATGATACAGTTTTGTACATGTATGTAGAAAAGACCAGAAAAATAAGTGAACCATGTTGAAAAGTTGTATCATTGGACAGTGAGTTGAAAATTTTCTGTATAGCAAATACTTTGAAAATATACTCAGCTTGACAGAGGAAAAATTTTGATGGGAAGAGTCTGGTGACATAGAAAATGTCTATTGAAAAAATACAATAGAGAAAGCCATCTCTGTAGTGTGAGTCAACTGCCATTGAAATGTTTGTCCCTGCCAGGATTCCCCTTGCCTGCCACATCCAAGCCATCAAACTCATAGAATTTACTGCTAAAAGACATCACAAATCTATTTAATTTTCACCATCTCCATTACTGTTCTTCTGGAGTAAGATAGCATAACTTCTAGCCTGGATCATTGCTGTAGCTTCCAGCAGGTTCTTCCCACTCTTACTCTTGTAGAAATGATATCTGAGAGGTAGTATTGCATAGTGTCTGAAGCATGGAACCCTGGATAGGCTGCCTGAGTATTAATCCCAGCACTGCCACTAACTAACTATGAGACTGAAAGCAAGTTACCTGACTTCTCTTTACTTCCATTTTCCCATCAATAAAATTGAGGATATTAATACCTATCTTATATAAGTTTGCTACAAGGATTAAATGCATAACTGGCATAAAGTAAGTACATATAAGCTATTTATCAAGACCAAAATTAGATTATACCTTTCCTTTTTAAAAATTATCCAAATTCTTCTCATTGCACTTCGAATTAAATCCTTATGATCATGTACATCAACTTCAACTCTTGACACTTTCTGCTTCCTCACTATTTCCATGAATACACCAAGTCCATTCTGTCACAGGGCCTTTGCATCTGCTGTTCCCTCTGCCTGGAAAATTCTTATATCACCCTCCTCATAGATGCTTCTTGTCCTTCAGGTTTCAGCTTCTGCCACCTCCTCTAACAGCCCTTCCCTGACTTCTACTCATCTAAAGGACACTTCCTACTTTTCTTTTTACACTCTCCACACCTTATTGTTTCCTTAATAGATCTTGTTACTATTTGAATATATTGCTTGTTTGTTAACCTTTTCCCCTTACTTGACCTCTAAATTTAAATTCTGTAAAACAAGGATAAAGTCTGTTTGGTTACATGTGTTTCCCCCAATACCTATCAGAGAGTCTGGCAATTAGGCAACTGAATAGATATTAGATGGATGAACGGCTGAGATTTTAAATATTATAATCATGGAATTGCATTTCTAAAAAGGCTAACATATTCTCAAGGTCTATATGTTACTACGGAGATATAGAAGGTTAAGTTATTAACACTTGTTATGTGTTAGCTCTGGAACATAGGACTTTAAAAACATTTGTTGGAACACAAGTGCATTTTGAAAGAGGTAGAGAGTTTGAGAGTGGAGAGGAGAGTGTTAGGTAGATTGGCAAACTCTGAACCTGAACATGCTTCAGGCCAGGAGGAACCTAAGTGGAAACTGTAGTTTTGGGGGTATAGAGTGGGTTTGGGGTGAGGAATTGGAGTATGGATAGTTCAGGCATCTAAGAAGAAATATCAAATCATCAGTTCACAAAGGACCATTTAAAAAATACTACATAAAATAACTTCAATAGCATTTTACTTCTGGATTTAGGAAATGTTGAATAAGACTCTTGGTCACGATGCCAAAAAAAGTGGTTTAAAGATTTTTTAAAAAGTCAAATTAGTTATTTGATGCCATGAAAAAAAGTTTTTCATTTTTTGATTCAGCTGTTTTTAAAAATGGAAGTCAGTCGAACTAGAATATGTGTATATGTGAGAGTGTATCTCTTCAAAAAAAATTTTTTTTTTTTTCAGATTAAAAAAACACTTCTGGGAAAGATGTTTTCATGGATTACTTTTGATCGTAAAATTGTAAAGGCATGGAAAGTTTTGTATCCCTTTTTCTTACCAGGAGGTGTCACTACAGCTCACTCAAACTCACCAGTGCATTCTATAGGGACAAACTAGTGCTAGTATTTTATCAGAATGTCAGGATCCACCAAGTTCTCTACTGAGTTGACTAAAGGAAATTTAATAAAAACAATCTTTTTCCGGAATTTTTTCCAGTGTTCTTATCATAAACTGGCTAAAAACTTAGAGACTTGTTTAATATTCTGGAAACGGAATTCTTTTTCCTTGACTGCTGAGTGGGGGCAGTGGAGAGGAAAAAAACAAAAACAAAGTGCAAGATAAAGAAGGGGAGATAGACCTACAGAAACATGAAAAGAGTGAAACAGGAATGTTTCTGGTGATAACATGCTGCTCGAAGATCCCTGATCACAGTGTTTTCTCTCTCATCTGACTTGGCATGTATATTGTCCCTTCCCTGCCCCTTTTCACTGCCCAGATAAGTCTAGCTTGCTTGGCAAGAGCAGTTAATTAAATAATTAAAACAAAAACGACCCTCTGGTGTTGAGCTAATACACTATCCCAGGTCTTTGACACATATAATTTGTATCCTCTCCGATAACATTTAGTATTATTACTAGAAATTTTTCAGATGAGGAAAATGAAAAGTAGAAAAGTTACATGATTTGTATTTGCAGCTATGATTGGACCATAGGCTCATCAGATTTCAAAAGTACACCATTGTTCTTCCACGATGTTTCTTAAGAGTCCCTCCCTTCCTAATATCCTTTTAACCCCGACAAATTTAAGTATCCCTTCTCTGGGTCCCACAACATCTGGTGCTCACTCAGTGTGAACGCTCATCACGACTGGGCCACGACCCTCTATTTTTCTCTCTTTCTCTCCGCCTAGAGTCGGAGCATTTTGAAGGTGGAAACGATGTCCTGTCTCTAGAACAGAACATGAGACCCCTAATGTTGACCGACCGGATAGGTGAACAAGAAAAATGGTATACTTGAATATAGGGCTCCAAGGTGTGTGAGGGTATAGATGAGGAAAACATGGAAGGCAAGGACAGTTGCACTGGTCGCCTTTACCTGCTACTATTGGCTTCAGTTGCTCCACAAGTAACTGAACAACGAGGGAAAAGTCCCAGCATTTTTGGATGGAGGAAGAAAAGGGTTAAATGTCCAAGAAGGAGAGGATAATTAGCACAGCCCACCTTGTAGCACCTCTAGAACTGGAGGGAAGAGATTGGCATCAGAGGAACTGTTATTTTCTGCTGACCTGCAGGTGGCAGCATGGCCCAGCTCTCAAAGACCGGCTCAGTTCTTGGATATCCTTAAACCTGAGGGACTCTGAACTGTTTTCAGGGCATTTAGTACCTTGGGAATGATTAATGGTGCTGCCCACTCACTGCACCCCGAGGGTAATTGAGCCTGCAGTATTTTAGAGGCTGCATAGAGACTTCCAGAGCCTCTCTCTAATAGAAGGGGCTGCAACATTTTGGACATTATATTCCTTTAGGGACATCCTGGAGGCCTTTTAATTGTGCCCAGAATGCAGTCTTTGGCAAAATGTTTTAAAGGGGAGTAAAAAGACCATCACCACCATTCCTAAAATATGGGGAAATTGAACAATCTAAATATTTTCTCAGATGTTCGGTTTGCTATGCTTTCCATATTCTTTTTTTCCTTCTTTGATTCTGAGATAATATTCTTTTCCATCTGACTTAAAGCAAATCCTCTGCAAGGCAGCTTATGTTAATTGACTGAATATTTTGAAAGAGTGCAAGCAGAGCTATGTATAATGTCTTTATTTAAATAAACCATAAGCCCTTTTATATTGTAAGCTGAGGTATTTAAAAGTAAAATGACTGGAAATTTCCAGAGTTGCACACTATTCAAGACAATGTGAAACATGTTAGAGTGAGCAACTGACACAAGGGTACAGCATCCGTTTATTCTAAATATACATGTAATAGCAATTATGGAAGACAATCAACAAAAGGTCTTAAGTTTGTCGAGTTGAGTTTGTGTGGCTGCTTTTCATTAGAATTTTTAGTAACTGGGAAAAATGCCAGGTTTTAAATGCTGGAAAATTGTCATGAATAGGATATACTAGTTAAGTCTTAGCACTGTCATGAAAAGTATATCACTAAATGGGAAATCTGAAACTACCTTTTCTAGTTTGAATTTACATACCTAAGGTGGTTGCTCGTAGGCAGTGGTTTGTAGCTTCTTCAGTGACTTTTTTAATACCACTTTGGTACTTTTGAGAACAATTGTTCTTCCTCCAAAACTGTGAAATTTTACTCTCATCACAGAATATTCTCGCATAATGATTTAAAGTAGTGTTCTTTATGATAGATTATCTTCTAGATGTTTAGAAAACCAAACTGATCTCCATGTGTTAACACTTTTAAGTTTTAGCAGGCAGTAAAGGTAGTATCTTTAAATTCTTGATATAGAGTAGAAAACCAAAAGAACAATCAGGATGGGCCCATCAAATTCTATTTTTGGATTAGATTACAGATGTTATACAGAGTCCTATCCTATCTTCCTTTGCTTTGTTAAATTTATCTCAGAGGTTGAATTTGCAATAGTGTCTTTTTGTGATGATGACCTACGCTAGGAATTGAAAATAAGGGATAGGGATGGGAAATTAATTGAGATAGGTTCACAACGGTTTATTAATTGCCTCTGATTTAACTCTAGTAACAAGAAAATTAGTAGAGAAAGAATCCCAGTATACCCTAAAATCTCGTTTGATGATCCATGACTCACTGAAGAGTTTTTTCCAGCCTACTGTTTTCTATTTCTTTGATTGCTTTGGGCAATTGATAAAAAATGTCTTTATTTTATTCTTTGATGTAGAGATCTGTATGTCCATGTTGCCTTTAATTAATATACTGCTTAATATATAAACACTATATAGTGTTCTAAGTATTATTATATATATTTCCTGTTTTTCTAATTTTTAAAAATAGATTATTGTTTTTTAAATAGCTAATTCATATTTTTAAGGAACAATTTTAGAATATATTTAAATAATTTCCTTGCAAAGTCAAGAGGCTTTTTGCCCCAGAAAAGGACAAAACAGAGAGCCTACTACTGATCAACTTTGCATTTCAAAGCTCAACTTGACTTCTTTACTTAAGCACAATAGTGTTATTGAAAGTAAGGTATTGTTGAGGAAAAAAAGGATTTTTCTAAATTCATTACCTCTCTGCAAATCAAGAACCAAGTCTGGTGGAATAGATCAGAGAGTTTTAGTGCATTCCAGGGAGTAGAGCCAAGTAAAGATGAGACAGAGGATATGAAAGCCAACTCCTTTGGCCTTAAGGAGTTGTGGCAGGGAAAAAAAGGTTATGGAATTAGAGAACCAGGTGGTGGGTTATTTAAGATCTTGACCTTACTTATTTGAATTCAAGACCAGAAAAAAGAGTGGAATCAGTAGTAATGCCAGTGACATGCTTCCCAGATTTTAAGATTTTAGGAGGAAATTGTAAGATTTTAGGAGGACCCCCAATATGACATGGGCAAGAATAAAGCAGTGGATAAGAGTCTGTTTGACTGATCAGCCTCCAAAGAGGCGGATCCAGAAGCTATGTCCCAATGAAGGAATGTAGAGATTATGGGGTAGCCAGTAGACCAGTGGAGATCAGAGGTCTGAATGAAGAAGCTGCATGCCATGAATGGAATATTAAGGATTAGGAGAAATGGCTGTGCCTGTGGACACCAATGAAGGGCATCAGCACACTCTTCCGAAAGACTAAGTGGGACAGTCAAATTTCAGTAGTTACCCACAAGGCTTATGTTTAGCAGGTCTGCAATGTCATGCTTACATCATTTATTTACAGTCAGTGTCTATTCTGAAAATTTTTATTCAATTGGCATCTATTCTGATAGGTTAATGCCATGCCATACTCATTGTTAAATATTTTGAATATCACTCCAGGTCATCGACATAGGGAATAGAGTAGTCCTACTGCTCTATCTTAGGGACCTGAAAGCATCTGAAGTTCACTGGCATAGGTTGGAGCTCCTTCCATTTACTGTCACAAACTCATGGTCAAGACAGGAATTATCTTAGAAAGACAGGACAAAGAAGAAGAGATATGAAAGACTGAGCATTTACCATAAAAAATATATCCATCAGAAAATGATTATATAAACATGCCAACTAAGGAGTGAACTCTGGATAGACTCAATATTTAAATTTACTGAGACTGTTCAAAGCAGGAAAAAATTAAAATTAGTAAATCTAGGCAGGGTAGGACAACTTAAAAAAGAATCATATCAGAGAAATAAAGAAATCGTCCGTTTTTTTCACATCTCAGAATAGGATGAATGAATTTCCACTCCTCTTATATACTCCCGCTGAGACTCCTACAGGTTCAGCTATGTACTTTAGAACTGTGGCTCAAACTTATTCATGATTCCTTCTATTTGTACCTCTTGCTTCTCACAGGTGTACAAAAATGTGTGCAGAGAACCACAGGTTGCTTCGGCTAGCCTTCTTCTTTAAGAGTCTCACTGATCCTAGACATTTTCAGGTCTAATCCAGATCCATTTCCGAACCTAGTAATGAACCCATTTCTTTTCATTTGTCTTTCAATCTTTATGATATTCTTCTCCCTGTTTTAAAATGGGCACTGTTGTGGCTAAGATCAGGTTGTTCCCTAAAGATAGTGGTCTAAGACTGTGAAATAGTTGGAATTAATAACACCTTGGATCTTAACCTTTTTCGCCTCTGAAACTCCTTCTGCTCAGAAGAGCTCCTACGTTCCATGACTCCAAGGTGAACCTTTAACACTGTGGGTATACAGACCTAGATTCCCACTCAGAATTTGGGGAAATTTTCTTTTTCTTTTGTCTAGGGGAGGGTGAGAAGAGCTAATAAATTAGTAGGCCAGAGAGCCAGTATTCAAACTACATTTTTTTTCCTAAATCCAGAGACCAATATTTTAATTCCATTTCATTGGCACAAATATTTTTATAAACTGTGGATAGCAAAGGATAACAGATATGTATGGTGACAGGAGGGAAGGCAGCTGTATATCAGTATTTTTTGTACCTCTCCGAAATCCCTGAATGACAAGTGGGTGCAGTGTGGGGTCCCTTCCTGGGAAAAAACTTTTTCTAAAAACATCACTCTGAGGATTTCAAATAGAGAAAGAGATGCATAGAAGATATAAATTCTAGCTCCTTATGCATTTTCCCTTATTGCTTTTGCCTATGTACCTAAAAAGTTCCCATCTGCAAGATAAACTGTTCATTTGTTTCTATCTCTTTTTTTCTAAACTTTCCACAAAAATGTTTAAGCTAGCAAATCTGTTAGGGTGGTTCAGTGGGCCTATTGACTAATGAGGAGATTTACATTAAGGTGGAGAAGAAATATATGATAACACATTGTTTCAGATGCCCAGTTCTAACCATGAAATGCACCACTTGGAGAAGTCTGCTATTCCAGTGAATTAATAGTACCTTTCCAGTGAGGTGTTTGCTGAGCAGTCTTGCTGGGCAGAGTTGGTTTTGTGGTAAACAAGGCAAACTCTAAGCTACTCACAACTATGTACTCAAGGAAGAGTGTATGTACATGAGCGTTACCCAAATTGGCAGAGAATACCAATGTGCCTGTTTTACTTGAACTGTTTTTATTTTTGTGTATTTTTTTTTAATTTTAAAAAAGCTTCCTTAATTACAGTTGACATTCAATGTTATTTTGTATGAGTTTCAGGAGTACATCATAGTGGTTAGTCATTTATATAATTTACGAAGCGATCCGCCTGATAAGTCTGGTATCCACCTGGCACCATACCTAGTTATTACGATATTATCGACTGTATTCCCTATGCTGTACTTTACATCTCTGTGACTATTTCATAACTATTAATTTGTACTTCTTAGTTCCTTCACCTTTTTTCTTTCTCTTCCCCCTTCTCCTTACCCCTATCCTTTGGCATCCTTCACCTTTTTTACCCAGCTCCCAACCCTCTTCCTGTCTGGCAACCAACAGTTTGTTCTCTGTATCTGAGTTTGTTTATCTTTTGTTTGTTCATTTATTTTGTTCTTTAGTTGCTACATATAAGTGAAATCATATGGTATTTGCCTTCTTCTATCTGACTTATTTCACTTAGCATAATACCCTCTAGGTCCATCCGTATTTTCACAAATGGTAAGATTTCATTTTTTTTTTTTTCATGGCCCCAAATATTCTGTTGTATATATATGTACCATATCTTCTTTATCTAGTTGTCCATTGATGGACATTTAGGTTGCTTCCATACCTTGGTTATTGTAAATAATGCTGCAGTGAACATAGGGGTGCACCTATCTTTTCAAATTAGTGTTTTGGATTTCTTCAGATAAATACCCAGAAGTGGCATTGCTGAGTTCTATTTTTAACTTTTTGAGGAGAATGAACATTTAAATATCTAAGTGGATATGTGCATGGGTCTGTGTGTATGAGATATTTTAGCAGTTCCTTCAAGGAAATGATGTAGTCTCAATATGAAAATCTAACTGCAAAAGAGCTAAAAATGTATTTTCCCCATCCTGACCTATGTTCAGCTCCACCCTGATAAAACATTTTTACCTCAAATATTTCTTGTACATAAAAACTTTCTAAACTAAAATAGATTTCTCTTCTCTTATGCCTCTTCAGAAGCAAAGTATAAGATTTATTCTAAAATATTTTGTGTGTATGTGTGTGACCTGAGATGTCTAATAATAAAAATAGTTGACATTTACTAAATTCATACTATGCGCCTTGCACTGTGCTAGGTTAGTTAGTTATATAGATTATTTTATTAGTTGTAATTATGAACATTTATTTTATTGGCACTATTTGACAGATGAGAAAATTGAGTCTTTGAGAGGTCAGCTAGCATGTCCAAGTTTTAGCTTTTCGAGGGTGGAACTGAGGCCAACCTCAGAGACCACACTTCTTCACTATGTTTTGCTGACTCCTGAAGCAAAGCAAAATGTTCTGGAAACCTGGAAGCAAGATTCCTCAAGGAAGGAGTGCAGAGAAGATTATCTATGTACTTAAACTGCCGCGGAGAAGAGCCACTGGAGTGAGCCAGGGGACCTGAGCTGTTAATCCAGCTCCTCCATTTCCTCGTTGGATGACTATCTAGTGTACTTATTTATTGGGTTGTGGGGGAAAATTTGTGAAAAATGATTAAGACTGTAAAAGACTGGAAAATGAAGTACGACAAACTAACCAAGAAAATTTAAGGGGTGCATGTTTGTGGTTGAGTTGCCAATCCTTCCCTGACTGAGATTATCGTGTTTTATAAAATTAAGGTATTTATTGGAAAGAAACATTTACAAAAACATAAAATATGTCTGGGGTAAACTCAAAGTGTTACTTCTAATTTATAATCCTTGGCATCTCAGTCAATGTTAACTGCTGTTTACTATTTTATTTTGGTAAATGGTTCAAATAGAGAAAAATTAATTATATACTACTCTAACCAGTTAAAATTTCTGGAGTAAAGTCATTAAAACTTTCAACCTGGTATTAGAATAAAATTGCACATATAAATTTGCCATTTCACTTGTGCTGACATTTTGAGGCTGAGTTAAAAATGCAGGGCAGTTTTTTTTTTTTTTTTTAACTGCCCTATAAACATTATGTAAACATTTTACATTTATAAGTATAAGAAGATGTTTCCTAAAGTTAACTTAAAATGCTACCCTGTTTCCTGGTTTCTATGCCTAACAAAATCATTTTTTAAAAAGATTACAGAATAACACGATGACTTAATGATTTCTTCTTTCACCAGAGCTGTGTGGTTTCTCTGAGTATCCTTAAAGGGAGAGGGAGCAGGGAGGGAGGCTGTAAGGAGTCAATATGTGAGCTGTACTCAAAGTAGTTTCTGGCTTTGTAGGACTAAGAGAAACCATCTTCGCCTTATTCTTTGTCTTATTCTTCTGTCTAGTAGAAAGCTTGTGTGATTTGCATTTTTGAATGTTCAGTCCTTTTAATTTACTTCTAAATAACTTATTTCTACATTAGGCTGCTTTGTTTGTAGAGAACAATACTTACACAAATGTTTCATGAAATAAAATGAACTAACACTGCACTCTACAAAGAGGATTTTAAAATAAAAGCCATTAAGGATGAATGGCATGAATTACAGAAATCTCTACCATATGTCTGAAAGGGCCTGTTGTAACCAAGCTTATTTACAAAATTCATAGGCACTAATTTATTTAAGAAAGTGATAATGCTTCAAGCCAAAAAAAAAAAAAAATTAAAATGGATAAATTTAAAAGATACATTAAGAATTTTTCCTGGGATTTTGATTTTGATCTTTGATTTTGGATTATCTATTAAGATTTATACCATAAGGACTATTTTAATGGTATAGAAATTATTTGGGCTCAGTAGAACTTTGGAGTAGGTGGTTTAGAGGATGGAAGAACTTTTGATAGCATTACACTTATAAGAGAAAGAAAGTTGACTAAACTGTAGGAAATTCTGACCAAAGAATTTCTAAGAGGTAGATTTTATCTATCATGGTATAAAAAATGCATCTCATACATTTCCCCCACAATAAGACTGGCCATCTCATTTCAATGAAAACAAAGAGTAAGAAAAGTTTATGTAATTAGATACCTGAATATTAAAAAAAAAGAAAAGTCATTTTCAAAAAGAATCTGGACCCTTGTATCTTCAACATCATCTTCTGGATCTACCTATTTGAAAACATTAAGTTGATGACAACTTTCACTACTAAAAGTAAAATACCTTCTACATTTTAAGAGTTATTTAATGAATTTTATTGTTCTATGGATATTATGAGAATCTACATATTTCTGTTTGCTTATTTAATTTGATCCTAAAGATAGTGTCTTACATGTATCACTATTTTTGCACAAAATGTAATTATTTTGAAAAGAAAATATTTTTGCAGTAAGTACTACAAAAGGATTTGGCAATACAGAGTCCAGTAGTAGCTGCAAGGCATTAATAACAATTAATGCCCTTTTCCACTTAAGAGAATAGCATAGTACTTGCCAAAGGACCATTGGAACTTGATGAGACCTCAGAGAAGTAAGGGTCAAATCGTTATAAAAATTCAGTTTCTAGTCCTAAAAATGGTCTTTCAAGGTAATTTGTGAGGAACTTTCAATTCAGTTGTCAGCACTATTTAACTTTGGCTGTGGTTCAGAAATGATCATCTTAAGATATTCATAAGAAATAAAGTCTAATTCAGTGTAAAATTTAACCCAGTGTGGCACTACATCTTCCGAATGTAGTGTACATGGAGACTTAGTACTTTTCCACTGTGAGGTATAAAAATATAGTGTCTCTCAGAAGACAGTTTGTATGTGTGAGGGATCATTAATGTGCCAAGTAAAATATGGGGCCAGAGGTTATTGTTTATAGTAAGATCAAAGTCATATCTTCACAATAACATCCAATTAAGTTAATCACTGTGGAATTAGTGACCATTTAATAACAACCATTCTAAGTCACTTAGTTAAGGTATGGATTGAACTGGCATATTTGACCACTTATCACGACAATGTCTACCTAACACATTTATCTGTTGTTTTGTTTGTTTTGTTTTGTTTGTTTTTTTGTTTATCTTTTTGATCTTCCTGAATGCCATCAGTAGATTTCACTTGGATATGTAACACTCCTGTAGGGAGATTGGGCATAGCTATTGGGCCATTCTCCAAAGTTGGAACACAACAATAATACAATAAATAATCAAAGGGGAGTTTAGAGATCATCTAGAATGGAAATCCCAACTCTGTCACCTATCAGCTCTGTGACTATGGTTATATTTTATAACTTCTATACTAAATGGAGTATAAAGCAGATTATGTAAGAGTTAAATGCAATAATATATGTAAATATTATAGTGCATGGCACATTTTAAGCACTCAATTAATGATACTTTTTGTTGTTTTGAGGGAGGATTAATGTTGGAAATAGTTAAATTTGTTGAAGTATGGGCCGAAGTGGAATTTTTTTCAGATGAAGGGATATGAACCCAAAGAAGGTAACATACAAACTTGGGGATGGAGAAAGAGGTCATAAAAAATATCATAATTTCTTAAGCATTTACTACTTTTTGGATACTGTAGTAGGAACATGAAAGAAGAGAAATAAGAGTAAGTTGGAGAACATCAAAATTAACATTTGTCTGATTACAGTTCTTACCAATTCCTTTGGAAAACTTTTTGTCTCTGAAAATAACGTGGATCTCACTTTTAGAAATAGTTTGCTCATTCATGCATAGATTGAAAAAACAGTTCTGATAATAGTAGAGATCTAGTATATTTTGTTGAAAGTTTGCTATTAAGGAAAAATAATGAGCTATCTTTTTGTCTTTTCCTCTGTGCTGTGATTATACATTCTGAAACATGCTGTGATTAAGGCAGTGACCGCATATGTGCTCATATAGATTTCTCTCTTTGAGAGACTAAACCATCAAGGGAAGGTATACCCTTGTATAAACATGTCCTAATGTATTTCCATTATGTAGTTGTGCCAAATGAAAGATTTTTGAATGAATGAATGAGTTGAATGAATACATGAATAAATGAATCTCCAAGTTAAGTCCAGAGTTTTTATGAACAGGGTCAAAAAATATTTATTGATGATTTTTTGTCAGACACATCATTGTTACTCTGCCAGTTCTGAAATGCATAAATATTATGTCATAAAAATGATCACCATCAAAGATGGTGAAGTTTTGGTAAAATTGATATGTACATTCCTTGCTGGTGCCATTATCAATCAATAATCCCTTTAGAAAGTAACATTAACATTTGTAGAATAAATCACAAATATATTCATATATATTACCTTAGAAATTCTTCTCTTATGGGAACATTTGAACAGAAACAAAAGAAGCTAAAATAAAAAAAAAATATTGCAATCAATAATAATTAATTAATTAAAAGTTGGAGACAAATTAAAACTCCAGAAAAATAATGATTTTATAGATTATAGTCCAGCAACACAGTCTAATATTATGAAGCCACTAAAATGATAATTATGTAGAATCATCAAGTTATGTTATGAGATAATTTAAGTAAAAATAGTGAATATAAAACACTATGTGATTATTATAGCAGTATAAATACAATATGTGTATATAGGTAATATGAATAAATAAAATGAGTAAGTGTGTCATGATAATAAGATAAGTGATTTTGTATTTTAAGGACATTTATTCATCTTATTACCATTCTACACTTCTAAAAGTATCCTATTTTCTTTTGTTATAAATAGGTACTGTAGACATAATTGTGCCTTTTTTTCTCATAGTTCAGTATCTTTACAGGGCCTGAGACTCATTGTCAGTTGCTCTCAACATCTCTATACTGAAATTTTGGAATACATAGATGACTGGGTTCAATGTGCATTATATTGATCTCCGGCCATATACTTTGAAGGTTTCTTTAAAAAATAAATCCCTAATTTACATTCATTTTATTGTAGTTTGTTTGTTTTCTCTGAAAGTCAATTAGGTAGAAAATCAAAGGCCAACATGTATCTATATCTTTGTTAATCTGGAGGCAGCACATTATAATGGAAGGAACTCTTGGCCAACAGATTGGATCTATTGATTTTACAACCGGGTGAACCCTGGAAGGCTGGGAGATGAAGTGATTTGGACAGGGATATAATGCTAATTAATGGTAGAGCCAGGATTAATGTGCATGTTCTGAATGAGCTAAGAGCTTTTCAACCCGCCCCTCACCCAGAATGCTTTCCCCATCACCCTAAACTAAGCTGTCAGCTTCCTTATCTGAAGATTTTTCTCCACCTGCAGTGTGTCACATCTGCACTATATTCCCATGTGTAAGGAAAATAGATCTTTCCATCTCATCCAGAAATTGCTTCTTTGTGCATAATTGCACAGAGGTAAATGCACAGCTCTTAGGTAGTCTTGTCTATGTGTACTCATTAGTGACATCTCCTCAAAGTCAGAAGTTCTGCTTGTGAGTTCTACAGCATTAATGTGTTCACCCAGCTATAAAATTCATGTCTGTCTCAGCATCCTTCCAGCAGCCCCCTTCTCTGCCATCCACAGGGGGAAACCCTGGTCATAGCAAGCTGCTCCCACTGGGGTAGCTTCCAAAAATCCACAAAGAACAAATTAGTGTTCCTGGTTTGCTTCAGAAACAAACAGCAAATAAGCCTCTCCAAAATACATGAAAAAAAAAAAAGAAAGAAAAAATAGCTTTAAGGGAAAACCTATTGCTCTTCTTAAAGGAGGATCTAGGAAAAAACTTTAAAAAAGATAAATGGTTGCTGAGAACCATTTGCCCATTAACATGTGGTGGGCCAATTAGAATGTAGTAGAAGGGAGGATGAGTGGGTAAATTTATTTGAGAATCCTATGGAGCCAGCCTTGAAAGAATTTTTAAAAAATACACTCGATTTAATGAATGTGGTAAAATGAACATAGGTGACTATATTTAGTTTCTACATTGATAGGTAGTTTGTCCAACCAGACATCATTTAAACATGGCTTCTTTCTTTGCTTTCCTTTGTTCTCGCTTCCATTTGTTCTTGCCCTTCTTATTCCTTTCTTTGTGTCAATATGGCGAATAAGCCCTCCTGCTGTATCTCCCATTTACAATGTTGTGGGAAAATTCATGATTTTTTTTTTCTTTTAAAATCAGAGCAACAGGCAATTATCAGTCAGTAAACTCCGTCTCTTTTGAAAACCATTATTTTATTGCCCTTTTTCAATAATATTCACCCAGAAACCTAGACAGTAAATATTAACTGAGTACCTACTGGGACTCAGGCGCTAGTCTAACCATCATGGAAGGTCCAAATCTGAGTAATGCTTTGTTCTTGTCCTCAAGGATTTCTTAGTGTGAGAAGGGGATGTGAAAAATTCTGGGGAGAAAGTGCTGAATAGACAATCTATCTGGCTGTTCTATGTGTCCTTCTTCTTCTCAAGCTTCTGTGAACCCAGACAGTGTCTTCGATTAATAAGGGAACTGTTCAAGAGAGAAGGGCTCTAAAGCGATGGCTCCAGTCATAGGTCTTTAGACCTGTACCTCCAGATTAATAGGTTGTGCTTTTTGAAATTACTTAATTTAGTATGGATCAAAGTATCTTGGGGAGAGGACTAGGATGTCTATTTTAAAGATGCTCTCTCAGTGATTTAGATAGTTCATCCAATTTGGAAATAAACAATGAAGGAATCAGTAATGGACAAGAAGGAGTGCTTGTGGAAATAGATAAGGTAAATAATTACGGGTAGACACACATGGAGGCAATATACATTATGGTTAAAGACTATTACCTGTTGAGTCAGACTGCCTGGGTAAATTTTATATTCTGCCTCTGCCACTTAGGGCGATGAAATTTTGAACAAGTTTTAAAATATGGCTGGTCTTTAGTTTCCACATTTTGTAAAATGAGAAAAATAATATTACCTACCTCAGGTGACTAAATAAGTTAGCATATTTAAAGCACTTCAAGCATTGCTGGAGATATAGAAAACACCCAGTAAGTATTATTACTACTATTAGTTCCTCCTGTTCCTCCTATTATTATTATGAACATTATCATAAAGAAATATATGCTTAGAGTCTTAAATAATATAGATTAGGGGTAGGACTTCTCCTCTATTTAAACTCCCAGAATAAATAAAGCAAACTGCTGGTATATGTGACCCTCTAAATTCGTCATGTAATAGACTGAGTGATTTTTAACTTGGGTTCCTTAGAGGATTATAGGCTGTTTGGTGTTTCCTGTGCTAAGAAGATGGGTGATAACTAGCCACTACATTCACAGCTATACTGTATTGCTATACATTCTGTTGCTTTCCATTTTTTTAGTTCAAAGATCTTAGAAACACTAAAAATTATAAAGCATAGAGGTATCATCAAACAATTTTTAAATGTCTTCAATTGTCCATTTCTCATCATGGCCTTAAGTGGGCTCAAAAGTAATATTAATGTTTAATTATATGAGTCAATCAATACTCTTTCTGCTCATCACTGGGCAGAGATTGGTGTGGGCTGCCAGGAATCACCCTGGCATCAGATTCAGAAGACTGGGTTATCATTTTAGGTCTGTTCTTGGCTACCAGAGTGGTCTTGTGCATGTTGTATAACGTCTCTGGGCTTACTATTTTTGTTTATTAATTAGATTGGGTTGATCTCTAGGGATAACTAAATAGCATCCCCCTCTCTCTCAGTGATTTATCTCACTCTGCCTCTTGTCCAAATTTGAGTCACAATAAGGCAAAGATATCCACTAATAAGGAGTCTAATTGGTCCAATTTCAGGATGCTTATGGGACCACAGTCTTAGTGTGTGAATTTCTAGGTCCCTCTTTTTTTTTAACCCTCTTTTTCTTTGACATACAGTATTCTGTGGTGGCTAGGCCCAAGGTCATTCCATTGTTACCAACAGGTAGAATTATCTAGCGTTTCCCAAAGGATTCTCTATATAGAATATTAATTCAATGAAATATTAATAAGTGAATGAGGAAAATATTCCCATGATAAAAAAAGATTGAGAAATAATATGTAAAACAAATTTAAACTGGTTCAATTTATGACTACTCAAATCTGTAATATGTTTATGTACACTGTGATTTCCAATAAGATAATATAGTACAAAATGCTTCCAAAATATTTTGATCACAGAATCTTAACTTTCAAGAAATTTCTCACAGGATTAGTGTTTCATGAAGTACACTTTTGCAAATGTTGGAAGAGTATTCCAGTTTTGGCTTTCTAAACAAGTGTTAACCGCATAATAAAGTTTTTTATCTGAGGTTCTATGAGAAAAAATAACTTACCCAAAGACACATTCATCAAAAATGGCAAATTTAAAACCTTTGTATATTTATCCACCACTAAACTATAAGACATTCTGTTCTTTCAGTTCAAAGATCTCAAGAACATTATAAATTTTCTGAATATTTCATTTAATAATGTATAATAATGTAAGGTATGAGGAATGAATCTTAAGCCTGGATCATTTCTTGGTCCCTGTCACCTGTCCAAGTCTGTTGTGCCGGTCCTCATCAATGCTCATGTGCCAAACAGATACAGGGCTTATCTTCCTGACACCACTTTCTAAAAGCCTGTCAATTCTGACTTAGTCATTTTAGATTAAAAAAAAAAAAAAAAAAGAAAAAGAAAGAAAAGATTGAAATTGTTACTCATGTGTGATTCATCGAGCCAAAGGAGCAATTGCCATGGGTCCATCAAGCCCTTAAAGTAGAATGGCTGGCATTTCTTGTTCCAGTGTGAATATTGGGTTTTTGTCATGAATGAAAGAAAATGTACTACAATCCCTGTTTTTAAAAAAGGGTATGGGGTAAAGAAAGTTAGCAGATCTTTACTTGTAGTAGATGTCCTGTTTCTCAAAGGTTCTAGATCTTTTTTCTTATGACTTACTCTTTATTTATCAATCTTTAATATTTTTTAAATATAGTTAGCTTCTTAAATTCTATAAATTTTCTTAAAATAAAGGGAAATTTCACTAGCTTTTACTATATCCAGACCTTAGTGGAACCCAAGTCGGAATTTCTTCTTTTTTCATATTTCTGTTTTGATTTGAAGCCAGGAGAACATGCAAAAGAAGGTGGAGTTTCCGAAAATTGTCACAAGTAAATGGAGATTACCTCCTTTTCTTTAAAAATGCGGCTGTGATTTTTTTTCTTTGACAAAATTATTTCTTTGACATGACCCATTATTTCTTTGACATGACTCATTATTTCTTTGACAAAGTTTTTATGTGCCCAAACCAGGATTGCTCTATTTAATTTTAGAAGGCAGCCCTTTAAAAATCCAGCCATTTGGCAATGTAAATTTGGCAAAGAAAATGATGGTCCATTTAAACTTTTCATCAATAATACATAAGATCATTTAAAAATAACATGCATTATTTTTTTTTAATAGAAATTAGTGGGAAAACAAGTGGATTATAATGTCAATGCCCATATAATGATATTTTTACAAAGTAACATGTGTACATGATTAGAAAACTTAAATTGTATGTAAGTACAAAATAAAATATAAATGTTTCATGACCATACCCTCCATATAGGTAACTACTATTAAGAGTATTTTGTGTGTGATGCCTAGTGATAATGATGATAATAATAATAATCTACCAACATCCATTCATCACTCTGTATATTTTTTGTCTATCAATTTGACAATAATACAGATTTTTAGGTTGCTTAAAAAAATCATAGCATGCATACATTTGTACACCTGGCTGTTTTCTCATAACTACATATCTTGAATCTTTTTCCATTCCAATAATTTATGGATTTACTTCATTTTCTTTAATGGCCATAAAATATTCTATCATGAAATCTATTATGTCAGTCAGTCAATGAGGACAATTTCTAAAGTTGCCTTATTTACAAAATAAGAGTATATATTTTTTACCTTGTTTTAGATCATCGATAAAACAAAGTAGTATATTTCCAAGAATATATTTTCTTATTAAGAAACACATATAGTCTTTAGATGTGTGTCTTAATTTGACAATCTATTGGAATACATGTAGCCTAAGTATCCATTAGCATAAACAGTAATTATAAGATATTCAAAAGTTGGAATTGGCAGTTGCTCTATAAAAATCTATATTTATAGATTTGAAATAGAAATCTTGTTTTTCCAAAGTAACTTTAAATCAGAGGAAAACATTTAGCCAAATTTACTTGTAATCACAAGTTATATTATAATCTGGCAATCGAAGAGGGTAAGACGAGGAAAGGGAGAAATAGAAACAATTGTTGATCGAATTTTTATGTGCCAAGGATTGGGTTAGGTGTTAACATGTACATTATCTTTAATTAATGGTTTATTATTATTGATTATTTAAAAATAGCTTTCTCAAAGTTATTTTCAGCCATTCTGAAATGGATAATTCAGGCAGTCTTTATTAATTTCCTTAAATGTAGTCTCATTAACAGTTCTGCCTCTATGACTAATGATAAAAACCAGTAGAAAGGAGATAATATTCAGAAGGCCAAGATGGACTGAGATTCTTTCTGATATCAACAATAACCTGACAGGGCCATAAAAGGTGCATGAAAATTAAGTTATTCACCCGAGCCTACCAACCTAACTAATTTTGATGTCAGCCTTGCAAATGGTTGTGAACACGAGATACAAAGCTTAGGGGAAAAAAATAGGACATACACAAGGATAATTAAGAAACAGGCAAATTAAAATTTAAATGAGGACTTTCAACAATGGCAATGTATTTCTTCACAGACTGATATTAGACATTATCTGTTCTTTCATCACTTTGTTGTGTATACCTGGGAGAAGGCTTTGGGAAATTTCACTTAGAAAGATAAGAAAGAGGTTAATCAGTCAGACCTTTCTGTTTCCCAGACTGCTATTTTATCTCTGACAGTGACATTCTCACCAGCACTTCTGAGGGTGGGTGATTATGAGCATGAAATATTGAGCACAGTAAGGATTCAATAAATGATAGCTATTGTAATGATGATCACTATTACACAATTTTAGCTTTGGCAGTTCACTCTTTCTGGCTTTTCTTAATAAAGAAACTATCAATCATTCATTTTCCATAAAATTCTACTTCCCTTTAAATCTATACCATCTCTTAAAATAACACATTTCCTATGTTTGTTTGCTTCCCAATATATAAGTAGCATTTCCATTCTTTTGACATGCCTTAGTGATATGACACCTCATTCTCTAATTGTTTTTTTTTTCTGATAAATCTATATTGACCATATGATTACCATTCATGATTATATTATGATGTCAAGGAATAGTGCAAGAGTATGAGATATCAGATACATGTGGATTCAAATCTTTCTCGAGTCACTGCTGTTAGGTCAATAGCAATTTGGGAGCTTGAGGATTAAATGAAATGACATATGGAAAGCACATAAGAAAGTTCTTGGCAGATAGTAGGTTGATGAGAAAATATTATTTCTCTGCTCTAGCACCACCTCTATTCCTCACATTCTTCCCTTCCTTTCTTTTGGCATCTCAGCAAAAAGAATGCAGGTTCTAGGACAGCACTGTCCAATAGAACTTTTTGAAGTGAAGAAATAGCCTATATCTATGGTAGCCACTAGCCACATCTGGCTACTTTAATTTAACTTAAATTAAAATTTCAGTTCTTCATGTGCACTAACTGCATTTGAAATGCTCAGTAGCCACAGTGCTGGTGGCTCTACATATTGGACAGCACAAATACAGAACATTTCCCTTTTCTTAAAGTTCAGATGGACAGCATTGCTCTCAAACTGTGGGCTATAAATGTGACTAGGTTGACTGCAGAACTGAATCTTTAATTTTAGTACATTTTAATTTATTTTCATTTTACTTTAGATAGCCACAGGTGGCTACTGGCTACCATATCAAAAAACTAGTCATAAAGTATCGTGAATGCTAGTCAACGGCTTTGCAGATTTTAATTGGTATTTTGAGATTTTATCTGGTGCCAGTGATTTCTGAAGAGTGAGTAGATTATTCTATCAACTCCAAATGTTCATAATGTGTTTTTGATTCCCTCCTCTCTACAGTGACTAGGCTTAACTTTACCTACAGCTGATATTCTTATATACTTAGCTGTCCCCAATTTTTAAGTTAAAAAGCTCTCACATATCATTGGATTTTACTGATCTCACATATTTTTAAACCTAGCTACAAAATCAATAAAGGACTTTTTGTGGTATGCCTATATTGTTCAGTGAATGAGAAGGTTTAGAGGAGGTATATGAAAAAATGACAGTCTATAGCAGGAGATCTATAACCACAGAGACACAGCACACTGATGATCTGTGATCATTTAGGAGGTGTGTGGAGAGTAATTTGTTGCTATTAATAAAATTTCAACATTTGCAAATTATTCTCCTTTTAATTTTAAGAAATTACACAGTCTTGATTACTGATATGATGATGTCAGTCTTACTAATTTATATTCTGTCATGCTTTCTTGAGTGAGAAAGAAAGATGGTAGCATACTAGTGGTTCCTCCTATACATGGGTTCACTTATGAGATTGGGTCATTGATCAGAATGTCATCCATATGTGTTAGAAGCACCATAAGTAATGTGATGTCAAGCAATACATTATACTGATGCCTGGTCATGGGGACCGATCGTTTTCTCTCATTCTTTGAATGTAATTTAAAAAAAATTAGATGGCCATTATTTAGTAATTAGTCTGTTTTAAGTGTAAAATGTCTGACTTAAATGAACGCATTTTTAAGGTGAAATAGAGTCAAGGATTCATCTTGTTGACAGAGAATGGAAAGGTGATGCAGTGTAGGAGGTATTAGTGGGGATTAGGACAAAGTTGAAAAGCAGAGTCTGGAAAGCTTTACAAGCAAAGAGAGGTTTAAACATTTAATGGAAAAAGAGGAAAAGGTCACAGGACAACATGACTGAAGGTCAGGAAGTAATAGAATATTGCTAACAGCATACAGAATGATTATTTAACTGAGTTCCCTGAATGTGTTCAGGTTTTTGTTTGCAGATCCTGAAGACATTTGTGTTTATAATACACATAATGAGGGAATTTGGCATCTGTTCTTGTCTGGTTCTGTTATTTTACTTATGGGCAAAACAATATTGTTACAGAAAAGATGACATGTTAGAAATTCTCTTTGAACTCTGTAACCTGTAACCTAGATACAAATAAATGACCATCTACAAATAAGTTGCATGCTGAGGAAAACTGATCACATCTAATGCATATTGTTAGTAAGGTAAACTGCATCAGAAGATTTATATTTTCTAGTTTTCTCAAAACAGAGTCTGAGTTCATTCTAGAAAATGGCAGAAGGGCACAAAGACCATGTCAGACCTTCTGACTGCTGGAGGAAAAGGGAAGTTTAGCTCATGTAGTATAATCTGCCCATTTAGTTTTTCTTTCTTTGCTGACAGTTACATGAATTTAAAAGCCCATTAGGGAAGAGCATGTTCTCTCTGTAAGCAGTGGAAGCACATGATCTGATGACTGTTCTATAAACAGACCTAAGCTTCATTTTAGACAGGAATAGGTTTTCATTTATTTGGAGGCTAATTATAAATTGGAACGATATTCCTTTTTGATGGACAATTCAATTGCATTTAAATTCAAATTAACATCTGCTGTTTATACTTTATATCATGCAATCTACCTGAATCTAGACAGAAGCTATTAAAGATCTGTGGCTAGAGAATCTTTGTTCTCTGAAGAGTTTGAAAGAAAAAAGAACATTTTCTAAACCCTTGTTATTGGAACCAGATTGCAGTTGCCCTTGAAAATCAAGGATGCTTTCTTTTGTCCACAAATGTATTAAAGGGGTTGTTCAAATAAGCACAAACACATTTTGCTACAAAGGGAGCTATTGAAAATGTTCAACATTTTTCAAATAGTATATATGTTTTGAATGAGTAACACATATTATGCTATTCATATATTTTTGTCCAGATATTGACTTATTTAGGAATTTAGTTCATATATAAATTAATAATTACATTTTAATCCATAGATATATTAATTCTATTCATATATAAATTTATAGATATACTTCATATATGTGAACCACATATGGTAGGTAATATTTATCTATAGGTAGATCGATATATATGGCTAGGCAGATAGGCATGTATGTGTATAATAAATTATTATCTCAAAATTTCAAAACTGGAAGTCATTAGCTACAGCTCATAGTTTGGGTGTTTACTTTCTTTAAAACAATTCTCATTCACTTACAGACCACATGTTAATGTAGATTGCATGGGAGCTGAGTATTCTCATGTCGCCAAATGCTTGAAGAATGTCTGTGCTTTTCACCTGAGAAGCATGTAAAGCACAATGACAGAGGAGTAGAGAGTCAGTGCTCTAAAATCACTACAAAGTTATGGGAAAAGACATAGACAATCCGCTTATAAATATTATTTTTTAAATTATAGAATCATGGAATTGGCATTTTCCCTAAAAGTAATTAAACAGTTTATAAGATGACAGGATGTTCTTATGGCATGATACCTCTGTCTAAAATTAGTCCTGTTATCTAATTTACAGTGCTAAAGAGGTAACTAATCCTGTTATATGATAATTTTTATTTAAAAAAATAGCACTAGGATGATTTACCTTATAATTTGAGATAATTTAAATGGGAAATCAGCATAAAATTATTTAAAACTACAACAAAGTTTGCATAAGGATGAGCTTGAATAACACGTCAAGGTCTTTGAATTATGTATTTATTTGCTAATCGTTTGTTTGACAGACTATGGTTTTGAAGCTACAAAATATGTAACCAATGTTACTCATTAACAATCTTAAACTGAGATGAGTAAATGTGAACCTTTATAAGGATCTTAGGAGGGGCACAGAGTTTAGAGGTTCAGTGCTCCAAATCCCTTGAATCCTCCCTGTGCAGCATCTAATCTTCTCTTTAAATGTTAATAGCTGTCTCATGCCTCCTAACAGTCTATCTTGCCAGAATTCTTCCTGGTTAACAGAGATCAGAATGAAGGGTGCAATGGCAGAGTTGGAGAATTGTCAGAAGCAGCTTCCTGGCTAGGCATATGGGACACTCCAAAGCACCTTGCAGAGTAGCATGAATGTGACATTAACAATGCCCCCATATAGTGCTCTTTGTCTTGCAGGATCGAAAAATTATTTCTTAGCTCATCAAAACTGGATCTGTCTCTCAATCCTCAAATTAACAAAGATTCAAAAACAAATATGTAACACACAAACGCACACACAGTCCTGAGTAGTATATTTGAAACCAGATTGCCAACTAATTACTTAATGAAAGGAAATACAACTTTTACACGTGCCAGAAAAATCCTAATGCCATAACCAGAACATATTCTCATGCAAGCCAATTTAAGAGAAAGTCAAATCAGAATCAGAAATGTGATTACAAAGATGAAATTGAAGTCAAAGAAAAAAGTGGTAAAAAGTGTTCCTTAAAAAAATATGCTAGAAGCATTAAAAATAGCCAGTTCCTTGATTTTCAAACAGCCTGTACAAGTGAATAAGAACCAATGTCAGTTAAAAAATGGGCAAAAAGATGAAAACGATTTACAAAAATAAGTACAAATGACCAGAAAACATAAAAATGATAACCATCATATGTAATTAAAGAAATGACAATCAAAATAAGACACAGTTTTTATCCCAAGTTTGCAAATATTTAAAAATCCAATAATATCTAACATTGCTAAGGACGTGAAGAAAGAAGTTATCTCAGACAATATGAGTGGAGCTAGAAACTGGCACAACATTTCTCAAAGGAAATTTGGTATTATTAATCAAAAATTTTAATTCACAAGTCCTTTGACCCATCATCTCCACAGCTCAGGATTTACCCTAACAATACACTTGCAACAGTTAAGTTTTCTTAACAGGATGTACTGTATGATAGAAATAACTGGAAAACATAAAATTTCCCTTCAGTTTACTGGGACTGCCAGTAAATTAAGTTAATGTGTTGAACAGAATACCCTACATCTGTGAAAAAGAATGAGTTAGATCTAGTGATGATGTAGAAAGAGTTTTAAGATGCATTATTAAGTGATATACAAAGTACACATTATATGTTCTCCTTTGTGTAAGTATATGTAATAGTGTATGTAATAGTCATATACATTTTACTAAAAGAATACAATAAAATTATAGGTTGTAGAAGATGTTCAGCTTTTATTTTATACTTTCCTGTACTATTTGAAAGAAATTGATATTTGCCTAGATTTAATTATAATCAAATATATATTTAAATAGACACATTACATATACATATACACATATATATACATGCACACACAAACACACACTTAAGCACATGCAAGCACATATGCTTTTGTAAGGTAGTTCTTAACCAAATAATTTGAAAGGATCTTCCCCTTGTAAGGATGGCACCGCCTGAGGTCTATTAGCTGAAATTTTGTTTTTTGATCACTTCTTGATTAGTCACTGACTTTACAGCATTCAAAATGTTTTTCCATTATTTGCTTGTTATGTAACTTTAGAAAAATTAATTAATCTCTCTGAGCTTTTAGGTTGTTGTTGTTGTTTATTTCTGTTTATTGGTAGCATGAGGGAAATGCCTGTGCTAAGGAGATGCTATAAAGATTAGTAATAAAACTGCTATGCACATAGTTCAAAGCCTAGAACCTGGGAGAGGCATCATAAATACTAGTTATTTTTCATTCATCCAATGCTCTTGGGTTTTTATTCCTTCATAATGCTCCTTCTCCCCTTCTTCACTATTGTCTTTCTCTTCTACCTTATGAGACTCTGCTCCTGGGACTGAGTTAAAAGTCCTTTAGGCAACCATATTATAGGTCAAATATACTCTTCTGAGGTGGCTTGAGAATCTAACCACCATCTATAAAATTGTTTCCAGAAAGTGACTCACAAATTAAGTTTTGGAACATAAATCCTTTAGAAATTGGAGAGTACCTGGACTGTGACTAACAGCATCAAACAAAGTTGCATTCTTTCTCCATTTTGCTTATTATCTACAACTCAGTCATGCTTTTCATTGCCTCAAAGAGTGTGATTGAGCTCTTGATAAAAACTCTTTCAATTTAAACACTATGATAGCCAAAGTAAAGTATTCATGGAGATTATGTTTTGCCTTAAACATAGGGAACTGGCAGTGTAAATTTATTGAGCACTTGCTGTGTGCCAGACACTGTGTCAATTATTTAATATGTGTTATCTCATTTAATCTTCACTATAACCCTATGAGGAAAATATTACTTTAATCTTCTAAAAGGGAAAATAGGCTCAGAGAAATTAAACAACATGGACAAGGCCATGTAGCTTGTAATGGGCAGATACAAAGTTCAAATCCAGGTCCATCTGGTGCCAGAGCCCATGTTTTTTCTAGTGATTGCTAACTAATTAAAGTTTGCAGCTCCAAAGATTTTTACATCTTGTATCTAAAGACGTTCTTTCTTTATTTTTTTTTTTTTTTGTCAGTATTGGCATTTTAAAATTTAACCAACTTTGTCCTCCTGCACAGCTTTAAACTTGCTGTTAGAAGAAGTAAAACTTTTTGACCTTGGTAGAATAATTTCTTAAAGACTATTTAATAGAAGGACACTTTTTTGGTTGGCAGGAGCCATTATTATTTGTATGGTTACCCATGCATTTATTAAAATATCTGGCATGGATTTTCTGTAAGTATACTGGTCATGATGCTCACCACTCCTCTCCACAGCTGCCAGAGGTGGACCATGAGTCTAAGACTCCTGACCATACACACAAACGCATTTACTGAGGAGGAGGTTAGAGGCTGCCAGGTCACAAGCACAGAGTACCTAAATTCAAGGTTTTAGGGAACATGATACGGGATTCCCTAGGAATGTGTTTTTTATTGCCTTTCTCTTTATGTACTGTGGTTACCTCCCTCTTCTGTACTATATGTGGATCTATAACTGTTTCCTTCAGCTTAGTCCTACACACAAATGTGAAGTGCTTGAAGCTGAATTTTTGCACTGCTTCCATTCTGTATTTTCTGTCAGAATCTCCCACTCATTTTTCAAGCACAAGAAACCTGATGTTTTATGCTATGCTAATTCCTGTCATTATCATGTACCTCACTGGGCCAGAAAGAGTTATATTCTGTTCTCTACTATGTCAATTAGCTATTGGTGCATAATGAACTACCCCAAAGCATAGTGGCTGGAAACAGAATTTATTTATTTTGCTTATGATCGTACAGGTCAGCAATATACGCTGGGGTCTGCTGGGCACTTTTTCTAGTCTTGGCTAGATTTCATTATGAATTTGTGGTCAGCTAAGGTCAGCTGTAGATCATCTTTACTTATCTTGGCTTGGCTCTTGCTTGTCTTTGGCCTTAGCTGGGACAAATGGTTAGACTTGATTCTGATCCATATAGTCTCTCATCCTCCAGTAGGTTAGCTCAAGCTTGTTCACATAGCAGCTGGGCCGTGCTCCAAGAAGCAGATGCAGGAAAGGCCTTATAAGGCCTAGGCTTGGAACTGGCACACTGTCATCTCTGCAGTATTTTAATGGCCAAAGCAAGTTGTAAGGGCACCCTGATACAAGAAGTGGGAAACAGATTTCACCCCATAAAAGGGAGCTGCAAAGCCACATTGCAAATACTATGGGTGCAGGAAGGGGTGGAGAATTGGGGCCCTACCTGCAAGCAATTAACCAAAACGTACTTCTTTATTGCTCTTCTCTACCTCACAACAAAGTAATTTTTAGCTCTTTGCTAAATCCCACCAAGGTGCTGTCCTGGTGAGCTAGGTAACTGTAGCGACAGATACACAGTGGTTTATTTGTGATTTTTAAAACATATATTTTGAGTAGAATGATTGCCACAAGCTGATATCCTCAGTGAAAAAGCTATAGAATACTTTCATTTGCCCACGACCCATGCTGACCATGTGGAATGTGTGAACTGATCACAAGAGGAGTTCGGAGTTGCTGAGCTAGGTGTGAAGTGCTGGGCTCCCCAAACTGCTATAATTGGAACCACACTTTGTCCACTATCTCTGATAAAAACAACAACAACAACAACAACAGCAACAACAACAGGACAAGTTATCAAAGCTGTATAGACATTTTTCTTCCACAGTGCTTCTTCTCAACTCTTAACTGTTGCCAAAATTGTAGCTGCTCCAGATATCAAGACTTTCTGGCCCTTTACAGGTGTTTGCTAACTAATATGCTACCCTTTCTAGACAGTTAAATAACTGGTTGCCAGTAAGATATACAACTCCAGAAAATCCCAAAGCAAGTTTTATTCTACAGAATATTAATCCTTTATAATGCTCCCTGAAAAATGGATCCTGAGATAAGATAGTTTTGATAAACACTCCTTATTAAATGAATAATTAATGCATGTATTAAGTAACCACAACATACGTTAATATATTGACATGTCTGGAAAAATCTGCCCTAAAGAAACATGGCTATCAAGTGGTCTAGTTTCTCTCATGTTCCTTCCCACTCGGCTCCATTTTCTACCCTTCTGTGTCTTGCTCGGGACTCTCTGGAGGCTCACCCCTGTGAAAAGACTCACCCAGGCTTTGTGCCAGCTGACCTTTTCTTGAGCTTGGCCAATAGAAGACACCTGTGGGAGATAAAAAGGGCAGGAGGAGAATGAATTTTTCTTCCCAGCTCCTTTTGCTGCTTTGGTGCCAATTCTCTGGCAGTGGCTGGCTCCCTCTATGACTACAGCTTTTGTATGGCAGGTCCTCCCCATGGCTCCAGCCCTCCCTGGGATCTAGTAACATTATTTCTTCTCCCCCTCCCCCCACCATTTTAGCCCTAAGCTTCCTGTAGTTGCTACTCTGTGGTTGCTTCTGTATCTCCTGATTATTTCATTAACTCTGCCTACACTTTCTTAAGCAGTCCCTTCATTAAAGTGTGTTCTCAAGAGTTCTTAGCTTGGGGTCCAAGTGACATCTATAGATAGAAAATAGGGGATTGGTGAACTTGGATAGGAAAAAAATAAACTTTGAACTTGCTTAGTAAAAAATTACCCCTTTATTTTCACTTCTTAGAAGAAATTTAGCATTTCCTTCAGTTATGAATGTAGTAAGCAAATGGTCTTAGCAGTACGTCTGACTTTGTCATTAGTAGATATCACAGATATTTTTATATCACATTGCAGTTTTGGTTGATATCTTGAAATAGTATTTATCGTTATTACTTTGCCACTAAATTAGTTATGAGACCTGATGTTAGATTATATTATTTAAATTAATTAGTAAAGAAGTACATTTATTCCTATACTAAAAATTTGTTTCTTAAAATATTTTGTTAGCTGAATTTTAATTTAATTGGTATACTTATGTAATCTTTATGTATTTTATTTTATGTATTTTCAGAAATGGGTTTGTAGACTCCCGGAGAGTTTCATCATGCAGGCATGCACACGCATGCGCATGATGTTAAGAACTCCTGAACTATCTGAGTGAACTGTATTTCCTGTAGTGCCACAACTGATACAACATGAGCTTGACCAGAGAACCCATTGTTCATGTCCATGCATCAGTATTTCATGGAACTCGTCTTTCACAAAACACATTTAGGAAAAGATCATTCTGCAGGAATGATCCACAGAGATTTTTAAAACTAGGAGCAATCAGTCATGGAGATGCCTAGTCAGAAAGGGACTGATGTCCCTTAAGTCCCGGTGCGTACAGGACTCAGGCTTCTTGGACTTTCTCTGCCACTTGTACTCCTTCCACCCCTCAACTTGTTTCTCTCCCAGATGCCACTTATTTTTCTCCTAGGTTCCATGCTCTTGCCATTTATCCCTTTTCTTTATAGCCTCTGCTTGAACCTCTCCCCTATGTCCTAAATCCTATTTCATAAACTCTCCATTTTTATTCCCATGGTGAGAACACACTCATAAATTATAGAATTGGCTATGGCCAATCACACCAAAAACAAATCAGTGACCCTGCAGCACCAAGGAGACTCAACATTCATTTTTAACCTGGAACAAATCTTTTAGCTACTCTGTCATTGAAAACACAATTTAGTCCTGTCAGCATAGTCGAAATAGTCTTGCACATTTTTTCAAAATTCTTTATCTCTGGTTCCCTAGTAATTAGCCACAAACAGCTAGAGATGACCACTATGGTGATATTACAAATGCATGATCTCCTCCATTAACTGTGCTCTTTGAAAGCAATGCTTTCCTTTTATTTATTTTAATATTCTCAAGTCCTAATACCAAGAGTTCAATTATGCTTATTGGATGAATAAATGAGATGCAAATTTAAGCTGGGGCAAGGAGGGTTTGCTTTGTCAACAGATTTAGTGACTGAAAAACTATACTAAAGGAAACTTTAAGGACAGCATTCATATTTTATTCATCATTAAACCCACTAAAGACCATGTGCATAGTTGGATGTTTACTGACTGGGCCATGATCCTAGGCTCCATCCATATTTCTCAGGGGTAGAGCCAGAGTTGATACATTTACCCCTCAGAAAGAAACTACAACACTGACCGTTCTCCCTGAATATTTTGTTTCTTTGCAGATATTTACAAAATCTTCACAAGGGTTGTGACTACCTTTGTTTTTTTAGTCCCATATAGAGTAAAACTTAAACATATCTATGCTAAGACTAAGTAAGCTTCTGAGTAATTCTTTGTTATCTTCTTTAAGAAAAAGAAAACGTTGGCATTTTTAATGCATATATGTAAGATATCATAATATACAATATTGTATTATATATAAATATTCCAAAGTTTTTCTTCTTGGTTAACCATCATCTCTTATTTTCCACACCCCTCTTTTTAACCATAGTTCTTGTTCAAAATATGAAAAATTCTGTTTTTAAAATTATTGTATTAAAGTAGTAGGAATCGTACATCATGTTTTAATTTTTAAATTGTTTGAATCTTTTAAAATTAATTTTCCTACTACACTTACTCTTTGAGGAATGTTTTCTACTTTTCATCTATTCTCTCTGTTTTATGTTTCTAACTTTTTCTCCCAAAGTTATTTATAGTCTCTTTTCCTTGAGAGCTTTTTAAGGGTCTTAAAAGTTTGAGCCTTCTCTTTTCCTACCTTTGATTTTCATTTTTTTTTTTTTGTCAACTATAGCAGTGCTCTTTAAGGATTTTTACATTGAAGTCAGAATTTTGAACTGCACTTCACATGACCAGTTTTCCAACATCAAACTCATATGTTGTCATGTCCTGTCAAATGGCTCCAAATTACCCTTTAGCTTTGAAGCGGGGAGGTTTAAAGATTGTCTTCTTGTGTATGCTCTCTGTTGATAAATGAAGTGATCATGTGCCTCTGTCTTGCTTGTTTTGGTGGTCACTAACCTTAGTGTGAAGTCCAAATTCTGTCTAGTAAGTAAAACTGTAGATAGCTTAGAAGAGGCTATTGTCCTGCAAAACAAAATACTTGGACTTAAAAATGGTACACATATTCATTCGAACTACACTTTATACATTTCCAGTTATATTCTCCTACTTTGTTCTCTCTTCATTACCGTTTCAAGCAACAACTATGATTTATGAATCTCAGCAATAACCGTAAATTCTTTTTGTAAAAAATGTTTGCTATAAGATTGTCATTAAAACACCAAAGCATTTTAATTCAGTGTCTACAGTAGAAAAGATGGAATACAGTTTGTTATTAAATTTCCGTTACTTTAACTTTTATCCTAACCCTGACTTCAAGGACCAGGTTGAATATCAATTCCTTGGCAAATTCATTCTTACGCTATTCCCATCAGAATCAATTCTTCCCTCCTCTGTGCTACAGATATACTTATAATAATATTAATATCATTATAATGACAATTGCATTCATTGCAACTTAATGTTTTCCGAACGCTGTGCTTTGCTAAGTACTTTTTATATACAGCTAACAATTTTAACAGTAACACTGAGTTAAGTGTTATTGTTGTCTCCTTTTTACATATAAGGATATAAGTGCAGATAGACTGTACAAATGAGATCTGATCTCAGGTGTCTTTAACCTCAAAACCTTAGCAACTACTCAGGATTGTTACCTCAAAAGAAGGATTGTGGTTTATTCACCATTTTATTGCTGGTCAGCAAAACTCTTGTCAAATAGTTGGTGCTCAGTGAATATTTGCTGAATAAATGAGTAAGAAATGAAATTGTTCAAATCAATGAGAATTATTCCATTGAACTTAAAAGTACAGATCTGGGATCTACTAACAACGGCAACTCATCAAAAAATTGCTCTTCTAGCCTTACTTAGTCTCATCTTGATCTCTTACTTATCACTCGAAACCAATAGTTTCATCATTTCTAACTTCTGCTTGGGTGCTTTCTCCCCCTCTTACTGCAAAGATATGGGGATGGCAGAAAATTCTTTTTCTGATTTTCAAGGTCCTCACTGTCCTCTTTCCCTTCTTCATTGTGTCCTGGCCAGGAAGCTCTTGGCATCTTCTAGTCTTGAGCAGAGTAGAGCACCATGCCCCTGTGTGGTGTGGTCTACTCAATGGATGTGATCAACTCAGATTTGATGAGTCTGTCTTTTATAACTAGGAACTCCATCATCTCTGGAGACTTCAGTAAAGGGCCCACCTCACAGAGGTTACATTTATACAGGGGCTTAACTAGAGTTTCTTTTCCTTTACCTAATACACACACACAGACAGAGTAACATAATTATTATGAGTTCAATTGTGTCCCCCCACCCACCGAAAGATGTTGAAGCCCTAACCCCCAGTACCTGTAAATGTGACCTTATTTGGAAATAGGATCTTTGCATATGATCGAGTTAAGGTGAGGTCATTAGGGTGGACCCTAATCCAGTGTGACTATATCCTTATAAAAGGGGACATTTGCCATAAGAAGAAGAAGGCAGAGTTCTAAGTTGAGGAACACTCAGGATTGCCAGCATACCACCAGACGCTAGCAGAGAAATATAGAACAGATTTTTCCCTGACTGCCCCCAGAAATACTCAACCCTGCTAACACCATTATCTCAGACGTTTAGCCTCCAGAACTTTGAGACAATACATTTCTTTTGTTTAATCCATCCAGTTTGTGGTACTTTGTTATGGAAGTCCAAGGGAACGAATGCAATTATCTATCCAAATTTGGCTGTCTCCCTGTCTAAACCATAGATGAAATCTAGAAATAAACAAGGAGTTATCCAAGTAGACAGAATAGATATCATACCCAGACCCAAACATGAATGCTCTGTTACCAGCAGACCCTCACTCAGAGCTTATTCATTCCGTCTTAACAATTCTATCAACTGTCTTTCTGCTTTTTAAATCCATAGCTGCAACAGATGTTGCAGAGGGCCAAGAGGAGTTACCACATAGAAAATGACAGTGGAAGATAGCAGTATATACTGATGAGATACCAAGGGAGGAGTCAGAGAATAGCAAATATTGTCAGAGACAACCAAGGAACAGAGCTGCTTATGAAGAAGCCACACAATGAATAAGATGAACAGGGCCTTGCTCATCATCCGTAGACTTTGTCTCCATCTCTCTAACTCCCCAGGCACACTTCTTCATCCCATTCTATACTTTGCTTCAGTTTGCACCAAGATTGTGCTCACTTATTTACTGGTTTCATTTTTTTTTTTTTTTTTATTGTTCTTCCTGGCTCAATCATGCTCTCCATTCTGAATTTTTAACCTGGTAAATTCATTGGTTCAATATGTTTCCCATACCCAAACAGACTTTTCTTAGACATTCCATACTGCCAGCCAAGGGAAATAGGACCCATTTGTTAAAATGTGCAAGACCACAAAAAGCTAAGTGATCAGGAACTCATTAGGGTAGAGCACACATCCTTGAACACATGATTATCTTCAAAGTCATCATTGTATTTTATAAAATACTATATGATTATCACAGTGACCCTGGATCATAAAGATATGAAAAAGACAATTACATATATAATAATACAGCTTAGAAAAGCTTCTAATTTTGTTGTATAAATCATTAAAAGCTCTATTGCCTTAAAGCCATGGTGACCCAAATTAACTCCTTACGGGTGTTAAAGAGCTGTTTCTGCCTCTCTCTGTTTTTATGTTCTCTCCCTCTCCCTCGTTCCCCTTCTCCCATTCCCTCTCCTCACTCTCTTTCACAGACACACAGACACACACATGTGCACACACACACACACACACACACACACACACATCCCTTTTTTAAAGATGTGGGACCAGCACAGGACTGGAACAAACCTTCCCCCCAAAATCCTCATAGTCACCTGATTGCCATTTATTACTTTCCAACTTTCCTTTTTCCAGCTACAATATGAATGATATACAGCATTACATGAGAAAATAGTCCTGTGGCAGGAATTATGTATAATCCTTCAACCTGGTCTATATAAGTCTCCTACTCTGAACAACAACAAATAAGCATGTTGCAAGAAGTCACTGAAGTTGACATTATTATAAATAAATTGAATCCACTTTATTTTTTAAAAAAACTCTTTGTTACTTCAACTATTGTTAGTTGATATACCACGAACTATTTGAAACATACTGGCAGCTTGGAACCATACCTATGGATTAGCAAGTTTACTGGAAAGAGCATTGGTTTAGTATTAAGACAGATCTAGACTACTCCTGGCCATGGAGCTTTTTAACAGGATCAAGCTTACTGCCCATTCCTTGCCTCAGGTTTATCTGTGAAGATAATAAACTGTTGTCACAAGTTGGTTATGCAGATCAAATAAGATGTGATAGCACTTAACTCTGTCCTAGCATCAATCAGCCCTGATAAATTTTTCTTCCTTTCTTTCTTTTCCTTTTTTTTGCTTTTTTAAAAATCCGAATCAATTTCTGATTGAAGTCACTAATATGTAGAAAGAGAAAAAAAAAAAGATTGAAGTCCACCTTTACCTTCTGGTTACTCAGATGTAGCCCTCCTTTCTTGGTTTAGGGCTTTGACACTTTTGAGTTTGTCAGATGAATTAATTCTCACTCTGGAGGGCTGAGACTGGGATTCACTAGGGAAGGAAATGCAGACAGGTGGAGTTTCTTTGAGGAAGGAGTAAAATCAAGATAAAGGAGAGGCAGCAGAAGAAATCCTGGCAGCCTGAGGTCAGTGGACCACAGGCCAGCCTCTATGGAGTGCCCAAGCGGGTCTGTCAGTATAAGAATGGGAAAGGGGGCAAATTACTTGCTTCATAGTTTCATCTAGTGATGAATAAATAACTCTCTGTTTCCATCACAGCTCCTAGGAAATTGCCTTACATATATGTCAGGCTCTCAGTAAGAGTTTAATGAATAGATGATTTATTCGATTAATCACTGAATGCTAAATTGGAAGAGTCCTGAGAGATCATATAGTCCCCAAACTATTATATTACAGCTGGGGCACCGAAGCCCAGAGACTGTTTCACTTGTGAGCATACTCAGGAGACTAGGACCCAGATCTACCAACTCCAAGGCCAAGACCAGAAGCTGTGGCATAGACCTTGATTTCAAACTAGAATCAGAGAATGCATTGGGACCAAAGATCTACTTATTTTACGATCAAAAACACCCCAAGCATCAGATTCCATTTCTTTGTCTTAAGGGCTAAGAATGTTTGGATTCTCAGTGGTGTGCTTTGCATTTAAATCTTTCCATGTAGTCCTTGTGAAACAAAAAATAAAAAATGGGGGTGCATTTGATGGTCATGGATATACACTGAAATATTGATGAGGGTCAATAATTGTGCTCCAGGAGGCCTCATGCTATATAGCTGGTGATGGAATTGGTGTCACAAGTGATCTTATTCCTCTCATTTGCCTGCTGTCCTTGGCACAGACTCTATACTTCATAGTCATGCTATTCACTTCATCTGCAGAGCCTTGGAACCAACTTTTTGTTAATCAAATTCCACCCACGTTCAGGACCACCTGAAGTCGTATTTACTAATAAAGTTCCCCTTCCTTGACTGTCTCAGTCACATTGGTCTCTCTTTCCACTTCACCCTTAAAGCCTTTGCAGTTTGACAATCCTTGTATTCTTTGTTATCTCCCGTGGCACGGAAGAGGCTCTATGCTTCTGTCTTCTTTATAAGACTGATGACATGTTAAACATCCACCGAATGAATAGTTAAAGTCTACTTGGATTAGAGTTGCCATATAAAATACAGGACACTCAGTTAAATTTGAATTTCCAATAAACAACGAAAAACTTTTTAGTGTAAGTTTACCCCAAATAGTGTATGAAACTTACTTATATTAAAAAAAATCATTGTTTATCTGAAATTCAGATTTAACTGGGTGGCTTATATTTTATTTACTAATTCTGGCAAGTCTAACTTCGATGTGTTTTTACTTCAGGCCTGTCTTAAATTCTCCTTTGGAGTAAAGACTATTTGGGCTTAAGCAATCAACTAAACTTTTATCTTTTAACCCATGGAGCACAGGTCTATCTGCTCCAGTTTTTGCTATTTAATCCTCACACTGTCATTTAATAGAATTTATTATTATAGATTTGGTAATGCAAAATTGTATATCTTGGACTGAAATCCATAATTTGTTTTACTAATCCTTAATTTCCACGGTTACATATAAGAATGATTAGTATGTAAAATTTGGGCAAAAAACCCCACTGCCAACAGTTGAAATATAAATGCATAACCCTCAGTATTCTTTTAGCTCCATGAAAATAAAAGTTTGCCTTTGTTGCCTTCCTCTGTCTCTGATCTCCAGTACCTAGCTCAGGTGGCAAGTGCTCTATAATAAACTGCCTCACAATCAGCCTTCTCTACTCTCGTCCATCCTTCTATAGACTTTAGAGTCACAGGACATCATGATTTCTTCCTTTGTACCCTGCTCTTCTAAGTCAGTGGTTCTCAAAGTGTAGTCCCTGGACCAGCAACTTTCAGCCACACCTGGGAACTTGTTAGGAATGCACATTTTTGGCCCCCTTATGATCCTGCTGCCTGAGAAACTCTGGGGATGGGGTCAACAATCTAGGTTTTAACAAGCCTTCCAGGTGATTCTGATGCTCTCTTTGAAGAACCAGTTGGACCACCAGTGGTTTCCACTGTTTCTGTATATAAAATATAGGTACCTGATGTGTGGGTAATTATCTCATTGCTTAAATGTACTTGATGTTGATAAATCTAGGTCGCTAATCAGACTTTAATAGACTTTTCCTCTGTTTTACTTCCTATTTCTCCTCCCCTATTGTCTTTTTCTGCACAAAGTAAGCCTTGTTTCTTCAATTTTACCAAGTAGATATGTTGAAAAGAAAAGGTCTGGTCATCTTTCTTCTTCTCCTCTCTTTCCTCTCCTCCTTCTCTTCCTCATTCCTTTCCTCCTCCTCTTCTGTCTTCTCCCCTTATCCTCTTCTATTTTATTTGGTTGAAATTCCCAATTTAGCCACTGAAATCATTCAAGCAGGCAGTTCTCTCATCTCTCTTTTTCATTCACATAAATCATCCTGGACTAGCATCTTCTCTACTAATGCTAAAAGCTCCTTCTCAACTCAACTAAATTGACTACTCTTAACCTGTCTTTCTTCTGCTCCTTTCTAGTTCTCTATCTTCTAAACACCTCTTTCTTTATCATATTACCCTGTCTTAATCTTTTAGATCTTTGCTATTACTTGCTAATTCTAGCAAGACAGCACCCAACAAACAGTCTCCACATGGTACATGCATCATCATCACTAAAATCCACTTTTCATCACCGATATTCCCATTTTTTCCCCCCAGGCAGGAATGCTATTACATTCACACACATATTTGAAGAAATAAAATTTGTCACTTGTACCTTACAGATCTGGCTATTCACTAAGCCTCTGTATATGTAATTTGTAATTACTTTTGGTTTTTGCATAGAACAATTTTTCTATTTCTTACATGAAACTGTGCCCCAGTAGTTTATCCCTTCAGGAGATGTCAATTAGAACAAGAGATATTTCCTAATTCTTATACTGTATTCCTTGTTTCCAAAAAAAAAGAAAAAAAAACTGTCTGAGGGTAAGCCATAGGAGAGATAGAAATTAGAACTTTTCTTTGGCAGTTGATTCTTTCTTCTTCTTGTTTTTTTTTTTTTAACATAGAATTGATATAAAATTCATCGTTTTAACCATTTTAAAGTATACATTTCAGTGGTTTTTATCATATTCATAATATTGACTAAACATCATGACTGTCTAATTCTAGAACATTTCCATCACTCCCAAATGAAACTCCATAACTTAGCAGACAATTCCAGTTTCCTTCTCTCTCTAGCCAATAGAAACCACTGATCTACTTAGTGTCTCTATAGATTTGGCTTTGCTGGATATTTCATGTAGATGGAATCATATAATGTGTGGTCTTTTCTGTCTGGCTACTTTCATTTAGAAAGGTTCATCCATGTTTTGGTGTGTATCAGTAACTCAATATTTTTATGGCTGCATAATATTCCATTATAGGTATATAGTACATAGTGTTTATCCATTCACCAGTTGATGAATGTTTAGTTGCTTCCACCATTTGGCTATAACAAAAAATGCTGCTCTAAACATTTATGGTGAAGTTTTTGTGTGGACAGTTCTTTAGAGTATATCTCTAGGGATGGAATTATAAGGTTGTATGTTAACTCTAAGTTGAAATTTTGAGGAACAAACTGTTTCTACAGTGGCTGTCACATTTTACATTCCTATCAGCAATGTATGAGCATTCTAATCTCTAATACTTGTTATTGTATGTTTTTTTTAAATGTTTTTATTATAGCCAACCTAGCGATTGTGAAGCGGTATCTGCTTATGGCTTTGAATAATGTTGTTGAGCATTTTTTCATTTTTATTTGCCATTTGTATATCATGTTTTGAGAAATTACTTAAAATTCTTTGCCAATATTTTAATTGGGTTGTATTTTTACTGTTGAGTTGTGTGAGTTTTATGTAGTCTGGATACTTATAATATATATATATTTGATATTGTCAAATGTGTAAATATTTTCTCCTGTTCTGGGAGTTGTCTTTTCACTTTCTTCATGGTGTGCTTTGACACAGAAAAAATTTTAATTATGATGAAGTTTAATTTATTAATTTTTTCTTTTGTTGCGTGTGCTTTTGTGTCGTATTTAAGAAACCATTGCCTGCTCTGAGTCCACAAAGATTCACACCTATGTTTCCTTTTAAGAGTTTTATACTTTTAACTCTTAAGTTTGGGTCTTTAATCCGTTTTGAGATAATATTTGTGTATGGTGTGAGATAGTGGCCTCAAATCATTCTTTTTGCCTGTAGAATTCAGTTGTTCTAGCACCATTTCCTGAAAAGACTATTTTTTCCACAGCGGAATGATCTTGGCACATTTTACTAAAATCAGTCGACCGTAGACATATGGGTTTATTTCTGGAATCTCATCGAACTCTTTATCTATCTTTATGCCTGTACCACACTGATTTGATTATTGTACCTTTGTAGTAAGTTTTGAAATTAAGAAATATGAGTCTTCTAGCTTTTTTTTTCACTTTTAAAAGTATTTCGTCTATTCAAGTACATTGTATCTGTAGATGAATTTGGGGAGTAATACCATCTTAATGATACTGAGTGTTCTAATCTATGAACATTGGATGTCTTTCCATTTGTTTAGGCCTTCTTTAATTTCTTTCCACAATGTTTTACAGTTTTTACTGTATAGGTCTTCCACTTCTTGGTTAAATTTGTTCTTAAGTTTCTTACAGTTTTAAATGCTACTGTAAATGGAAATTACCTTAATTTTATTTTCAGATTGTCCATTGTAAGTGTAAAGAAATATAATGGAGTTTTGCTTATTGATCTTATATTCTACAACTTTGCTCAATTCTTTTATGGGCTCTCATAATGTCTGTGTGTGTGGGCGGGGGGTTGTATTCTATAGGATTTTCCATATAAAATATGCATCTGCAAATAGAGATAGTTTTACTTCTTCCTTTCCAATTTGGATGTCTTTTATTTATTTTTCTTTCTTAATTGCCCTGACTAGAACTTCTAGTACAATGTTGAATAGAAGTGGTTAGAGAAGATATTCTTGATTCTTTCTTGATCTTAAGGGGAAATTATCTAGTCTTTCAAAATTAAAGATGATGTTAGTTACGTTTTTTGTAGATACCCTTTATCATATCAGGACATTTATTTTTTATTCTTAATTTTTGAGTATTTTTTACATAAAAGACAAATGCTTTTGCTAAATCTATTGAGATGATCATGTGGTTTTGTTCTATCAATTTATTACATTGATTTATCTTCATATTGATTTATACATTGATTTGTCAACATATCTTCATATGTTGAACCAAACTTTCATTTCTGAGATAAATCCCAATTAGTCATGGTGTATAATTCTTTTAATAGTTTGGATTCAGTTTGCTAACATTTTTGCATCTATATTCATAAGGGATATTAATACATAGGATTTTATATCCTGTGATGTCTTTGTTTGACACTGGTATCAGGGTAACACTGGCCTCACTGAAAAAATTAGTCAGCATTCCCTTCTCTTCTATTTTATGGAGCAGTTTAAGTAGGATTGGTTTTAATTCTTTTAAAATATTAGGTAGAATTCATCAGTGAAGCCATCTGAAAAGAAAAGCCTAGAGTTTCTTTGAAGATTTTTGATTATCAAGTCAATCTCTTCACTTGTTATAGGTCTGTTCAAATTTTCTATTTCTTCTTTAGTCAGTTTTGAGAGTTTGTGTATTTTTAGGACTTTGTCCATTTCATCTGGGTTATCTAGTTTGTTGGCAATTTATAAGCTACTAATAATATTCTCTTACATATGTATTTTTATTTCCATATAATCAGTAGTAACATCTCACTTTTATTTCTGATTTTAATAATTTGAAAGTTCTCTCACTTTTTCTAGGTCCTCTAGATAAAACTTTGTTAATTTTGTTGATCTAGAGAACTAATTTTTGTTTTCATTGATTTTCTCTTATATTTTTTATTCTCTCTTTCTGTGCTCCAATCTTTATTATTTTCTTCCCTCTGCTTATTTGTGTTTAGTTCACCCTTGTTCTTCTAGTTGGTTAAGATGAAAAATCAAGTTATTGATTTACAATCGTATCTTTTAAAATAGGCATTTATAGCTATAAATTTCCCTTGGAGCACTATGTTCCATAACTTTTTATATGTTGTGTTGTCATTTTCATTTTTCTCCAAATATTGTCTAACTTCGCTTGTGATTTCTTCTTTGAACTATTAGTTATTTAGAAGTGTTTATTTTCTATAAATTTATAAATTTTTAATATTTTCTCCTTTTGTTGATTTCTAGTTTTATTCCATCGTGGTCAGAAAATATACTTTATATGATTTTATTCTTTTTGAGTTTACTAAGACTTCTTTTGTGGTCTAACATATGGCCTATCCCGGAAAATTTACGGTCTTCTGTTGTTGAGTGGAGTGGTCTAGATGGTTTATAGTGTTGTCCAAGTCTTCTATTTTCTAGCCGATTGTCTGTTTACTTGTTTTATTTATAACTAAATGTGAGGTATTAAAGTCTTTCATCATTATTGTTGAACTGTCTTTTCTGCCTTTTTTGTTAGTTTTTACTTCATGTATTTTAGAGCTCGTGATTAGATGCATATATGTTCTCCATATAGTTTTTGTATCTTTTTGAAGAATTGACCCATGTATCATTAGATACTGACCCTCTTTGTCTTGCATAACAATTTTTCTCTAAAATTCTATTTTGCATAATCTTTCCTAACCTTTTGCTTTCAATTTATTTATGAAGTGAGTCTCTATTCAACAACATTTCGTTGGATCTTAGAGAAATGATTGATTACAGGGCCAGGACAAAGCAAGTACAAGACTAGCCTGGAACATCTTGTGCCAGAAAGCAAGAAAGTTCTCCAAATTAGTATAGCACCTTTATTACAGTCGATAAACCAATGTTGAGCCATTATTATGAAATAAAGTCTATAATTGTTTGCATTATGGTTCACTTCCTGTGTTGTACAGTTCTGTGTTTTGACAAATGCCTAATGTCGGTGAAACTATTCTATATGATACTGCCAGACTGTCTTCCAAAGTGGTTTTACCATTTTGCATTTTTACCAGCAATGAATAAGAGTTCATTAAAATATGGGCAGTAGCCATCCTTACCAGCATTTAGTTTGTCAGTGTTTTGAATGAAATAGCAGAAACATTCTAATAGGTATGTAGTGGTATTTCTTTGTTTTCATTTGCAATTCTCTATTGGCATATGATGCTGAACATCTTTTCATATGATTATTTGCTATGTAATCTGTATATCTTTTTTGGTGAGATATCTGTTCAGAGCTACTGCCCATATTTTAACTGGGTAGTTTGTTTTCTTATTGATGAGTTTTAAGAGTTCTCTGTGTATTATGGATGCAAGTCTTTTATCAGATAATGTTTCGCAAGTATTATTTCATGCTCTGTGGCTTGTGTTTTTATTTTGTTAACAGTGTCTTTTGCAGAGTAGAGGTTTTTGAGGTTAATGAAGTCCAACTTAATCGATTTTTCTTTAATGATTCATATTTTTGGTGTTGTATCTAAAAACTCATTGCCAAACCCTATATTTTCTCCTATGTTATCTTATAGAAATTTTATACTTTTGTGTTTTACAATTAGATCTGTAATTCATTTTGGATTAATTTTTGTGAAAGGTATAAGATTTATGTCTCGAGTTATTCTATTATATGTGTATCAAAGGTGTTCTAGCACTATTTGTTGAAAAGACTGCCCTTTCTCCATTGAATTGCCTTTGCTCCTATGTTAAAGAGTAGTTAACTATGTTTGTGTGGGTTTATTTCTGAGCTCTTTATTCTGTTCCACTGATTTTTTTTGTGTGTCTTTTCTTCACAAGTACCACATCACCTCGATCGCTGTAATTTTATAGTAAGTTTTGAAGTTGAGTAGTGCCAGTGTTCAGACTTAGTTCTTCTTCAGTATTGTGGGCTATTCTGAGCCTTTTGCCTTTCCTATAAACTACAGAATTAGGTTGTCAGTGTTCACAAAATAACTTACTTGGATTTTGGGTTAGATTAAGTTGGGAAGAACTGCCATCTTAACAATATTGAATTTTCCTATGCAAGAACATGCTCTATCTCTCCCTTTATTTAGATCTTCTTTGATTCCTGACATCAGCATTTTTTAGTTTTCCTCGTATGTATTTTGTACATATTTTCTTAAGTTTAAACTTAGATCTGTCTCTCTCTTTTCTTCCTTCCTTCCTTCCTTCCTTCCTTCCTTCCTTCCTTCCTTCCTTCCCACTTTTCCTTCCTTCTGTCCTTCCTTCTTTCCTTCCTTCTTTCCTTCCTTCTTTCTTTTCCTTCCTTTTCCTTTCCTTTTCCTTCCCTTTCTTTTCCTTTCCTATATGAAATTATTAACTAAAAACTTGGGAGGAAGAAGGGCTGCCAATGACCTGCTTTGGTGAATATGGGCTTTTAAAATCTCTGACATATTTCTGAGATTCTTGAAGGTCACGTGCAGGCTCAGAGCTATGCACAAATTTAGAAAAGATCTGGAAAGACCCAAAGCTCTCTCACCTTTGGATGGCCTGCAGGAAGTAGGCTAAAGTAGAGACTATAACACTTGCATGTAAATGTTTTTGACGTAATCCCCATGGGTAATAGCTTTAGTACTATACAAGTTCTCAGTCAGGTAAAGACAGGCCTTTTGAGCAGTCTTCCGGAGAGTCAGGAGACAGACAAAAGAATTCTTTGCTAATGTGTTCCTTTCTGCACTCTCAGAATATTGGTACCTGGGTATTGGGATAGGATAGGATAAATTAAGACAAAGCTTGCACTCCTTAGTGAGTTAGCCGTTTATTTTTGTTTATTCGTTTTTTTTGTTTGTTTGTTTCGTTTTTATTTTACTAAATGTTATCTGGATTGCTGTAAGCTTTTGGTCAAATTCTAGAGTTCTGAAAAGGTTGATGCCAATAGTTTTTGCCATATTTTTCATTGTTTTTATGAAGAAGCAAACTTTTGGAGTTCCTTAATCTGCCAATTTTTTTTTGTAACAACTGAGAATTGATTCTTGAAAGAAGACAAGATCCCCTTTCTTGGTTAACTTGAGAAATGAATCACACCTCCTGGGTTTAGTTCAGCGAAAGAGGGAGGATTCACGTGGGATTCTCTCTACCTCCGTGTCTCCATATTTATCCAGTATAGAATTCTAAGTATTGAATAGTATATGATTCACAATATTCTATGTGACCAATATCAGTAATTATGCAATTAATAACCGATTCATACTTTTATATGGCCTTTTAAAATTCTAACAATAGCAATGTACATTATCAATTTATTTTTATCTCTCTATCATACTGTGTAAAGTAGTTATGTTTTTTTTAACCTTGTAACATAAAGGGTAAAAAGATCTTTATGAGAAAATAATTCTGACTGCCTTCAGATAAATTCTGCTATTGCTGAAGGTTATCAGAGAGTAATTTCTCAAGAACATTTTATATGGAGAAAATCCTGCTATAGGTATGATTAGGCTAAGACTCCATTTCTCTCTGTAAAAGAGAATAAGAAATTGCTTAGAAATTCTTTGCCTATCTTTGCTATCATCTAACATCTCCTATAGTAAAGAGAAGAACATAGGTTATGAAGCAACTTGGGCAAACAGCACTGGACTGAGAATCAGAATATAGTTAAATCATGACTGTGTCACTAGTTTACTGTATAGCCTCTAATACTCACTAAAGTTCAGTTTATTACATAGCTACTGAAGAGATTTGTTTAAACCCAAACTGCAAACAGATTACAGTGACATTAGATTCATTCTGCTGCATAATGCTTGTCTTTTGTTAGATCAAATGAGTACAAAATACCACCAGCCTTTAGAATTTTTTCTTCCCTTGAGCAGAGTTTTGCCAGAGTGTTTCAGTGGCATTAGCCAGGTTATATAATTCAATACCTCTCTTGAAGATTGAACTAGAGAAGGGCCTAGCCATACTGTCTAGAATCCTGGTCAAGTTCTCAGTGTAGCCAAACCTCCTTTGGCATCCAGAGCTCAAATTTACTAGGATTTTCACATGTTCTATTGTAAGTCTAAGAACACAGGGTAGATGTCTTGAGGTTGTCTGCTTTACCTATTGGTCCAACATGCAATAGTTATCCTAGGAGTATCTGACAAACCTGAGAGGAATTCTAACTGGCTGAAAATGAAAAACAGACTGTCATGATAATGTTCCTTCCTTCAAATGAACTTTGTAGGGAAGCAAGAAATAGTATAAAAAGAGGACAGAAGGTACAGTAATATTAGTCCCAGCTCTCCTGCTGACTAATTCTGTGGCCTCAGCTACTTTAATTGGCTTGGTGCTTTGGTCCTGTCTCTGTAAAGTGGACCGGATCAGTGGCTGTCCAAATGTGATGTGAAACTCAAAGGGCTCTGTTTCAAACTGTTCTAAGATTGAGGATAGGTCTGAACTATCTCCTAGGTGAGACTTCATCTCTAACTTCTTTCAACCAGAGCAGTTTTATTTTTGTTTGTTTTATATGTTGTGATTCTGGATATGAAGCTCTTTGGGGGAATATTCTGAGGCTATTCAGTCTGTTTCTGGATGACTGCTCTTACAAATCTCTTTGACTGATTGTTACTGAACTCTGTGTTTCTAGTTTAAGTATGACAAAACTGTACAACTTTAAAATTGATGGGAATTCTACAAGTAGCAACCAAAGAACCAGTAGCACCCTTTAAGAAAGGTCAGTGGTTAGAAGGAATTGTGGGATGATGCACTATATGGAGCATACTCGTCAAGTGTGTATTTATTGAAAATGATGATGACATAAGTATTCTGACAGTAGCTAGATATTTTTAGTGTATGCATGTTCTTTTTTGCTGTAGTGCATTTTTATTTTTGTCATATTTTGCCAAACAATAAATAAAGACAGCATTAATATTCATGAGAGGTTGCAGGAAGAAAATGTTGAGTTTATTTTGCTCTCAGGGACACAAACCACTAAAGAGAAGATGCTGTAAACTCATAGTTGGAGAATAAAATAGCAACAACAATAATAACGATCCATCTAATTCTCTAGGGTATATTAAAAACACACAGGATTGTCTAAGCTCATTTATGAGAGTGAAGTACATTATAAGACCCCATAGCTCACCTTTATGTGCCCAATTTGACCCCCAGAGTGATCTGGAATCCATTCTAATTTTCTCACATATGGCAGAAACTTGAACTTGGGTACAGAGACAAAAGCGCTCCTTAGTATTATAATATGAATTATACTTAGCTACCAATATTTATATTTCTCCCATTAGATTGTGCTTTTCTTCAGGACAAGGAATTCACTTCCTCAGAGTGCCTACCATAGTATTTTATAGCATTTTGCCCATAGTTGGAAATCTATACGGGTTTGTCAAAGTGAAAAGTTAAAAGAAGGTATAGATAAAAATGGTAAATGAAAAATAAAAACAAATAAACAAAAAAGACTTAAAAAATTTCATCTTAAGGCATAAAAGTATTTCTGTAGAACACATGCAGGCTTTCCAGCCCTGGTTACTGGCAGCCATGCTTAGTCTAGGGCCAGTGGAAATGGGCCCAGGCCTCGCCTCAGTGCCTACCTACAAGTCAATTGATGAATTAATTGAAAACTGATGAGAACTTTCATTCTAAGCAACAAGGAAGGTGCTCATCTAGTCTTTTAGGATTCACTAACACTTAATAAAAAGTAGGCAGCTTAACTGAAAGCTCCTTCAGTTTGCACACATAATAAAATGATTATATCTCTTTAACGGAAGTTCTACTCTCAGATGCTCCTCAGATTATTTTAATGAACAGCCAGGAGTGAGAAACATGAAGATAGAAAGAATACTAGCTTTGGAGTCCAAGTCCAAAGTTCAAATTCTTCTATAGCCGCTTAATTCTCTATGATACTGAGTATGGAGCAGTGCTTAAGAGCCTGGCTGTTGGAGCCAGATAGTCTGGTTTGGGGGAAGTTATTTAACCTCTCTGTATATTAGTTTTCCATATGATAAATGGGTATGATACTAATACTTGACTCGCAGAATTATTCTGAAGATTAAATGTTATTTATGTAAGATATAAATAATATATAAGAAAAGGTTTGGCACCTGGCCCATTGTAAATCCTATACAAATATTTTCTATTATCGTTGTTGGTATTTACCTGTCTAAACTTCAGTTACTTCTTCTGTAGAATGAGGTTGTAATATTTACCTTTAAAGATTATCTGAGACTTTCAAATAATATTTTTGAAGTCTGTGACATGTCATAAATTTTCAATAATCGAAGCTCTTATTTTTATAACATTATTATAAGTTCTGATCTCAGTTATATGACGTACTTGGAATAAGTCTGAAGTTCTACATAGACAATGATTTGTCATTCCTAAAAAGGAAGCACGTAGGTTGTCTCATCATTCCCCAATTGTCTCTGTACAAGCTTTCTACTATAAATTGTTTCTCCGACAGGGGAAAATTTTTCGGTCAGCTTTGCTACTGAAGTAGATTTATAAGGTTTTTGGCTTGATCTCTGAACTAAGATCTCTGATAGAGAATCTGGGGTTTGACCACAGCCATATCACTGAATCTGGGTAAGTGACTTCACCTTCTTGGCTTTCAGATTAGGCTTAGGTAAAATGGGGGCTATGATGGAGATATGATGAGGACAGAGTACACTAGTACAGTAAAGCACTTAGTACCTCTGGTTGCTCAGGAAATTTTACTTCCTTTCTTTCCTATCAATTATTTTCAGTAGTTTTTAAAGATCATGTCCAATTTCAGCATTTGGTTCAATATGATTTGGTATACTTCATGTTTTGGCATCAACATGAAATATTTGAATCTTGATTTCTCATGTCATCAGGGGAATTTTAGTCCAACAAAATAGTATTTTAATGCTGTTGAATATTAACATTTATGTTCTCACAAGTAGTTAAACCAGATTGCCCTGACTATGGAGAAAACAGAAGGTATTTAAAACATGAACATAATGATGATAGTCTGCCAAAAATTCAAACTCATTGATTAGTCACAGCCAAACATTTTGGGATCATCCAAGGGTTTAGGAAAATTAATTCAATTATATGAATATATTTCCTTTATGAATCCTATTGATGACTATTTGGGGAAAATAGAATATGAAAACATAAATGTGACTCAGAGAGAAATCTTTTAAGCCAAAAACATTATGAAAGGTTTTGCTATAATCCATTCAGAAATTCTGAAAGTGATATTGGATGTATCATCTTTGCTTAACCACTGAGGAAATTAAAACACCAAAAGAATAAGAGATTCATCTATCTCCTAGCACGGCAGGGACAGAGTCAGGATTAGAATGCAAATGGCACTGTTATCCAGACTTACATAAAACAATGTGCAGCCCAAAATGTATATTTAAAAAACATCCCTACTGTTAAATGGTTCTGTTGGAATGTATATTTTCTCTGACTATTCAACAATCCATTCCTATTTAGCTCTGGTAGGCACTATAAGAACCACAGAGTGTCAAATATATAGGGGCCTTGGAAATCAGAATCCATCCCCTGGATTTCACACAGGAAATGACTGAAAGGAAAAGAAGGAGAGACAACTGTCCACATAGTTAGACTATGCATAAGTGGTCACCACCCATAAAGTAAAAAGTGTCCCTGCATGTGTGTGTGTGTGTGTGTGTGTGTGTGTGTGTGTGTGTGTGTATGTGCGCGCGCGCGCGCGTTTTAATTCTAGTTCCAAATATATTCTGAGGCCATTGAAAGGAAATACAGCAGACAGGACCCAGAATTGGTCTTGATTTAAGTTGTAGAATCAGCAGACTGGAGAAAGATGGAGTTTAGAGGGGTCGGAGGAAGGGAAAGAGGGAAAGCGGGAGAAAAGAAGAAACTGCTAAAAAACAAAAACAAAAACAACTCTTTAAATCAATTTTGACCCAAAGTAGTGTACCAAATATGTGTTTAGCTCATGAAGACCCTCTAGTTCTGCTTAATTACACATTTTCCCATTAGGTTCCCTCATCTGAAATAATTTACCTGGGTGGATGTAGGGGTGAGTTGGTGCAGGGGAAGAGAAAATTTTCCTTGACTTTCTTAGGGTCCCTGTCTGAGTTCTGAAAATTAAACTGACAAAGGCAGATTAACAGGAGAAAAGTATACAAATTATATTGAATTTTAAAATTTTTACATGTACATGGGAGTTTTCACAAGTTAATGAAGACCCCTGAAGGAGTGACCAACAGGAAGCCTTTACATAAAGAAGAAAATATATGAAGAAGTGACAAAACCAAGTGGTTTGGGCTAAGGATAGTTAAGTAGTGAAGAAGTAAAGAGGAGGATAAGGGTTAGTTTAACAATGTTTGTACAGAGTCCCTTCTCTGATGATAAGGATGTCTCCTTTCCTTCTGGTACAGGAGGGCATCTTTCACGTGGGAGATTTATCTCCTGCTCTCAGGGAAGAAGGACAAGGCAGGTAGGTTAGAATGACCTTTCTGCTTCTGCCATTTTCTCCATCTTAAGCTATTTAATATGCCAGGGTGCCATATTTTAGAATAACGTGTCTTGAACCCTATTATTGGATAGAAAATTCTGTGGCACATTAACGTTCTTCCTTGCGTTACTGGTCCTGGTCCTCTGAGTTTCCTGGCAGGGGTAGGATCACCTAGTATGTACCAGCTGGGCATTAAGAAGAGAACTGGGATCTGGAGTCAGGGATGTAGGAGTGTGAATTCTAGTTTTGCTCTTTACTACCTGTGTGACCTTGGGCAAGTCACTTAATTAGTCTGAATCCTAAAACTACCCTTAAAATGGGCATAAAAATAGTACCTATTTCACTATATGGTTGTTAAAATGTTATAATGAGCTGACTCAGAGACTAGCACAAACTAAATACTTAATTATAAGATATTGTTATTATAAATAATATGGATTTAGATATGTTGAGGTATCAACCCATTGTTGCCTGATAATCTGGATTTACTTTCTGTAGTTGCTTTTCAAAGTTTTTAAGGTTCTCAAAGCTGAGATGCTTAATTAGGATTTTCTCAGTTGTTTCTTTGTATTTTGCATAATGCTTTATAGACTTTGGTCTGGCTCAATCAAGTAAGTCTTCATACTAATGAGTTACTGGTGGTATGTAATGAAGAAGGAGCCATAGGACATATGCCATATTTTTGCAAACTTTGGGGATTAGGGTTGAAGTTTTGTTAAACCTGCAAAAAAAAAAAAAAAAAAAAACCACCAGAATTTGAATTAAGTTACAAACTAATGTAATTTGCTCAGGGGTGTGAAGAAAAAAAAATCCTCAGAGAAAAGTTACTGGTGTCCTTATTTTGAACTATATGCCAGCATGGAAATACATTTCTTTTTAAATAATATTACTTCCAATTAAAAAATGCAATCCCTGATCATTACAGAAAATTTGGAAAATTTAAACAAATAGAGATAATCATTATTACCAAGAAAGCATATTACCTTTGGTGCATTATCCTTGCATGTATATTACATATAGTATATGTTATACCTACTCTGTAAACATTTTTTTAGAAAACTGAAGTTAAAATCATTATTGTATAACAACTATGCTCTCTATATAAAGCTATTGATCAGAGATTGTTTGAAGATGTAGTATCTGTATATTACCTTCTTGAACCTTCCCAATATAAACTTCCAGTACCTTACAAACACACATAAACAAGCACTTAAATACACTTAGAAAGCTATACTGAGCACCTTTGTTTTTGAGCTGCCCGAGGAATGAGAATCTCCAAGCCTGAGTGGAGTTTGGATTTGAGAAACCATCTAGGGAAAAATGCAGTTTTAATACAAAAAGCAAATGAATCAAAGTAGAAGAAATAGCAAACAGTTAAACATCTCATAATTGCATTACATAGACTGAGAGATTGGTTTGACTCATCTCTCAAAATCCTCTTACTTCTCATGGCATCAAGTAAGGAACTGGTTATTTCCATGTGTTTTGTGTCCTGGTATAACTAACCTCTTACACCTTCACTCTTTGTTTTAAATTTTTAAGAACCTAGAAGGAAAGAAGTGGGACAATTTAATTTTTTATAGTACCATGCAGAAATAAAAGCAAATGGTTTATAATGGAGACCCAGCTCTACAGAAAGAATTGATCTGAAGCTGAATAGCTATGTGTTAGAAAGAAATGAAACTTTTCATTAGGAAAATACAAGTCAACATAGGTACATTTAATATAAACAGGCAATAATAATTAGAGTTTGAAACATACCAAGAAATGAGAAGACTTAGTTTTAAAACAAAATAGGGACGCTAGTAAAGACTCAGGGATGCCGTGATTCACAGGTTAGATTAGAGGTATGCTAGCAAATGCCAAACAGTTTTTAAGTAGGAAAGGAGCATAATCAAAATGGCAGAAAGTGTTTTTTCCTGCTCTATGAACAATGCCTTGATATGGAAAATGATTTTAAATGGCAGAGTCCAATAAAAGGGATATCTCTGACGTGTGGGTTTTATGCCCTGGTCAATGATTGTGACTGTGAGCCTGGAAAGGAAGGCAATAAACATGTAGAGTGTTATTGTTTAGTGTATTTATCATACAGTCTTTTTTGAGAGACAATATTTCATTCATACTTTCATTCCTTTATTCATTCATATTTTATCAAACATTTTTAAACATCTTTCATGTACTAGGCTACATTTTATATGCTGTGGATACATGAATACAGCAATGGAAAAACTAACAAAAGTCCTTACTTGCATGGAGTTTATAATCACAGAGGGTAAAATGGAAAATAAGCAAACAAATGTCTAATATGATGTCAAGTAGTGATAGGTGGTATGAAGAAAAGTAAGGCAAATCAAGGTTAGAAAGCATATGGTTGTGCTAGTTTAAACAGGGTTTGAAGTAGAGTGGAGAGAAGAGCCAACAATAACTTCAGGCACGTGAACCTCAGGGATAATGATTGAAGGTTGGGAGGGGCCATGGGAGAAGGTGACACATTTACTCTTCAGAACAAAGAAGTCACGGCATGGGAAAGTGTGAGTGAGCAGCATGGGTTTCAGGCTCAGAGAGATCTGGGTTTGAATCTTTTTCACTGAGCAAGAACTTTGGCCAAGTTACTTAAACTCTGTGAGCCTCAATTTCATCATCTGTAAAGAAGAATATCTTTTCTGTGGGGTTGTTAGGACTAATTATACATGAAGATTTATGAGTTAATTTTCTTTTTAATATCCTTAACCCATTTACTGATTATTTGTGTGTGTTGTAAAGCCCTTTATAGATATTATCTTATTTAATGCTCACAACAACTCTGTGGTAGATACTGTTATTCACCTCATTATACAGATGTGAAAACTGAGGCACAGACAAGTTAAGTAACTTCCTCGAGTTTGCACAGTTAAGTGACGGAGCTTTGTTGCGAAATCCCAGGAAGCCTGACTGCGATTCAAGCCTTTAAGCACTGTACCTACCTACCCACCATAGCACTTTAGGGCTTTACTTTCCTCATTTATGAAATGAAGGAGTTTGGAGTAGGTATAATCCATTCTTGTGTTCTATGACCTATGACACAGTGAGGAAGTAGATTATTTGGGAAGAAAAGCCAGGAAATCTGAACGGGGCCAGAATATGGTTGTTCAGGAATGTCAGCTTCTGGCCACAGCTCAGAGTGATCTGAAATACCTGATGTCTGTACTGATAAAGAAAGTGTTTTGCTGTTCTATACGTGACTCATTACTCACAGTCTTTCTCTCATGAATGTGCTAATTTTGCACATGCTGAATGTGGAATGTAGCTTGGCACAAATTGATGATCTTTGTGATGCTTATTCTGAGAACTTGAGCCTCTTATTTTCAGACAAGTGTTTGTGATCCGAACACTAAATACAAAAAGGTGAAAGAGGATTCTAAGCATAAGAAATTGCAAACACAGAGAGTAAATATCCATCAAGGAAAAATATTTGCGTATCTATTGCCATAGTGGAGGGATGAGAGTGGGGATTGCAAGGACACAGGGACATCACAGAATAAGCTGGCAAATCATAAACATGCTCTGTAGATATGGAAAAGTCATAAGAAATTGAAACTTCTTTCAGGGTCAGATGGTTTATCAAGACCCTTCCCCCATCGTTCTGCTATGTATTCCTCTCCTAAGTCTACATGAACTTTCAGAAATCTTTCATAATGCTTTAAGAAAACAAGGCTATCCTAGTCTGTGTCCTAGTAGGAAACAAATTCACCCCAGATTGTTCAAATAAAAAATGAATATTGGGGACCACTAGCAGAGGTGCGAGCAGAGTTAAACAAGGGTTAGAGACACTTCCAGAAACTACCAACCAGTAGAGTACCATTGTTATCAAGAATCGTGATCATTGGTACCATAACCATTGTAGTAAAGTCATCACTGTAAATATACTTCTTTGTCTATTTATGTCTCTACCTACCCATCTAATATTTGCTTACTTCTTGGTCTCATCTGATATTACTTAATTTCTTCTAGTTCCTAAACTTCTAGTCAGTGATCATATGTGTAGCTGGATTAATAGTCGAGATTTGATTTCAAATACATGAGAAGAAATTGTCTAAATTTAAAAATGCTATCAGCCATTTCATCGTCTGCGAGATTATCAGGCTTTCGGGTTATTTAGTTTGTGATGGACCAGATCATTTATAGTGTATACCGTGCTGTGAGCTGTGTCAGACTTTAAGGTCAAGAAGCAGGGGATGAAGTTTTAATCCTCTTCGTTGACTATGGTTATGTGGAAATTCTGAACCTCAAGTTCTCATTGATAAAATAGTACTCTCAAGACTGATATGAGAATAAAATGGTTCAAAGCTATGACATTGTTCTGAAAAATACAAAATACCACATACATGTATTTAAGTTAGCTATCTACAACATCATGATCTTCACATAGTTGTGAACCCAAAGGAACCCAAAATGAACAACATTTTTAGCAGAAATAGGTGGCAAAATATAAGCCTGGTGAAAATCAGAGACTATTTGTTCTCATTTATGCCTAAATCATAAAAGAAGTTTGATTTCTCATATTCTGAACTTCAGCAACTTAGGAGCAAAAAAAATCAAAAGTTATAAAAGAAAGACAACAGCTATCATCTAACAAAAGCATCATATTCCATTATCAAGAAAGGAGTGAGAAAAATGCTTTCCCCAAAAAAATACCATTCAAAAATAATGAAAAACAGATTTTGTGGATTTAGGAAAATCCAGCAGTCAGGGTCATTTCCTGCCATGCAAAGAGCACAATTTACTCTAAAGTGCCCAGAAGGCATCACTGTTTATATGAGCTGGAATAATGAAGGTTTATCATAATTACATTAAATTATCACAGAAAGGTTAAATTGTGTTTACTCAAGACAGGAAGGATATACATAATGTATTCTAGAAAGATATTCACTCAAAATCGTTAAAATTTTAATGATATTAAGAGACTTAGGGAGTTATTTGGAAAACATAGCTCTCAATAGCCGAAGTTTTATTATACTATCTCACTGATTTACGATATAGAATATTAAACATGACAGACAGTCTTTTGTCTGGCTTCCTAAGATGTGTATATTAACAGAATTGGATACGAAATAACAGAGTCCTTCAAGTTCTGGGTGACCTGTCACCTTGCTTGAAGATGTTTGGCTAATTTTGGCTTTAAGACTTGGGACTTTCAATGGCATAGCCAAGGAGGCGAACAGGTTCATGACACGTGTGCTTAATAACAATCGAACAGTGGGCTAGCTGTGTTCTATGGTCTTATAGTGGACATGCCTAATGAGGGGTCACCTGTGTTGCCTGTGATTCATTTGTACATTTATTAAATATCCACTTTATTCTAGGCATAGAATATTAGGCTTGTGTTAGGCACTGGGGATACAAAAGTGAATGGCAGGATAACCCGAAAAAAATAGTGGTTTTATTTTTCTATGGGTTCATTATAAACTCTCCACCCTGACACACACACACACACACACACACACACACACACACACACACACACACTTCAAGAAGGTGCAAGTTTGGCATCCTGGATTCTAGGCCTTCCTATGTTCTGTGATCAAGGAAAGGGATCAAAGACATGTGATTTAGAAAGCCTATGCTCAGGGAAATAAAAGGGCTAGGCTGTGGACCAGGAGCCAGGAGGTGACTGAAATCTATGTTCAAGAGGTGGAAGGACCAGAGGAAGATCATGGGAAGAGAAGGCACAGAAAAGCCGAGAAACATGGTGGTTAAAGGTCGTTGGCTAAATAAGGCATGGGGAAGGGCTTGCAGTGAGCAGAGGAGTTCTTGTCTTTCATAGAACTGCTTGAATTTGGTTACTAAGCTTCTCAACCATTAAATAAGTAAATAAATAGATAGATAGATAGATAGATAGATAGATAGATAGATAGATACTACCATTTGTGACAACATGAGAGTATAATGCTAAATGAAATAAGTCCGATGAAAAAGGACAAGACCATATGATTTCATTCATATGTAGGATATAAAATAAAAGGAGCAAACAAACTCATAGATATAGACAACAGAATGGTGATTACCAGAGAAGTGGTATAGGGAGAGGATGAATAGGGTAAAGAGGGTCAAATATATGATGACAGAAGGAGACTAGATTTTGGGTGGTGAGCACACAATGGAGTATACACATACTGTATTATAAAGTTGTACACCTGAAACTTATATAAAGCCATTAACCAATGTTACCTTAATAAAGTTAATTAAAATAAAAACAATGCAAACTGTAGCCAAGGTGCATTAAAAATACAGCTCAGAGGGCAAGTTAAAGTTTTGAATCCTCATATTACTAAACAGAAAAAAATTTAAATTAAAAAAATAAGCTTCTGAACAACTAGCTCTAAGAACTAAAAATGGAGACCACTCCCCGTATTTCTGTACATCTAAACATCCTAAGACTGTCAGATAGCACTGGGCAGTGGCAAGCAGGACAGACTCCCAGTGGAGATTTAGACAATGTTTAATTTGAATTTAAAGATAAAATAAGTTATGTTCATACACCTGAGAGTTGTGAAGCAAATTCATATCCATTAGAAATGGGTAGGTGACAGATCCTGCCTTAGAGGAGCTTGTAGTCTAGATTACAGTCTAGAAGGTTTTTCCCACAAAATAAAACTAATCACTGTGTCAGATTTTTTACTAGCAGGTTCTCTAATGTTCACAGTAAACCTGCAAGGTGGGAATTGTCTTTATTTTATATCTAAAGGAACATACAGGATGATTTATATATTAATGAAAGTGTGTGTAAGTCATGACGTACCGTGGATAATCTGAGTGTCAGTTCTTTTAAATAGCACTTGCTATCACTAGCGCTCAGTTTGATCGAACTTTAAGGAATAAAAGGAGTAAAGAGTTTCCTCTGTGCCCTAAAGATCTGCCACAGAATGTGAGATGCATCATTCCAGAGAGATGCGAGAACCAGAAGGAATGAAAGTCACCACCTGTGGCTCTCCTCTGTCATGTGCCAGGTGCTTATGGAAACTAATATGAACAGATAATATGTTTTGCCTTAGAAATTTTCCAGTCACATTTTCAAAAAAGGTGGAGGTATGACTTGGGGAGAATCCTCTCTCTAGTTTATAACATGGAAAGATATGATGTGAAATAATGCATTAAAAGGTTTATGCATCTTGATTGACATTTACATATTTTTTCCATCTTGAAGTTTGAGATCAAAGCTACCTGAGCACTTTCCACAGGGAACAGAAACAAAGGGATAAGCCAGAAACTCCACATACAAGATAAATGACAATTTAAAAGTAGCCACAGGCCTTTCCTTTTTTAAAAGTACAGTTGTAGTTAAATAGACCTTGATGCTCCACAATTCTAGTCATCCTCTGAATCACAGTCATTTTTTCTACAACATTCATGACATGTTTATCCTGCCTCTGCTTAAACTCATCCTGCATATTGTGAGGCAGATTGATTATCAGGAAATTTGTTGCCATGAAAGTTCTACTTGTAACTTTTGTTTCTAAAACAGAATGTATAATATCTACTTCCTGTTCTGTATGACAGTCCTCAAATAATTTAAAGATGACTATTACCCTTCCCCGCAAAACACTCTAGTTCAGGTTTCTTCAAAAATGTCATCCTGCTCGTTCTTTTAATGTTGTACCATTTCCAGTTTCCTTCCTAAATTGTGTATGAGGGACTCAAAATTTAACCAGACTAGATTAGTAGAGTAGAATTATTGTTTATTTTATACTTTATTCAGTTTACAGATTAATCACTTTATGATCTTTTAAACAATACATTATACAATTTTAAGTAATACAAATAAATACAAAGAAAATTGCCATAACTCATCAAATTTTCTCCATCCAAAATTAACTAATTTTTACATTTGATGATCAATTTAGATATCTCTCCGTGCACATATGCACTTGACTCTATCTATAAATTATATCTTAAATATTTTCACTTCTCTATTTTTATTATAGCCATTCTGATAAGTGTGTAGTTATTTTTCATTTGGTTTAAATTTTCATTTCTCTGATGGTTAAGGATGATGAACCTCTTTTCATGTGTTTGTTTGCCATCTTTGTATCTTCTTCTTTATATACCCTTTTCAGAAACCTCTTAATGTATTTTGTCCATTTTCTAATTGGATTAAAAAATTTACAATCGAGTTTTGGGATGTCTTTATATTTTAGATATTAGTCCTTTTTATGTGGTTTGTAAATATTTTCTCCCATTCTGTAGCTTCCTTTTCCTTCCTCTTCACATGGAATTTCACAGAGCAAATGTATTAAAATTTATCAATTTCAATTTTATCTATTTTTCATTTTATGGATCAGGTTTAAGTAGTCTTTGCCTAGCCCTAAATCAAGATTTTCTTCTATCGTTATTTCTAAAAGTTTTATAGTTTTGTGTTTTACATTTATGTCTGTGATGCATTTTGGGTTAATTTTTGTATAAAGTCTAAAGTTTAATTTAAGGTTTATTTTTATCACCTATGCATATCTAGTTGTTCCAGCAACCATTTATTGAAAAGGCTATCTTCCTCCATGGAATTGCTTTTTCACCTTTTCAAAAATCAGTTGAGCATTTTTTGTGTAAGTCTGTTTCTGAGTTCTGTGTTCTGTTCCATTGATCTATGTGTCTACTAATACCACAGAGCTTTGTTAATGTAGCTATATAGTAAGCCTTAATATTATGTAGAGTAATTCTTCTCACTTTAATCTTTTTTGTCAAGATTGCTTTAGCCTTTTTAGGGCCTGTATTTTACCATACAAATTTTAAAATAACATTGTCTCATTCTAAAATTCTTGCTGAGATTTAGATAGGAATTAACATTAAACCTATACATCACCTCGGGGAGAATAGATATCCTTAATATGGTGACTTCCATTCCATAAATATGGTATGTCTTTTCATTTATTTAGGTTGTTTTTATTTCTTTCACCACCATTTTATAATTTTTAAGCGTGCAGTTTCCACAACAGTTTTGTAATCGTATACCTAAATTCTGCATTTTCTTTGGAACAGTTATAATTTAAAAAAAAAAATTGTTTGCACATGGGGAATATTAGTATATAGAAATGTGGTTGATGTTTGTGTTTCAGTCTTACATCCTGTGACATTACTGGAAGCACTAGATTCTTTTGTAGATTCCTTTGGATTTCTTATGTGTATTGTCATGTCATCAGCAAATCAGAACATCTTTTTCTCTTTCTAATTTGTATGATTTTTTGTTTTTTGTTTGTTTGTTTGTTTGTTTTGTTTTCTTCCTTGCTATGCTGGCTAGAACTTCAGAACTATGTTGAATAATAGTGGTCCACACCCAACAAACTGAATATTGCTTTGTATTTATTCTGTAATCTGAGAGTGAATGTTAGGAGAATGACGATGGAAAGGAAGGAGGGGTAGTTCAGCTATGAATGGTGGAACTGGGTTCAGTTCTTTCTTCTGAGATTTCATTAAATGTCAAACTTCAACAGCCAGGGATGCATCCCAATTCTAATGTATGTCATCTTTGAAAATGGCAAGTACTTATGACCATTCCATTGGAATCCTGGGAGCTTTCACTCTTAAGGATTGTTCCTGTACTCATCTCAGGACCACCAATACACCTTAGACCAGATTCTCCTTACAGTGTAGGAAATTAGTGAGTAATTCTTAGGATTTGTTGACTTACCTTCTTTTCTTAGTAATGCTTTGATGGACTGATGGTAGGATTAGGAGTTATAGTAAGCCATTTCATAACAGAATTTTTAGTTTCATTTTTAAATATTTATGATTCAAGCTTGTTTACTACTCAATTCTTTTACTGCTGGTGAGTTTTTACTCTTCAAAAAAATTATTAGAGAATTAATTACAGAAGATCTGCTTAATTTTGCTATTAATCTAGATGCTACGAAGCTATTCACTCAATCTAAATTTGCATTTGTATTTCAAGCAAATATACTTGGTATTTTTCGTATACATTAGGTTGTAAACTGTAGTCTCTAGTCAAAATATCTTTAAATTCCAGATGTTTTACATTTAATTTTAGAAGTTTTCTATATGATGCTTTTATTATCTATGCTTTAATTTTTAAAAAACATTGTTAGTTTATTCAAGCAATGTAGGTCTATTTCTCTGTCTTATAAATATTGCAAAACTGTGTATATGCACTATAGCACATATATTAAAATAATTTGTCTTTCAAATAGAAGTGCCTACATATTCAGGAGTGTTCATATTAATACTATTGTCTATGCAATTGGTGAGATCTATCCAAGAATAAATAAATCTGATTTAGAATTTAAATAACAATGTAGCTCGTTATCAAAAAAAAATTAACAGTTAATAATAGAGCTCAATTTAAGGTAAAAGAGCTGAACACCCTTACTTACTCTTGCAAAACAAAGTGAATCTTATTACAGATTAAGTTCATATATTAATACACAATAAATTGTTTAAACTTACTGTACATTAATTCAAGAGCTATTTTTTTACTTTATTTTAATCCCACTTTCCTTATTTTTAATTATATAAAATTAATGTTTTATTAATTGAGTTGTTTTCAGTTTTCAGTGACGTTTATCTGGGTTAACAATTGTTTACCAATTAAATAGCTAATAAGTAAAGGTTTACTAATGTATCTAAGGTTACTGACAAGGTTTGAGGACACAGATGACAATGAAATCTAATTTACTTCACTGAATTCATGGTCTTTCAAATAAGACACCTTCTTTTAGTGATATTTTGCAAGAGCAGCAAATTAAATAAATCCTTGTTTAGCAAAAACTATCTCTATTTTCTTTAAGTCTATAAAGATCATCAAAATCTGAATAGTTCACTTATTCATTTTAATTTATTTACTTTATTTTTACCATCATAAGTTTAAGATTGTTTGAAATTTATTTAATCTATTAATCGGTTTCAGGAGAAAAAAATCATAAAAATATTGAGTCTTCTTTTTAAAGAACATATAGCTTTATTTATTTATAACTTTTTTTCTCTCAGAAATGTTTCGCAGTTTGCAAAGTAGAGATTCTACATCTTTTATTATATTTATTCCTAAGTATTTGATTTTGTTGATACTACTGTAAATGCTATTTAAAAATTTTTATTTTCTAGTTATTTGTGCTGTTACATAAAATATAATTAATATTTGTATATTGACCTTCTATCCTATGACCTGGCTTTGTTTACTTAGTAGCACTACTAATTTTTTGTAGATTTTTTAAAAGGATTTTCTATATAAACAATCATATTCTTTGAAAATTAAAACAGTTTTATTTTCTTCATTCCAATCTTTACACCTTTTATATCTTTTCTTATTGCACTAAATCTTGTGTACAAATTTGACAAGAAATGGTGAGAGATGGTATCCTTGCCTTCTTTCCAATCTTAGAGGAAAAGAATTTAATGTTTCACCATTAAGTTTGATGAACACTGATGAACTCCCCACCTAGACTCAGTAATTAGCCTTTTACTATGTTTGCTTACCCCAAACTATTGAGCAATCCATCTCTATTGATAGGTCAATCCATTCTTTAAAAATATATATTTCAAAGTAAGTTGTAGACATCCATTCACCTCACCTGTAAACAACTCAGTGTGTACATCATTAACTATGGTTCATTGCTTCTTTATATTACTCCTTTTTTCTTTGAGGTAAAATTTATATTTAATGAGATACAGAAATCTGAGTTTTATCATTTTATGCTTTTTATTTATTTATTTTTGACTAATGCATGCACTCTTGTAACCCAACTCCTATTATGGAAAATAAAATGCACTGGATAATTAAGTAGAAGACTTTATTCAGGTTATTGCAATAAGGAAACCATTTATTAATGAGGAACATCTCTAAGTAAAAGATGTGGGCCTAGGGTTTTACAAAGGTAGGTAAACAAGAGAATCATACACAAGTCTTATGGGAATCATGTGGAAGGATAGAGATGGATCTTATCTGGTAATATGGAAGGGCAATGTGATCATTGTAAGTTAGCTATTGCCACGTAAATGAAAGGTAGGGGAATTCTTAATCATCTTTGTTTTGGGGGAACACAGGGCTCAAGTAAAATTCAACATTTTTGTTTAAGAAGAATGATATGTGTTATTGTACCACTCAGAGAAGATAAATAAAGTGGGGCACCAAAATAATCCCTTAAGGATTGTTGTTGCCATTATTTCTGTATAATTAGGCAATCTTTGGAGAGTTGGTGGCAAAGGTGAGTTGTTTTAGAGTTCTAGAGATCAGATATTTTAAAAGAAGTGTGCTTGAAATTAAAAAGAGAAAATATTAATATAATAAGTTGTTTTAAAGTTAAGAACCAGGAATGGACCCTTGAGAGTAATCGGTCCAATGGATTCTAAGAAGCGAGTGGAGGAAAATCTCAGCACCACTCACTGAGTTTCTTGAAGCTCTCAAGCCAGGATGTTGATGCCTTTGGTGATGTTGGCCACATTTTCATACACGGGCATATCAAGTACTTTGTCAGACTTTCTTCTCAAGGAGAATTTTGGCCTACGTATGATATTCTGTGATGGTGAGTCTTTTGGGGCTTATGTCAAGTTGTCTGGCTTCAGCTTGCTGGGCTTCATCAAATTTTGAGTGAAAGGGATGGCTACAAGGCACTCTAGAACCCAGTAAGGGATCTGGGCAGTTAGATTTTAAGTCTCGGTGATGTCAAGTCAGGCAGGAGGGAGAAAAATGGAGAAGTTAGTTTGGAGGATTATAGCTAGATATTGAAGAAACTAGAAGCATTGGACATTTGGTAAGGATTGTTAGTTTGAACAGAATCCAGCCCAATTTATGTCTAAGTACCAAAACTATTTTTTTTCCCACAGTTGGAGAGCAAACCAGTTAAACCTCTATCAGACAAGACAGAGCTTGCATATTATCAGTCTTCAATTTACAGTTACAAAAAGCTCAGACATTGAACAGGGCTTGACTCTGGTAACCACAAGAGTGTGCTATAGAAGATGAATAGTTTTCTATTGAAACACACTTCTCTCTACGGTCATCTTTCTTTTGATTAAAAATAATCTCAAAGAAAATTATTCTTGCTCACAAAATAAGATGGTCACAAAATAAGATTAGACTTGTAAAAGCCTCTCAAGAACTTGCCACTTGACCTTACCTATAATAATACCTATGAATTTAAGTGAATTCTTCTTTTCTCATGGTTCCCAGAATATCCTACCAAGATATGACTGAACCTACCAAGATATGACTTTTCTTACTCTCCCTTTGAGATTGAGAAACTTGTAAGTTTATTCTTATTTATGCCATTGTTTGCTGACTAGTTTGTAGAAGCACCATTTGCTGTAAGTCTTACAGTGAATTCTAAGGGAATATGTGCCCTTAGTTTCACACTTCATTTCCTATTTTAAAGCCTCAAGAGTGAGCTAACCCTTCTGGCATATGAACCTTCTTTTGTCCTGCCTTAAAAAAATAAGCCCACAGAAGTTTTTTAGTACTTACAGTGCTCAAGCCTGTTACCCAGACAACATCTGTACTCTTTTCCCATAATATTAATTTTAATAGAGAATTCCTGGGTTTGGTTACTTATAACTTATGTTAAAAGGACCTGAGAAGGAATAAATATCAATAGTCTGTATTGCCAGTGTTAAATAAAAGCCTTCTAAAGTTCTAATAGTTATATAGAGGGCAAAAATCCTTACTTAAATGAATAGATAGCACTGAGAATAACACTGAATCAAGATAGGTAATTTCTATTTATTCATTTGTAAACTTTAGCCAGAATTCTGTCCTTAACTAGAAAATATATTACCCCCCACATCAAAAAATAATCCTGGTATACTTCCAAAGCACTTAACAACCTTTTTCATATGTTATTCAGGTGTAAATTAGTGAATATTACTTTTTCTAATCACAGTCGCTATCGTGATGTATTTACAAGGAAAGCTAACCGAATAGCAGAAATCTTTGAGTGAAATAGCTGTTTCAGTTAATTCTGGTTTACCCTATCATGGCAGCATTTTATTAAATTCCCAGAGAGGACAAATGATTATTTAAAATGTAATGTTGACTCAGTGGAAAATAAGTTATAGACATAGTGCAGGGAAGAGGGAACTTCTGTCAGTGGCTATTCTACCTGCTGTTTTTCTCACAGTCAGAGAATTTCTTTGGTATGGAGGGAGGGAAGCTGAAATGCACTGCTGCCTTTGTATAGCTGGGGATGTGGACCCAAAAGCTTCAGAGCAACATAGCCCATGCTGAGCAGTCCACAAAGCCCCCATTATTGCTGTGTGGGCAACTCTGTTTGCATCTCATTGAAAATGTTGTCTAGTACATCAACATAGGCAATTAAAAAATAAAAGAGGAAAAACATCCGCCTGCTTGTTTAAGATGCTCAGCAAAAGAAGGGAAGCTGGAGATTTGAAAGAAAAGGGAAGGTTTGTGGTATCAAGCTCCATCCTCACCCTCCTACTGAAACTTGCCTGTAAAGCTGCTTTTTAAAAAGACTTTAAAAGAAGAGGAAGGGAAACCTCTGAAAGAAGCTTTCATGTCTGCCAGAATGTAGGTTCATTAACCTGTATATAAAGAAATTAAATTTTGGTTCACTTGTTATCATATTTATCTCGAAATAAATTGAATACGATGTATTTAATTTCTCAGGGTGTTCCTCTGGGGCATGAGTTCTATTTATGAGACCAATTAAATATATACCAACCAAATGTGGACTGATAGGGAAATAGAAATACAGAGTTCAGAAAAATTAAAAAGGAATCGGTGAATTCAGAAGAGAGAGTCGCATGTGTGAAAAGGAAGTAGGATGAGAAGTGAGGTAATGGAACTGTGGTGAAGAGTTCAGAAGTTGTATGTGAAGGATGAGAGGAAGGGAAAGTAAGAGGAGTAACCCTCATTCCCTGCCTTGTGTCTTCTACCTCTGCCTCCCACCTCCATACAATTGAGTTTCTTGATGTTCCATCGCCTCAGGGGTTGCTCACCTCTGTCCCCTGGACCATTTGTGTCAGTCAGGAAGTTTAAAGACGTACTAGCTTACTCACAGGTGGATTTGTCTGTGAAGATGAGGAACCACTCATTACCTGAATTGCACCTGACTTCTAAAAGAAAGGGGTGTTCTCCGAACAGGCCTGTGGATGCACTCCAGCACCGAAGCTGCAGTTTAGATCTGCTGAGAAGGGGACTGTGGTTTGTAGAGAATGAATTAAAATGAAGCAGGCTACATATGCTTAATGCAGTTGACTAACTAAAAGCAAAATAGGCTAAGAAAACATAGCAGAATCCACTGATATCCTACCTTACAAACTGTGGTAGTGGTTATACAGTAAGAAAAATAACACAAATTGTGTGTTGCAGAGACAGGGTGTCACATTTGGCTTAAAGGTCACCTGCATTTTCTGCTTTCAAGAGATGTAATTGCCTTGAAAGGCCACTTACGATCATATCATAAAGATAGAATATTTATATAATGACCGAGAAAGTGAGAAGAATGAAATTAACATTATTATTAACAGTAAGTAACTCTTAGCTTATATCATTTGTCATTTCTTTAAATTTTCATAACATCCCTATGACGTAGATATTTTTATCCCTATTTTACAAACAAGGAAATTAAAAGCACAGAGAGTTTTGCCTCAATTGCAGAACTAATGACCAACTGAATCATGTTTAATTCAGCTTTGTTCAACACTAGAAGCTGTCCTTTCTCAACTACAATACTGTGCTGCCTGCCAGAGAAGTGTTATATCTATCCTTATTATTATAAATTACATGATAATAATGTGCTTAGTATCCTGCTCCTTAAATATAAAGAATGCATGTGTGCATGTATGCATGTATATATTCTCCCTGAAAACAGGACATTGGCTAATTTTGACATAACTATTATTATTAGGAACATCAAGTCCCCCAAAACCCTCTTTGTCACTACCTATCCTCCACCAAGAGTAATAAATATACTGACTTCTAGTAATATAAATGTTTTTCACCTGTTTTTGAACTTTATATATAAGTGGAATTATACAGTATATACTCTTTGTGTCTGGCTTCTTTTGCTTAACAGTTATGCTTGCGAGATATATTCTTATTTTTACAATAGACTACTATACAGAAATGAGAATAAATACTCATGGTATCCTATTATGTTTTAAAACAGTTTATTTATCCATTCTATTGTCGATGAGCATTTTGGTAGTTTTCAGGTTCTGGCTGTTATGAGCACTGGTGCTATAAACACTCTAGTAAATGTATTTCGGTGAACGTATAGACACGTTTCGGTTGGATATATACCTAGGAGTGGAATGGTCATAGAATACACATATGTTCAGTTTTGTAATATCTTTAAATGTTCTGTGAACTGAGGAGACTATCTTATTTCAATGTCATTCAAGGAAATTTTATGTAAAGGAAAGGTGCTAACAAGTTTTGAGAGTCTGTTATGTACCAGTCACTCTATTGGATGCTTTCCTGGCAATTTTCAAAATAGAAGATGCTATGGACCCCTGTTTATATTTTTCCTGTGCCACTGTTTCCAAAATCAGCTCCAAGGTTCAATCCATGTCTTTTCTCATTTCCAGGTGGTTTTTTATTAATACCGTTGGGCAGTGAACTATGCCTTTAATGTGATCGCTATCTCAAACCCTCCCCTCAGGCTACTTCTCTGGCCACCCTGATCCCTCTTCCGTGGTGTCTTCAGCTTCTTTCAAATCCTTTCTGTCTTACCCTCTCTGTTTATTCACTATAATTGCCAGATATTCAGTATAACAAGTTCTAAAGCTTTTAGACTCCAGAGTGACTTTTAGTCCTTGTTTCTCAGAGGCCAAACTGCTGAAAATACTTTACAGCAGTTTCCTTTTTCTCATTTGAGGAACAGCAATGCCTCATATTCTACCCCATTCCCATCTTCCTTTTTCCTAAATTCCTAAACTTTTTAAGCCCCAAAGTGGCAGAAATGTGGTTGTTTGGCAGACATACCAAGCAACATCAGTAGGAGGAAATGTGTGTGTGTGTGTGTGTGTGTGTGCGTGCGTGCGTGTGTGTGTTTTCACTCAAGCACATGCCCTGTCCTGAATCACTAAATGTAAACACTCATGGAGGCTGTGACACCACGAGAGTCAATTTTTTTGGTATTGTGGATTATAGGCAGAGACTGGTTAATTGATTGAATCATTCTTTGACTTTCAGTTAGAGCCTTTGGTGTTTACTTATAGCTGACATCTGTCTTCTCTCACTCAATTGCTGCTGCTATTCTTCCCATGTTCTCATCTTCTTCACCTACAAACCTCTTATTTCAATGACTTTGACATTCTACCGGAAATGGCCAGAGACTCACTTGGGTCTAGCTGACCCCAATAGGAGAGCCAAACTTCATCAGTAGTGGGTGGGCTGAGGCTCTGATTGTTGCTTATGCTCTCTGCTATGCTAGGGGAAGTGTCCAGCTGGAGGAAATTTGGGGCTAGACCAGAAATACAGCAAGCAAACCAGCGTAACACTTCCAGTATGTGTGAGCCTGTCTCAACCCTGTATTTAATCATAGCTGGCCCACCCACCACCCTGCCACAACTAGCACGTGCAAACTATTCACAGACATCATCTATCCCAGGCCATTGCCCTAGACAGGATTGTGACTGTATCTACTGCTGCTCTTGTACTTGCCTCCCTGGGACAAGAAGGTCTGGGTCCATAGCCCCAGTTTCTGCTTGACCTATTTTTAATTCCCTTTCTTGGCTGAGTGGTCTTTGGCTTCCTTTTATATTATCATCTCTATTTACTGCTCTTATTTAGGTTCTCCTGTAGAGCAGGACCCTAGAAATCTCACAAGTCTAGCTATTGCCACCAAAACCACCACCCATCTGCACAATGCATCCAATTCAGCAGTTTTAGACAGTAGTCTTCCTCCTTTAATAGAAGAAGAAACAGAGCATATAGCATCGTAGATGTGAAGGAGTTTGAGCACATGCCAGAAGATAGACTTGAACCTATTGTTTATATAGTAAAATTTAAATACCTATCATCATTAATGCCATATTGTTTTCAAAAGATAATTTTAAAAAGTTATAGAACATTGTGGAAAGAATACTGGGTTATGTTGAATCTACAGTTTTAGTCTTATATTTGCCACTTGGTCTCAGTTTCTTAACCACTCACATAAGTTTATTATAATGGGTGATTCATTAGGTCCTTTCTAGGTGTAAAAATCAAAAATGCTATGAGTCTATCAGCAGACAGAAATGATCGTGATACGGGTACTCTTGTAGATTCTAGATTCTATCGTAAATTTTGTAAATTTTTTTCTCAGTGACCCTGGAATTAGAAAAGAATAAGATCAATTTTCCAAGGTAATTTCAAAGACTATCTCCTAGTGAATGTGCCCCAGAGCTATGAGAATTTCTTACTCTGAGGCACTCACTGGCTGCCATGACGTTCTGTCAGGTTTTGCATTATTTTCCATATCTTCTTTTTAACCCAATTTCTTGTATTTTCTAGTGGAAATTGGACACAGTTTCTTAAAGTGTAACAACAATGATTTCCTTTATCATTCTGTGCTTTAGAACTTTGCTGCAGGTACTTTTAAATGAGCAGTCCCGAAATCTTGAAATTAAACTGCCAGTTATTAGAGATGATATTTCATGCCTCACATGGGGCGCACCTCCTTTTCATATTGCATTTGTGATAGACAGTTCTTTGCATGAATAATAGAATGGCCCTGAATGAATTCACGTCAGCTCTGCCTCGGGGAGAGACGCAAGGTGAGCTCGATGACTCCTAGTGTGATCCTTTGCCTGTTGACATTACTTTTAAACTTTTCTTCTTTAGGCTGCAGCCATGTGTATTAAATAAATGATAAACACCATTTCTCTCACAAGACTGGCTCACCATTTGAGCTACAAAGAATGCTTTGTGAGTAGTTGAGAGGTTAATATCACTGAATTATTTATTTACTCTGTATAGTTTAAACATCCTATTTTCTGCCTTCTTTTTTTGTAACTTTTCTAGTGACCGATTCCGAGTAGGGAAAATATATAATCTCCAGCAAGGACAGATTACAAAGATGGCCTCTGTCTTTGGTGGAAAAAAAAGAACATGAGTAGCACATCTTGTTTCTTACTTTATTGGCGATGAGTTCACATTTTTTTTTCTTTCTACAAGAAAACAATTGGGAGGATATAAATGTTTGAAAAATAAAAAAAAAAAAAAGGAAGGAGGAAGTAACAGCGTATCCTACTACAAGGGTAGACTCCCGAAACTGTAGATCTCAGGCAACTTACGTTGTATATTTTGTCCATTTCCTCCCTCATGTAATTTTTATATTATTATTCAAATGAAGAATGGGTAAACTGAACAAGGTGTTCTCAAAGGGTAAATAAAAAGGAGAAGAATTGCAAAAAGCATCACTGGAATGAGGAATGAAATGCCCAGGCAGCTGTTCTTGCACTGCCTTATCACTGCTTTAAAGCCCTTCAAGAATCTTCAAATTTGTAAGTGGGGAGAAAGGCACAGGTTCCTGCCTTTTTTTCTAGTCTCATTTCTATCCTGTCTTTATACTTCAAGTTATTCTTTTCCTGTCAACTACCTCTTTAACTTTTGCTAACATTTTGTAGCACATTGGATTGCCATTTTCAAAAAGAAGCAAAGTTTTGTGATAATTTTTATGAGTAATTAATGAACAAAACAACCAAGCTAGTCTTATTCACAGCTAAATCATTCCATCTCATGTATCATTTTGGCTCTGTGCCTCTTAAAATACACATCCCTAAAAGGACTTGTCAAACTATAGAACTTTGTAGTTCTTTATCTCTTTCGTTCCCGAGTCTACTTGTCTGACCTGCAGAGAATATGAGAACCTAGATTCTGAGTGGGGTTTTCCAGTCTATAGACATTCTGGAGCCCCATCACCTGAGTGAATTTTTCCAGCACATGGAGGTTCCAAGGGCTATATATGAATAACATGGTCCAGAAAGTATTTGTCATTTTTTTTGCCCTAAAGGAAAAAAATATCTTAAAAATAGTTTGAAAGGTTAATGTTAAATCTTTGGTTGTCAGAATTCTAGCTTGTACAAACATGTGAGATACTTTTAACTCCAGTTTTTCTGTTTTTTCACCTGCACATACTGTCTCCATTTTTCTAGCTAGCTGATTCTGAGAGCAGAGTGGAAACAAGGCAAATAGAAGACAAAGTGATGGTCTTCATTTTTGTACCCTAGAGCCAGCTATGTCCCCAGTACTTAAATCTAAATTGTTTGACAAACTAATTTCCTTTCCTTGGTTTCCTTCTCTGAGATTATCCAGTCTCAAAACATCGAAAGTATCTTTGATAATTTCTACTATTCATCATTCTCCCCATTCTGTACACTAAAAAGGTATATTTGTCCATTCTTCTCAATTACAACTGCTACAATTCCATTTTTGCCTTGACTTTATGCTTGATGAAGTCAAGTCTCCATAGCCACAAGTCTCAAACTGCCTAACACACCTCCGGTTTTTCTACCACATTCTAGTGCCATGTGGTAGAAAGGGAAGTGATTTAATGTAAAGTTTAATGTAAGCAATCACTATAATGGTTGTTTTGCATAGTCTATTTTACTTAATCCTCACATTATCCCTTTAAGGTAGATATTGATAACTTGATTTTACGGATGTTGAAATGAAGGTCTAGAAAATTTAAGAGAATTAGTTCAGTAGCACACGGCTAGAAAGTGGTGAAGCTAGGATTGAAACCAATGTCTGATTCACTCCAGGGTCTATAGAATTTCTGTAATAACCTACTGTCTTTCAATAAATACTTAACTGAATGGATAAGAAAGGGAGTAAGTGAATGAATATATGATTCATTGAATTCATGCATGAATACATGAATGAGAGGAATAGTGGGCCAAAGACTCGTAATATAATTTTATGTCCTTTTGCAATTAGAGGACTATAGTCTGTTAAGTGCTATAGTAGCTGCTATCACCATTGCTGTGAATATTCAGTCTTAAAGTCTGTGACAGTTTTTCCACCTGTTCACTCAACAATCTACATTCTTACTTAGGACAACAAAGTGCAACCTAATAAGCTAGTATTGAAAGAATTCTGATTGGGAGCATACTAATACTTCCTTCAATTAGTTTCCTCCAGAGTTAATCCCATTTACTTTTCCTCTTTGGGCAACCAGCTGTTTGAAGTTGCTGGGCAACCAAGAGATGAAGGGGAGGGAGATTGGAGAGAGATGGAGACCCAGAAGCTTCAACCAAGGTGAATATTAAATGAGAATCAAATGTCAGAGAGGATTTATTTTAGGGCAAAAGCAGATCATTCCAAAGTGAACATTAAAAAGGTGAGCTAAATTCAGTTCAGAACATTTGCTTTTCAGTATTTATATTCTTAGCATAATCTAATTTTTCTTCTGAAGCAGTGTGGCAACAAAGAGCCAAGGGGATTAGATTTTGAGTGAAAGGAAAAAAGTGTTGCTTCCAGGAAAGCAAAAGTGGTCATGAAATGGCAGCCTTCCTCTGGGATGACTGTGTCGTATCTATAGAAGTGGGTTAAACAGTGGAGTGTGTTCAGTTCTGCAGAAACTTCAGAAGTACAAAGGAGGACGCTGGATCTTATAGAAAATACTAATATTGTAGAGGTGCAAATAAATGAATAAATAATCAGGTTGGGGGTGGAGGAAATCAGGGCATTATGTACAGATAACAAAAGGTAAGAGAGGACATGGAATTCAGGCATTTATGCCCCAGCCCCATACATTGTAGCTACCCATCCCTTCCCATGTCAATCGTGGGAGTTTTGATAGTTGCCAGCTGATCCTTAAAAGGTGGACCAGACTGCTATAGCTTTATCCTGGGAGAAATGAAATAGTTGCCTGTGTAAAACAGTCTTCTCTTGGGTACAGTGGTTAAGAGTAAAATGGAAGGGCAATGAAATAATCTAAAAGTAAAGAAAAAATCTTCCTGTGATCTTGAGTAAGAAATGTCTTTCTCTTTAGAGCTTCTGCAATGTGTCTGCAACATGCTGCCTATTTGACAGAGGTATTTTCATCTAAGAAATACAAGGGTGAATTCACATCTTTGGTTAAGGCCAAGCATAAAAGAAATTGCAGGAATTGCTACAAAGATTTCAACTAAAGCTAAAATTCCAAAGCCTACCAGGGTCATTATGTCACCTTTGGCATGTCAAGCTCTGACCCAGATTTGAAAACAATGCAACATTCTTTTTCCTGAAAATAAAATGAGAATGTTTCACTTAACTTCCAGTCCCATATTCTTAAGAGGGAATTACTTCACCAGTTCCATAGGAATTTAACTGAAGTGAAATCAGGAGAGAGAGATTGAGAACTGGGAGACTGAGAATTGTCCAGTTCTGTGTAAATAGAAGAATAACGTGGTTGAAATGTAAACAGCTGTATTTCTTTTAAGTAAGTGATAACAATTAAAATATTTTAAAATCTAAGGTTAAACTAAATAAATATAAATCATTTATATGCACATATGTCACTGGAAGTGATTTATGTTTAGTAAATATATGACAATATAGATTTAATTATATTTACATATATATACACTCAAATTTAGAGTGAATATCCTTTTTATGCTAGTGTCAATTCGCTTATTTGAACAAGGAGCTTAGGCATCAAGATAAGGCAATAAAAATGACCAAAGCTTCATGAATTAATACTTTCTGTTAGTTCTCTTCTACAGCCACTATGTGGGACAAGAAAAATGAAAACATGTACTCACACATGTACACAGAGTAAATAACACATTTGTTGCATGAAGTAATTTGTTGTAAGGAATTTTTAGCCCAATGAGCAGAGTTGTATTATTCAGGAATCTCTGTACAGGTATGAAAATAGCCCACTTATATAGAACTATTTGTTTAATGGCATCTCTTGTAATGAATGTCTCTGTTTTGGGATGCACCCTAGCTAGCCTAGGCATCCCACTGGGTTTCGCATCTTCACTCAGAGCCTTGGGAGAAAGGACTCCAGCATAATATTCTCATATTAAAAAGTAGGTCTAACCACACAATCGTTCAGAAGCAAAAATATTTCTTTGGTGCTACTTTAAAAAGAAGTGCTCCCTAAAATGAGACCAAAGCATGTCACAATTCATAGAATCATCGAATGCTGGAGCATTGATTCATTATCTTTCTATGTCCTTGTAAGTATGCCATGCTTAGATGTCATGACATTATGAGTAATTTTTAATATATAGTTTAAGGCCTCTAAGCACAAAATTGGTCAGTTGGCTTTGGTTAGTGATAAACTTAACCAGTTTTCCACATGCAAGGTTGGAAGGAGAAATTTAGAAGGAACTGACTCCTGGAAATGAGACACTTACTGTACCCACTGCTTTCCCTGTTTTTACAGTTCAGAACAAAGTCCCCAGAGGAATCAATTCATCCTTGAGAAGCTAAACAATAGAAATTTTACTGGGTTATGCACTGTGACTGGTAACCTGCAGCATTTTCTGAAGCCAGAGATCTTTGAATTTACTTAATGATGATTCTCTGTTGACTCAAAAGAAATTGAAGGGCAGCATGGTTCTCAGTGATTAGTATGTCTTTCATTGGTTTCTCTGGCATTCAGATTCAGATGTGGACATGGAAGGCTATGGTAGTAGAGACACCAATCTTGGCCATGATCCCATTGGGGGCCCATGAGGCTAGAAGAACCTCATAGTTTTTTTTTGTTTTTTTTTTATATCTTATGAAAGTGTCCTAAAGTAGATATATTACTATTTGCAATTATTTACTGTATGGTTTCCTGTAAGAGGATTATACATTTCTGCCTTTATTGACTTTAGGGTTGGAGAAATTACTTGCTTTAGTCAATGGAATGTCAATATATGTATCCCACACCACTTCTATGCAGAAGCTTTTAAAGACATTATAAGCTTCTGTCACCACTTTTGCTATTTCCCTCAGCTTGTTTCAGATTTGGCTGCTTCTTCAGTTCTGGAATGTGAAGGCACTGAAAGTAGAGCCAACATAGTCAACCTGTGTCCAACTTGTAAAATGAATGAGATATAAAACTGTATTTTGGTAGCCACTGAAATGTGGGGATTGTTCGTTAGCAAAACAAAGCTGACTAATACAGATATCGACTGAGGATGGAGGCTTAGAACTGTAGCACAGAACACTCACCCACAGATGGCATCTAGGATAAGATTGAAAACGTGATCAAAGTTCTTATTAAGCCTGTGTTGTTGTCAACCTTCCCTCTCCTCCCTCCTAACCAACTGCCTTTATTTGAAGCATTTATTGTAGTTTTCTTCCTATGAGAGTTTTAGGGAATAGGGATCACTTCCTTATAAACTAATACTTCTTCACGCTGCCTTCATACCACTCTATTGCCCCATCAATATCTAAAACTCTTTAAAATAGTTTTCTATACACCTTCCACCACTCACACATTTGATATTATTTTAGAAGTTTTTTTACCTTTTTTTTTTTGGATAATATCTTTACACTGTGATAGACCTCTTACTGTGTTTGACTATATCTAAGTGAGGTCTGTCTTTAGCTATACTGTCTCTCAAGTCAAAACAAAGTATGTAGCAGTAAGCAAAATTTTGGCCTCTGGTCTCCTGTAAGATCAAGTTAACATGCTTTACCTGTTTATATCTTTTATATATAAGAAATCTTGTGTGTATGCACACATCATACATAACTTCTACTCTATTTCTCAGGAAATGTCTTTTCTTTGAAGTAGGTAGAACACATTAAAACTGATAATAATTCATGTTATTTTTAAAACAGAAAAACTAATAAATGTGTGCTTGCAAGAAGTACCATTTTACTACTTGAAACATTGATTGAACATTGAGCATTGATTGTAAGGCTACTGTGAACATCGATTGAAAGGCCACTGTGTTCAGAGAACTGTGACAGAAAATAAAAAAGTATCCAAAAGATGTGATACCTTTATTTTGAGAGGTTTACAGTGGGATGAAAGGAAGAGAACCTGTAAAAGTGAATGACAGTGTATTTGGCTGATACCTGCTGGCTATATAAAATCGCTTTTGGACATGTTTCATGATTCCTCATAAAACAAAGATTTAATAAGTTTACTTGGCAGCTAATGGACAAAGTTAAAAAAATATCAAATGATCTTTTTGTTTTCCTTTCATCAGTTCCTGGCAATGCTTTCTTTTTATTTTAAGCAGATGAGTTTTTAAAACAATGATTGCATTTAGAACCTTCAAGAAGGCTAACAAACCATGGATTTAGTGAGCCGGGTTCTGAGATCTGAACCGTGAGCTAGATTGGCGTACATATGGCAGGACCTAGAAGATCTGGTATTTCCATGCATGCATGCAGACAGACAAACAAACATAAGAAAGACAAACCATTAGCCTTGCACTGTGTTTGGAGCGAACTACAGGACGTGTTTTGGAGCTCCATGAATACTGGCATGTTATGCTGGGGTCTGGGTCCTAAGTACAGGATGAGCAATGAAGGGAGACTGAACTTAGATGGGGAAAATATTTTTATTACTTCTGATAGCTTTTTCATTGAAACCCCATTTCCTGAGTGGATGGGTTTACCAATTTAAATATTTGCTATTCATTTAATGTTGCTTGGCAGCCTTTGCTTCCTGTCTATCTCCCGAGAGTGCTCTTGATAAGATATTTTTTTCTTTATCAGGAAATTGATTTTTTTTTTTTTTTTGTATCTCTTTCTGAGATTACTGAATCCAAACTTGGAGTAGAATAACTCAATTCTTAGAAAAATGTCTAATTTGGGAGCCTGGTGTGTTTTTTGTTTGTTTGTTTTTGTTTTTTTCAGTTACAGCATCTAAACTGACTGTGAGCATGCCAGTAGCAGAGGCAGACTTAGGTGCCTCCTGGCTCACTGGTTTTTTTTCTGTTTATGAACCCATCAGCCTTCTCCAGCAATGCTCTTCCTTCCACTGGGCCCTTGGCACCTTCATTCTACTCTAGGAAACATTCTGCTGTGATATAGCTTTTCATTCTCTTTCTTTAGACTGAATCTTAACTGAGTTTTCTCGGTCTTATTCCCTGCACTGACAAATCCTTACTGGGCTACCTACCCTTACAGTTGTGCATGTTTCCCATTTTGGTCAGAATGGCCAAAGTTCACCACTCTTCCCTGCTGATGAAAGATGACTTAGCGCCCTAAGCTTTGGATAAGTAAAAGTTGGACTCCTGGGTCCAAAGTGAGTACAGCTGGTTGCACTCTGTACTTTTCCAAAAGAAATTCACCAAGCACTTTCATTATGTGTAAGGGCCTTTGTCATGATACCTTTGAGAAGGGTGATGTGTATATTTATATCTTACCTTGATGTTTTATTAATGACCAATAGTTGTTTAGTCTACAGTAGCAACAGGGAGTTGGAAATCAGTCTGTGTATTTGGGTCATTTGCTTAAGTTCTAAAATCAGAACTGGTTTGATTTTGCAGCACATGGATATAGTTATTATAATCAATTACAGTAAGAATGCCCAATTTTCTGTAATTAAAATGCCCGGTGTGTTTAATTGATTGGATTTTGTCTGTGACGAATTGTGCTATTTCTCTCTATGTAGAGAAGTGTATTCACTTAAGTCTTGCATAACATGCACTTTGTCGAAAAAAAAATTTTTTTTTTCAAGTTGCTTATGGTGTTGCTGGTATTTATTCTGCAACGTCAGCAGTGCTGGTGGGCCAAACGCAGAGTAAAGACTGCAGTTGAAGCAACATTTTTTGTTGTTGTTGTTCATATTCCAACATTCTTAAAACTGCCTGAAAAGAAATGTTAGAACTGTGTTCTGAAATTACTTTTGAGAGTCCTGTACAACGGGAGAAGTTAAAAACCTTATAATTCTGAAGAGGAAAATAAGACTATGGGAATCTCTCCCTTCCCCTACTTCTGTGGCAATGCTAGTTCATTTAAATCTCAAAACTAAAAAAATTTAAAATGTCACAAAAAGACTTTCTGTGTTGTTTCTCATTTTCTGACTTCTTCTTGAGGTAGGAAGAGGACAACTCTTGTTGTAAATAATGAAATGTTTCTGTTTTGCACAGAAAACAAACAAACAAACAGAAAACCAAACCAAAAAGAAAAAAACAACCCAATGCACTCTTTTGGCAAAATGCCTCTGGGTCTCTTCCTGCAGGATTTTACCTCTGTACTTTGCAGAGACCTTCATTTTTTTTCCTACTTCTAGCTGAAAGGCTAGGTGTAAGATGGAATGTATATACTGCTTAAATTTTTACTCTTTTCTTCTCAGCTATTGCCAATAACTGACAAAGACAGAAATGGGAAGCGGCAATCTCAATATTTGAGAATGTTTATGTTTCTTATTTTCTGCCCAGAGTGGAACAAAATCTGAAACATTTAATTCTCCTGTGCAATATTTCCTTTTTCTTTGTTGCCTCTATTTTGAAGGAATTTTTAAGACACTTTCAGCCTTTGCTGTGGCTGTTAATAGAGCAGGGAGAGCTAAGAGCAGCAGAAACGCAACAGGACTGGAAAGAGGGGTCCTTGGAGTCTTGTACCAGCAGAGGCCTATTTTCTGTGTAGTAGTTTTGCCAACTATACAACGTAGGCAAATAAATGTAATTATCCTGTAAGGAGGTTTTAACAAATTCTCTGTAATATTTTTGCATGTGTGAGTGCATCAGGTGAGACCAAATTATTTCTGAAAATTATTGGTTAGAGAAATATAAACTATTAATTTATTTTCCCAACTTTAGTGGGGGCCAGGATTGCATAGTTTGAAGAGTGAAGATGCTCTCCTTTCTCTACTCTGCTATTCCTCTCTCTCAATAGGCATGTGACTTGACACAGACAGATTGGTCCTTCTCAAGTCCTAACATCACTATGAATTTACAAATTCAAACTCCGAAAAGAATTATTGATAGATCTTTGGGAGAATAAGCAAGAGCTAGCTTTTGAAATAACCACAGTTGTGTGAATAAGGAAAACTCCTGTGGCAGAGAGGTGGATATCTTTAAACAATGATTTAGTATTGTACAGAATGTTTGTTATGGGCCATGCAATTATAATGTGAAAAGTTAAGTGTTAGAATTAGAGTTAAAAATGAGGTACAGATCTAATCAAGGTTAAATTAAAAATCTGGTTTGATATATGCTTGGCCCTACAGTTAAAATCAATTTAGTTGGGGGCTAAAACAAATGCCAGAAAATATTGTTTCTCCTGATATTAACTAAGAGAATTTTCTTAGCCTTGCAGACATCAGTCACAAATCTGTTCCATTTTTATCTACACCCTTGGAAGAGTTTCCCATTATGTATCTATATGGGCCCAATATCATCTCCGTGACTAGCCTGCTGCCCTGCTGTTGGCTCGCGGAGCTGGAATTTGGTGGTGTTTTCTCTTGGGCTTGTATCATTAAACCACTCTTGACCCTGAAGGTCCCAGGTGTCAGTTTGCTGATTTAATAAAGTATTTATGCTAATGCGTTAGAGGTAGAAGTCCATATGTCAAGTTCCTAATTTAATTAAAGACTTGCATTTCAAACTCTGTTCTCCTCCTGCACCTCCCCACTCCAGCCTGTTTTACTTACTTAGTTGTTTATGTGTAAAAGACTTGTTATCCAATGTAGGAGGTCACAAAGCTACAGACCAGAACAATCTAATGACAGTTTTGGGAGAGATGGAGAAGGGGTGCGTGAGTGTATATACACAGCAATTAGCCTAACTCCACCAAGGAATGACTGTCTTTAAAAATAATAGCTGCTACCATATTGTCCCCTTTTCAGTGGATAGTTGCTTTGTAACATTATGAAAAATAGATAAAACTTTAGCATGCTAAAAATTAAACAGTCACAAAAACCCATGGCCTGTCCAGATAACTAGCTTTGAAGTCTGTGTAGGTGAAACAGAAAATAAGGCAAGGGGACATACTAACTGAAAGATAATTTATGTGCCTGAACATATAATGGCGTAAAAGTAAAGAACGAGATACACTGTTTTAACAGAGGATTCCTTTAAAACGGCAGAATATAATATGCTGAGTGTTTTATCAAGATGTGAGATTTGTAATGGAAAAATACTCTTTCCTTTAATGGATGTGCAAACTCTGCCATAAATATTCACACAATTGGTCACCAAGTATAATTTAGGACTGTGTTTGAGGAACACTTTCCATATGAATATGCTTTAACACCTGCATCCCTTTAAAGCTTACTCTTCAGTAAGGGGAATTGGTAGGCAAATGGTTGGGTGGAAAAAGAGAGGAGCAAATGGAATTCTAAAAATCATCTTTACATTTTGGTCTGTAAAAAGGAAAATAAAATGACTGTAATTATAACATAGCCCTCCCCTCTCACCAAAACAGTTCTCAAGCTCTTTTTTGAGACTTTCTTTCCACTTTTCAAAATGAATCATCAGGAAAGGAGGTATTTTTCCTTGTTCAAGGGCACACAGACCTCAGCCAGAATTCTCGTTGCAAGTCAGTTTGGTGAATAGTTCATCATTAGTGATGCACAGTGAAATGCAGAATTGGGTTCTTTAAAGGGAATAAATAACATTAAAAATATGTTTGTCTTAGAAATACTTAGGCCTGAAGGTACAGACAATTTTATGATTTGTCAATGGCTTTATAAAGCAGACATTTCACCTACATTATATTTATTAGTTTTCAGTTTTGTTTCTTGCACAAGATTCTAGAAACTCTCCTTAAACAACTGTCATCAGGTGATTTAGCTCTAATCAGTGTTTCTCTGGCTTTTTGTAGAATCCATTACTTTTTTCCCCTCCCACTCTGTTCTTTGTGATCTCATTCCTGTGCCTCAAAAATGTTTATACAGAAATCTTGAACATAATTATAAAACATCATGCTGTTTTACGTAAAATGGGGCAGTCTCGAAGAAAGCATTCATTTATTCACTCATCACATACTTAATCTGTGTCTGCTCTGTTCCAGACACTGGCCTGGGTGCTCTGGTGATAGCAGTGATTTAGAGGTTCCTCCTCACAAGGAACTGTAGTTATTACTAAACAAGTAAACAAGCAAATGCACAAGATGAGTACCCTTGTGACAGAAACTATAAAGATAATAAAAATGCTAATCAGAAAAGCTACCCAAGGAGATGACATTTGAGATGAGGATGAGTAGCCAGGAGGGAACAATAGGGAAGAGTTCCACAAGAAAGTAAAGCAAACACAAATGAGGTAGGAAAGTGGTCGGCTTGTAGGAAGAAGAGAAGGTAGACAAGTGGAGACATGGAATGAGAGACAGAGGAGTTCTCAGTGGTTTTGAAGATGTAAAGAAAAGCCAGCACATGCAGATTCTTATAGTCTGTGGTAGGAACTTTAGATTTCATTCTTAAGTGTAATGGATTTATGTAGGCAAAGTGACATAATCTGATTTATGCTTAACAGGGTCATATTCAAAAGGTGCAATTACTGAGCAAGGCAGCGTAAGTAATGGGAATAGGTGATGAGAAAGGCTCACTGGAGACCGGTCCAGGACCCACAAAGGGGAGGGGCAGAGCTTGCACAGGGAAGAAGACTACATGCTGACTGCCATCACATAGTTTTGTGGAGCATTTAGGTATGGTTATTGGCGACTAATTTGGAAATTTATAGCTTAGCTTAATATATACAAAAATAATTGGTTTTTTTCACTGGGCACACACATGTTTATTCTAAATCATTAAAAGGGAACTAAAAAGTAACAAAGACATTTAGGATGGCTTGCAGTATGACTACCTATAGGAAACAACTGTCTGATATGGAATAAAGTGGGATATAGAGTTCTCAGAAGTTTGATGGGACTTAATTACTGAATTGTATCTACCAAATGAAACATTTCCCCAAGCCTTTCATATAGTCATTGTGCTCATATTTGCCCAGCGGTGAAATGGCCCATTACGTGAGCATAATGCTTGGTCAACTCTCTTCTCGCATCTGCCATCTAGGAAGCTGATGGATTGGTGAGAGTTCAGGTCATGGTAATGTTTCAGGCCTCAATCCCAGAACGCTTTTCCCACTGCAGGGTCCTTCCTGACCCAGCTCTGTGCCTTACTTCTCCATCATCCTGCCATTACCCTGCCTTTTACTTTGGGCACTTGGTGAAGAGGATAATAATGATAATAATAATATTAACTTCCATTAATTAAATATTTACTGTGTTTCAGATATCGTGCTGCTTTACCTACCTTATCTTCATTTATTCCTTAGCGCATTCTTGAAGGTGTCCCTAAATTTAACCCATTTCCCTCAGGAATACTCACCGATGGTGCTTGTGGCTGCAGCATTTACCCTGAGATAACTTGTAGATTACAGTTCTAACCTCACCCCCAAAGTTTACCATAAAATATCTCCCTTTTATTATTATTTTTGCATTACTTTAATATATCGATAGTCTTTGGAAACAAATGACATTATTTTATTTATAGCATTCTGTTTTTAGTAGTTGCATTTCCATTTATAAAATATAGTAATTCTCGATAGCTGAAAATCTCATCCTAGAAAACGTCACGTTCCTATGAATGATGTTAAATTAACGCTGACAGCGAGCTGCACTTTTTTTCCTAAATGGGAAAAGGGTTAAAAGGCATAAATTATTTCCATTTTAACATTAAAATTTAGTGTCAGAGGAGCTGTGACTTGCCCAAGGTGATGGTGGACCAGTGGAACAGGTAAAGAAGCAAAGAAGTTGGGAGAAGAGACAGGGATGTTCATGGACAGCGCAGAGGGAAGGTGGGGTGGGCTTGCTCCGTGGATGCAGGTGAACATGTAGCCAGTTTAGCTACATTGACACTAAGCATGTAAACGAACTGTGTGGTCCTTAGAGACCAAAGCAGACACATCATTGCTTTCAAACTAATCGTTTTATTCTCCTGTGTAGGTTCACACAAAAGAACCAGTTTGGGATAAATTCCAGTCTGCTTGGGATAACTCCAATTATTTAGGAACCTCCAGCCTCCTTAATAAGCCAAATCTCCCTCACAGCACATAACCTTTGAAGACTGTTTTTAGTCAAATTAAAGCACAAATGGTGCTCATCCAAATTTTCATTCAGTGTAATTCTGGATTCCTTAGGGTATTTACCTTTGGCAGGGACAGTAAAGCTGATTGCATGGCCAGTAAACAACAGTTGTTTCTAGTCTAAACAGCAGGAGGGCTCTCAGTTAAATGAAGATGAAAATAACCAGTCAATTCAGCTTATATTGAGCTACTCCAAAATATGGACCAGGAAGGATATAGTTAATGAGTCCAACATAAATCAAAATATTTATATTGTTATCCTTAATGACAAACAACCCTCAGTGGAATCTGTTAAATGCACTTGAGTAAACTACATGCTTCATAAAGCTGTTTCTCTCTTAGAAGCTACTTCTACCAGGAGCCATCTTGCAAAATAATAAGATTCTGTAGATACTTGATGAAAAATAGCAGCCCATGTGTGTGAGCACTAAAAACAATACACACTTAGTGTGGAGAATTATTAAAGACATTTCCATTAGTTCTCAATTTCAGAAACCCTTCGTAGTCACATAGAGGAGCCAATCTCCTCAGCTAATGACTATAGGTTGTACACATGAACAAATTAGCATACATTTAGCCTTGATGTAGCTATTAGTTGGGTGTTAGCGGGTCTCAGAAGATTTGGAGATTCTGATTAATCAGAGCAAACTTGGAGAATAATGGGATGATGAGATCCCCGGGAGCAGATGTATTCTGCCTGGTCTGTGCCCTCCGTGGCTTAGTTGCAGTGCTTGCCTGCTCCTCATGCTGAGGACATTCTCCAGCAAGTGTTTTTAATGTCTGCTTTTCCATTCTTTAGGGCATTTCATTCGTGGTTGATTGTTCTTATATTGTTTGTAGTGCCAAGTGAACCTGGGCCACTAGAAAAATCATGAAAAAGGGAAATTGAGAGTTTTGCCTGTTTTAGGTGACTGTAAAAGAATGCCGCCAAGTTAAAATATTTATTATATGAGTGCCTGTTATTTGTACTGTACATTGTTGAGTCCTGGGGTATTATGGGAAGGGATGGTAATGATCAGAGAGAGAAAAAAGAGCAAACTTGACTTCGACATGGTCCCTGCCATTGAATCATACACAAGCTTATGTCCTGCAACTCTTATTTTTTATCTTTGTAGCTAGGGTTTTTTGTTTTTGTTTTTGTTTTTTTTCATAGAATAGATTTGACATTTGCAATTATTTCCTTTGGGGCTCTCATTGTGGTACCACAGCTTTCACTTTATTAATCAGTGATAGGTGAGTGTTTGGGAACATGGAAATTGTGGATCCATCTTTTAGAGAGCTTTGAGGAACATGTTTACTTGCCTTCCCCTGATCACTCACCAATTTTTTCATCTGCTACCCATCTGCCTTCCGTACAGTTCCCAAAGGCTAGTTAGGCCAACACAGCTGTTGTGTATAATATAGCCACCAAGCCCAGTCTATGGGGCTGCATCTTCAACGTGTTATTGTCCCTGACCATCCTTGCCATCACTCTAAACCACCCAGAGGGCTACTGCATTTTATTGCCTACAGTCTGTTCATCTGCAAGAGAAGAATATTTAATATTAAACTCTGAAATTAACATGGCTACTCACCTGCTTCCTCTATGCAACGAGCATATCTCAAGATAGAACAAGCACATAGACTCAAAGTGTGGGTGAAGACATGTCATAGAAAGAGAAGTGTCTACGCCTCCATTTCCTTATCTGTCATACTAGGTGGCTAGACTCAGTGATCTCTTACCACACATATTGAATATTTAATGACTTCGTCATTCATGTCAGCAAAGATGAAAGGTCAGAGAGAAGTAAATTGGGATAAACAGTGACAGCTAGAGTTCTATCAACCCCAGTGATAACATGGGTCTAGTAGTCTCTCCAAAGGGAGCTCCAGGGTCCGTGCTATCGAAACTACCTAATGTACCAGATATTAGCAGTATTAGATACTAAGTGTTGCGGCATCTGAGACTTCATATCAACATAAGAGATGATCTCGAGATTCATCAGAAAATAGAGCAGAAGTGGCAACAAGCAGCTGCTGCTTTTCCCTCCGCCCAGGCCTTTCCTGAAGAGGCAGGTGGCTATGAAGGTCACCAGGCAGACGTCCAGCTGCCCCAGGGGCAGCCTGATCTTGAGTTCCCATGCTCACCTGATATGAGCTTGCTAGCTGCCTTCAGCAGAAGGCAGGATCATGGCTGTTGGGCCTCAGCCTTTCTCTGCACAGACAGATGCTGCTGCCACTCTCTGCCAGGTGACTGTCCCTCTCAGCAACAGCTGTGAGAAGGAAAAGAAGAGAAAGAGCAGTGACCACAGGACAGCTCTCTTAAAAATAGCTTCAGGGTTCGTGCCACAGCATACTGATTTGGCCTTTGGGTGGATTTAATTTGCATAGTGTGCTCAAGAGTCCCCCAAACCCAAAAGGAGAAAAAAGCAGCAATATTAGGTTGAATGCAATATCTAGGACTAGCTTACATAGAAAATAGTTTAAAATCTAGGTTTTTATTCAGAGACTAGATTAGAGGAACTGGGAAGCAAATGAAAGAAAAAAAATATAGATGCTAATGATAGGAGCAAAAACAATAACAAAATAAGTGGTCAATGTGGGCCAGTGACATACAGTTTATCCTCCTTAATTCTCATAACAACCCTGGAAGCTTGCTTTAAGGAAACTGGTGTTCGCAGTATTAATTTATTAGCATATTCGAGGAGGCAATGGTTCCCTTAATTCCTTCATTCTATTTTTTTTTTCTCTCTATCTTTTAAGATCCTATAGTCATATGCTTCCCTTTTAGGGAAGATTATCCCAGAATATAGTTTTTGTTCGAATAACTTCCCATATGTAAAAGGCCTTTCTGTCTCTTGTTAGTTTTGCAGTGACTGTTGCAAACTTTTCCTATAAAATTTTGATCAGCTCCTGAAATGAAAAAGAAGAAAAAGATAACTAACTATGGTAGGCAGAATAATAGCCCCCAAATATGTCTACATCTTATCTTTGGAAACTATAAATACATTATCTTACATGGCAGAAGGGACTTTGCAGATGTTATTAAGTTAGGATTTAGAGGATATCCTGGATTATTGGGTGAGTGTACTGTAATCACAGGATCCTTAGAAGTGGAACAGGGAGACAGAGTCTGAGAGTCAGAGGAGATGTGACTATAGAAACAAGGTGAGAGTGATATGATATAATATGAGAAGGACCCAGCTTGTCTTCTAGCTAGCTTTGAAGATGGAGGAAGAGAGTTTTGAACCAAGGACTGTGGGCAGAAAGGAATGCAGCCTTACCAACACCTTGAGAGTCCCATGCCAGACTTCTGACCTACAGAACTGTATGTAAGATAGTAAATTTGTATTGTTTTAAGCCCTTGAGTTAGCTTGTAATTTGTTACAGCAGCCATGGAAAACAAATGCACTAACCAATAGTAAGCAGTGTAAATTTACCAAAAGTATTCATGGAGGGCATTCACAGCTCCCGTTTTGGAAATTAGCTGGTCCTGTGCTTATGCTGGTTGTTTTGGGATAAACTAAAGATTCCGATTTCATTCATTTTACTTCTCCAGATTTATAAGAGATATTGTCCTTTCTTGGAGAAAACAAAGACAGGAACAAAAGTACACCTGACAAAATTCCTAAAGATATGCACAAACCAAACTTCGTCACCCCTGTGCTCTCTAGAAGTCTAAAGCAACTAATGAAGTTGTGGAATTACTGAAAGCACAGTTCTCAACAATCTGAGATTATGTAGATTTGAACTTCAGGATTGGTGTTAGCGCCTGTGTTGTGAAGGCACACAACTGACGCAGATGCTGAAATTCTTGAGATATCCACATTCCTTTATACATGCTATTCGAGTTTCCTGGAATGTTCTCCTGGCAACTTCCACGTGGTTTACTTCCTCGCTTCCTCAATTTTTTGCTGAAACGTCACCGTTTTAGTGAGACTCTCTTCTCGCCAATCTGTTTAAAATAATGCTCCCATTTTTCCACCCTTGGACTCTCCACCCTTTTATTTTTTTGCTCTGTCTATCTTCATGTCCCTTATCACCTCTGGATACTCTATATGTCTGACATTTATTTTTTTGGTGTTTTCTCTCTTCCCATATGTTTTGTAAGGGCAAGATTTTAATCTGTTTGTTTCCCTTATGCATTCCCAGTACTATCTGGCACTTAATAGATACTCATTTAATATTTATTGAGTGAGTAAAGAGTTGTTAGACTTTGGGGGAGTGTCGACAAAGTGTAAGCCTTCGTCTCTGAATTATGTCACTCACTATACAATTCAAGCCTACTGTTGGTGATGACACTGTTTTCTCAGTTTCAGGAACAATAAATTGAATGATGGGATCCTAAATTGCTTATGTCTGAGAGCTCAGACTAGTTTTTGCCACCTCCTTTAATGTTGAAATAAGTTTCCCCACCCACCCCCACCTGTCCTTTACCCCTGCATCACTCTCTGACTGATCAGATCACATGGTAAACTACATAGGTTGCAAGGTTGATTTAGTATGGAGGATATTACATTTAAATATACTGCCTGAGAGATTCAAACAAGTTACAATGTCTTAACACAGGTTTTACACCATTATGCATAAATCACATACTTTCTCCAGAAAGAGGTTGCCATGTTATCTTAGTCATAATGTAAGTAGCACCTCTGGGAATTCTGTGTATAAAAGTTTCTATTAGACTCTATATGGTTGCGTAGTACTTATTCTCATCTTGATTTGAACTGAATATGCCACATCTGAACTATTTTACACATATTCTTCTATGACTAGGGACCAAAACTATGAAACAAACAAATAAAAATATGGTCAATAATACATTGATTTTGACATAATTTCTCCAGGTCTTGTCTATATTTATCCAAAAAGCTCAAATTTCATCTTAAACTTCTGCAACACAGCTCAATATTTCTTAGTTACCTATTATTTGTAAATCTCAAATTGCTATATATTCTTTTGTTCTAAGGATGGATGCATATTTTTGTTATATCAGTTGCATTTGAGTTGAAAGTGTGGACAAGATTTTTATCTGAACTACTACCTTATACCTTATCACCCAGTAAATATAGTGCATGTGACTAAGGCTGTTCTGAATAGTGAAATATGGGAGGAAATTTGCCTACAAGATCTGTCAAGTTTGCAATCACTCAAATATATTCAACAACAATATTTGGTCTTACTGAATTATTAATGAAGCAAAGCTGATTCACCCTGACCATCTCTATTTATACTTTGATGAGAATTTATAAGGCAAACAAGAATATATGTTGAGCGTTATTATATTAACACTTGTTTTTCATCTATGTCTGTCATAAAGGTTAGAAAGAATCACCTGGTTTGCTTATTGAAAATGTAAATTCATGGACCTCTCCCCATACCAGCTGAATCAAATTCTACAAGAGTCATGCTTGAAGAATTTGCTTTTTAAAGCTTCACAGATAATTAGTTATGTTTTAAAGTTTGGTCTACCATGTTAAAATATAGTGCAACCCTTCCACTGTAATCATTCTCATCGGGTTGGTGACCAGTGAGTAGATGGATTGGTGTGGCACTGCCATGTAGATTTCCATGGGTGTGGCTTATGGGATGACTTCATGATAGCAAAACCATTGGAAATATCTGTAGGGAAACAGTACTGATGGCTTAACTACACTTTTTCGGGCTGTACCAAAGCTACATTGTGAAAGAAGCCATCATACCCACTGGTCATTGCTCCAGAAGTGGCATCATCTGGTTAAAAAAAAAAAAAGAAAAAGAAAAGAAAAGAAAGAAAAGAAAAAGAGCACCTTTTTTCCTGGTTACTAGGTTATGTTAACTAATAGTAAAGCTGTTATGTTGTAGAATGCTGTAATTCAGAGCTCATTGTACCACCATCATTTTTGAAATTTTATACTATAGTGAATTAAGTAGAATTAGTTTAAGGTAGTCTTATTTTTCTTATAAATAACATTTTATTGGAAAATGTTCCTAATTTGCAAATTTTGTTGCCACTATCACAACTTGCTTTGAAGAAGCATTGCATGCTCTGACCTTTCCTGAACTCAAAGAAGCTCTGGGTTTTTGGAACAGAGGTCAGGATACCTCTATGAGTTGACTTTGCTCTGACCTTTCCTGAACTCAAAAGAAGCTCTGGGTTTTGGAACAGAGGCCAGGATACCTCTATGAGTTGACTTTGCTCTGACCTTTCCTGAACTCAAAGAAGCTCTGGGTTTTTGGAACAGAGGCCAGGATACCTCTATGAGTTGACTTTCCATGAAGGCAGCTGCTCACCCAAAAGGGGTCCTTCCCATATAGATCACAGCCTGCTTCTGTCCAGGCCATCACACATTCTTCAGTGTCCTTTGTATTAACACTTGCTCTTGACCTTCCTCTCGTCTCTTTGTCACAGAGAAGAAAAAATTGAACTAAAAGTTCTGATAAATAATTCTTAGATAACATTTGCGAACTTTCTGTAAACTAAATGCTATGCAAAATAAAAGGTAGGCTGGACTTCTGATAAGAGAGTCAATGTTTAGTGGTAATTCCTCACTGGCTCCGGTATTAGAGAGCTTTCCTAGAAAAAAGCTTTAACTTTTTTCCTTTTTAAAGCTTTTAATTATGTAAATGCATATTCATTGTGAAAAGAAATAGAGACTACAATTAAGCATATGTATATACAAATAGAAATAGAGATCGATCATAATTCCACCAAGTAGAAGCAATCACTAAAAATTTTTTTCTAACAAATAATATACATATCCTTCTATAGTATAATTTATAGAAGATATGTGGCTCTTCAACTCCATATAGACAGATATATCTGTAATTTCAGCAATAGGTGGATTTTTTTGACAAAACAACTTCTATATAAGCATATTTCACTTTGATGATGGCAGTATATTGTGGTATTTAAGAACGTAAGTGTTTAAGCCAAATTTCTTGCATTCGAGTAGGATTTCACCTCTAAATAAATGTGTGACCTAAAATAGTAACTTAAATTCTCTGTGTTTTCATTTTCTAATCTATATAATGGGGATAATAATAGCATCTATCTTACTGGAGTGTTGTGAGGATTAATGATATAATTAATTATATGTTAAGCACTTAGAATAGTGTTCTGCACATATGGAATAGTCAATAAATGTTAGCTGTTATTAATTCTCTGTTACTGCACATTGAGATTAAAGGAGTTTTGTTAATTGCATTTGTGTGATATAATTTGGGCAAATTGAACCTCTTAGAATTAGTCTTTCATGTTATAACTTTTTTGCTAGGAACTGAAGACCAAATGTCAGGGAACCTAGAAGAAAAATAAAAGATGGGATACACATTTGAGGGATGGGTGGTGATGAAATTGATGGAAACTATCAGAATTTTTTTCCACAATATTCCCTGCCAACTCCTGCTTAATCCCAAGCAAAGGAAAAGTATTATAAATTTTCTCAGGTCAATTACTATAAGATTTTCCCATAACTTCTCCAGAAAACTCACAGATGTACAAAACTTTAAATGGCCAAACTTCAGAACATAAAGCAGGAAAGACAGGGGCTGTCACTATGAACAGAATGTTCATTCAAGCCTAGCTGTTAGATATAAGCCTATCAGTTAGGTGAAGAAGGTACAGTAAAGAAAAGAAAACAAGAATGGCTTTTGTCACTATTTTCCCCTTCATTTCCAAAATGTCTTCATTTCCTTCCAAGTAAAAGACAATGACTGAATGAATGTTCCTCGCAAAATGTCAGTTATACTAATTAGGCTTCACTATTTGAAACCATCTACTCAAAGATTATTTACAACAATTAAAAGACATCTATATGTGAAACCATACTTGTCTAACAGAAGCATATCTTGTTTACCTGTTTAATAAGAAACTTTATGATGAGAAGTTCTGATGAGTTTTTGCATATTTGCTGCCTGCAAAAATGTATCAGAATTTGACCTGGCTATTTTTTTTTTTTTAAGATAGTTGAGAGGTGAGCAACCTGAAATTAAGCTTATACATTTTAGGGTATATTTTACAAAAAAGGAAAGAAACCAAAAGAACAATCTTCCAATATTTAATTACTGGCTTAGCTGTAGTCTCTTCTCCCTTTTATGTTTTCTAAATAACTGAAAAAACCCTTTGTTCAAATCCCAGTCCTGCCACATAGTTGTTGTATGCTATCAGGTAAATTACCATTTTTTTCCAGGCCTCAGTCACCTCATGTGTCAAGTGGGAATGTCTCATCTTGGGTATCAAATAAGAACAATGTTTAATGAAATTATGACATTAAGTGGGATTAAATGAAATTATGCATCTGGCATAATTTCTGGCATATAGTAGACATTCAGTAAAGCTTTACTCTTTCTTAGCCATTGAATTTTAAACCATTGCCCTTTACCTGTCATCTCTAAAATAAATGATTTGAATAAACCTATCTTCTTAATTAAACAAGCCAAGAAAACCCCCTTGAAATCTTTAGAACCAACCCCCAGAAACATAGAGACTGATTGGCAGAACAGTTCCACAATCCTCTCTCAGAATGACCCATGGACAAATGATTCAAATGTTCTCAGGTAACAGTGTTGGCAGTGGCATCAAAGTACTGAGTTGAGCATTTCATGCATCTCTGTAGAAAGACCACAGTGATCATTGACGAAAATTGAAGTCAAATTTAACTTTTTTTCTCCTATAATTGTAGAAAGAGGATTCATGGAAAAAATGATGTAAATGCTAACACCTCTCCATTAGATGAAATTATTTTGGACAGACAATGAAATCAAACAACTGAATCTTCTCTAAATTTTTTAAAATTGTACAACTAACCCGTTTGAAAATTTTTACTTTCTTTTCCGACCCTTACTGGTGTGGCATCATATGAATGTGGTCAAAGTTAAAACACATATCTGTCTGCCTAATTCCCTAATATCTTTCAAGGATAGTGTTCATATTGCCCACCCCCCTCCCCCCACTGCCCCTCAGCTTTACTATAGGATTCACATTTACTTTAAGATAGCATTTATAAAATAATAAAATGCATCATTCCTAAAGGCAAAATAGGCTCATGCTTCTCAGAACTCCTGTCTGACTGACTGTACAAGAAAAAGGAACATGGTTCGTCTTTACACTCATTTTCAGCTTCCTCACTACAAACGTCTACATTTCTGGTATGTGTGTTCTGTGAGCCTTGTGAACATACCCTTTCAGTTCTGTATCAAGTGGAAAAGATAGATGAAGTGTGTCCTTTTCAGGTGACAAGTGTTTGCTCGGTACTGACAAAACCATATGCCCAACACTGACTTAGAGATGAAGGGCTGCAAGCTCAGCGTACATTTAGAAATCATATACTTCATCATAACTATGAATTGGAAGATGAGATAAAAGCTGCCAGTCACAGTGGGGGCATGGGGTAGACCAGAGGCGATGGGGACTGTTGATGGCAAGGATATCCGATTCCTGGTCTAGGTTGTGTTTAAGGCAGGGTCTACTTTTGGTGAAGTAGGCATGTCTCTATTTTTAAATAGAGTGCATTACTTTTTTGAAATGGGCTAACTGCTCTTTTCACATTTGTTTCCATAGGCTACCCAACTTGTAGACTACTTTGAAGGAGTTTGTAAAGTTCTAAAGAAATTACCTGGGTGCAAAATTAATGCTCTAAATATATACAAATATAGTTCATGGTTTTTTACACCTAAACTTACATGCCCTTTGAATAGTAATAGTAGTTATTATAAATTGTTATGGAGACTCCACTATGTACTGGACATTTACATCTCACTTAATCTTTACAACAGTCCTCAGGGGAGATAGTATTTTCCATATATTGTCAATGAGGAAACTGAGGCCAAAGATCACACAGCTACTTTCCAAATATTGCAGCACATCACAGTCTAAAGGAGGACTGATGTAAAATCAGAAGGAAAGAAATATCTGACTCTAATCTGCCAAAATTGAAGATGGACATATAAATTCTAGTTCTTCCATTGCTTTTCTTAAAAAAAAAATCATGCAAGTGTCTTTACCATGGGTTTGTGGCCATAGTTGAGCATAAAATTTCTTGGTTAATTAGGATGAATTATATCACATATTGCCGAATTTCTTGGCTGAAACTCTGAACAAAAGTACAATACAGAGCATACTTGGGAGGTAAAATTCCAAACAGAGTGTGACTTATAATTTCAACGAAGGACAAATTATTAAAGCCTTCATTGTCTTACTATTGCCTGTTCTAGATTTCTTATCAGCACAAAATAGGAAGAATTGACCTAAAGAGCTTGACTTTTGTTACATCATCTACATGCTTTTTCCTTTATGCTATGACTTGATCTGTGGGTTTAGGCAATAAGAAGGATGCAGATGTGTGCTATTTCATTTAAGAGGTTTATATAGGTAATGTAGGATTTAGTTGCCCAGGAACTCAATTTGACACCCTTTGTGAGAGCTAACTTCATTTTTTAAAAAGATTCAGATGTTATTAATGTAATTGTTATCTCAGAGACACAGCCGTCATATTAATACCCTTATTTGTCAAGTATTTTTACCTCTTGATTCTTGAATATAATCTACTTAGAGCCAACAGGGGATCATGTGAGGACATTGACAGTAACCTGCAGGAGGGTTTGTGTGGATTTCTTTTTTGATGTATTCACTTCCAGAATCAGGTCATTTAGCAGATCAGCACAGTGATATTTACCCTGAAGTAAAAGATGTATTTCCATTTCTTTTACAAATTAAAAGTTATCTTTTGGATTTGCAAATTTGAATCTTTTTACTTTAACTTTAGGTCTCATTAAAATTTCAAAAACGGGAATGAAAAAAATCTATATATATCTTTTTTCTTTCACACAGCAGTTAGCAACAACAAAAGTCAAGAAGTACTCTAGGCTGTTCACATTTCTTTCTTGCCTATGGGAAATCTCTTTCAGTGGATTTTATCCTGTGTCTACTTGAGGCAAACTGAATGTCTGCACCAGCTAAAAGCCTCAGGAGATAATCCTGGCAATGGGTCATAATTATGGAACCATCCTCTGTGACCTTACCAGTTCCCGAAGCTCTCATGAGAAGACATTCTAGTTTGCCTTCTTCAGTAGTTTGATCCAATAAAGCACCTCACAGTTGTTTGCTAAGACAGGAGAACCGATGTGGCCTCACAACCCTTGTGTCTGAACTCTAAGTGTAATGTTGGCCCAATGATGGGTTGAGGTTTAAATGGCAGTTGCAGTTGACAGTATTCATTCTTGCTTAAACAACTTAGGTTTTCCTTTTCTTTTTCCCATTACTTTCACCTTTATCTAAATACAAATCATTTCATGTTAGATGACAACCATAGCTCTCTCTGCATTTTTGTCTTCAATCTCACCCTATCTCTGCTTCATCATGTGTACCAATGACTTATGTTCTTCCTAAAATAATGTTATCATCATGATACTACCCTTTTTAGTTGCTCTTTATTTTATACTGCATATATATTTGGCCATAATCATTCTCTATAATCAAATCTCTTTCTTACGTGTTCACATTTGCATGTCTGCTCTAGTTAGACTGTTTATTTCACAATGATCTGTCAAAATAATAATTGATTTTGTCTTTAATGCTTCTATTTTTTCTTTTCCCAGGCTCAATTTCTGAGCAGTCTCTACCTCAAAACATATACCTGGACTTCCCTCACTTCTTTACATCCTTAAACATTACTGCAATGTTGAGACCAGAGCCTTTAGACCAACACTGTCCAATAGAAATAAGATACAAGCTACATATGTAATTTTAACTTTTTAATAGGGGTATTTAAAAAGGTAAATATAAATAAGTGCAAGACATTTAATGATATTTTAATCCAGTATATTCGAAATATTATTTCAACATATAATCAATATACAAACTATTAACAATATATTTTACTTTTTAAATGAAATCTTTGGAATCTGATGTGTTTTTACATTTACAGCACATCTCATTCACATTTTGTCACATTTTGGTGCTCAGTCATCCCCATAAGATTAGCAGCTACCATATTAGACAACCCTGGTTTAGAATATTGTAGGCCATACTTTTTTCTTTCTTTTTGCCCTTATTTTTCTGACAACCCACTGGACATGTCTGCAAGGGTACTTCTCAGGCTCCTCCAATTCATCACATCCAAGGAGACCTCATGAACTTCCTCTGTGTTCCTCATCCCAGCACCATCTACACAAAAGCCCTGACCAGAAACATTCCAGTCATTGTTCAAATCCTCTTTTTTCAGCCTAAAGTGGCTGCTGTTAATAATATATGACTGTTCTGACTTGTATTCTTTCCTGTATTGCCCCTGTTTTTGTATTTTATCTTTGCAGTGGTGAAAATTATATCACTCAATTTCACTTAATATGCAGTGATTCCTCATTATCTATCTTATCAAGCCTACAATTCCCAATGTATCATAAAAGTCTTTTCTGCTCCGTCCCTGCTCTGCCTTTCCTGCTATAACTTCTACCCCTTTCTCTTTCTGTATCATATGCTGCAGTTATCTACAAGTTTTGTAACCCCTCACATTTTACCTCATTTTATGCTTTCCTGACTTGATAACCACCATTCTTTATGCCTAGGAGGCCCTTTCTTCCAACCTATGTTTTTTTTGCCTTAAAAATCCCCTTTCATCTATTAAGTGTCAGCTCAAACATCACCTCCTCTTCAGTGTCTTCTTTCTTCCATCCATAAAGAATTTACACATCTCCTCTTTGTTTTAAACTTCACAATCTGTATTTTTTATTTTTTCATTTTCTTACTTCTCTTTTAGACTTGTGAATTCCTTGAGAGTAGAGTAAGCGTGTGTTTATCTTTATATTCCTAACACCAAGCAGTGCTTGTGACATAGGTAAGTCACAGTGATTCAATATGTGCATGTTTGCTCTGATGCTGAATGGCATATTGACCACACTACATGGTTTAATACTGTGATTATTTTAGAAATATCACTTTTGTCCTCCATGCTGAATTATGAGCTACTTGATAAAAAGCTATATTTTATTACTCCTGCAGCATTTGCAAGGATATATATACATACATATATACATATATATATGTATATGTATATATTTGCAAGGATATACATACATATGTATATATATAGGCATACATGTATACGTATGTATGTATATCCTTGCAAATATATATATATAAATATATATATATTTATATAAATTTATATATATATATATAAATTTATATATATATATAAATTTATATATATATAAAATCTCCCAGTTCAACCAGGGTAAACCCTTCTTTCTGGTAAGGAGTGTCTGGTATTGTATCAGAGATTCATTCCCACTGTTATGGGCTCTCTCACTAGGTCAAATAAGACAGAACTGGGTATCATCTAAATTGCAGGCTTTAGAGCTGCCCTAGAAGAGGATACAGAGAATAATGACCAAGGGTTTTGCCTGGATACTTTAAGGATAAATAATGGAATACACTTATTTCATCAGTACTTTCTGAGTGAGAAAAATGTGGTCATTAACCACAATCTCAAGTCAAAAATAAGAGGTCTATGTCTGTTTCAACTTTTTCACCCTCCATGAAGAATGTCTTTTATAAACTATGTGTTACTATCATTCTTATCAGAAGAATATATATATTTCTCATAAGAAATAATCTCACAGTATAATGAACATAGATGTGAAGAAGTGTTAGTTTTTTATGTGGAAAAACCGTTTAACTTTTTCAATGTAAAGTGATAGAAGTACTTATAGTCGTGTGCCACTGAATGATGGGGATACATTTGAGAAATTCGTCATCAAGTGATTTCATTGTGTATGAACATCAGAGAGTGCACTTACACAAACCTAGATTATACAGCCTACTAAACACCTAAGTTATGTGGCATAGCTTATTGCTCCTAGGCTACAAGCCTGTCTAGCTTCTTACCATACAAATCAACATGAAATTAAATCAAGCACAAAAGAAAATGATGCAATCAAAAGACATGGTAAACAGGACTTGTACAAGGCATAATACAGCATACTATTTTAGAACAAACTTTTTTAATGAGTCGAAAAAGTATTTTCTAAAGCAGTGATCCCCAACCTTTTTGGCACCAGGGACCGGGCTCCTATGAGAATTTAATGCCTGATCATCCAAAGTGGAGCTGAGGCAATGATACTAGCTGGGGAGTGGCTGCAAATACAGATGAAGCTTTGCTCACTCTCCTGCCATTCACCTCCTTCTGTGCAGCCTGGTTCCTAACAGACAATGGACTGGTACTCCTGCTCTAGAGTAATGATAAAATGTATAGTATAGTAAATACATAAACCAGTGACATAGTCATTTATTATCATTATCAACTATTATACACTGTACATAATTGTGTGTGCTATACTATTATATGAATGACAGCACAGTAGGTTTGTTCACACCAACATCACCACAAACTTGTAAGTAATGCAGTGTGCTATGATGTTATGACAGCTAAAATATCACTAGGTGATAGGAATTTTTCAGCTCTGTTATAATCTTATGAGACCACTGTATATGTGGTTCACTGTTGACCAAAACATTTTTATACAGTTCATGATTTTAGTTGTCTCCTGTTCCTTTTTCACAAGTCAAAACATAAACTTATGGTTCTGGCACTTCTTTAGGTACTGGCCATTTATGTTGTGATTGATAGTTACAAAAGATGTATAGATAAACCTTTTCAACCCTACTTGATGGGATTAATTTTTAAATGCTTAATAAAACAATTTCCCTCCCACTGCGATACTACCCAGAGAGCAGGAAAGCACTTTCCTGATTGGAAGACACCATAAAAGCAGTAAGAGACACTATCAATTTAACATATGAATTGTGAAAAGTCTTTTTCAGCTGTGGTTAAGACTGAGGATGTCTATGCTTATATAAAATAAAAAATTCTGTGTGAAGACTCAAAGTTTCTTTCACACCTATAGAACAAGAATCAAACCCAGAAGGAAGACATGACAATTTTCCTCATTAAAAAAAGTATTTGCAAGTAATTTAATACTTAGGAAAAATTGCAAAATTAGTGCAGATAGTTACTATTAAATCCTTAACCCAGCTTCCCCTAAAACTAGGAAATTAATGTTAGTGAAACATGACTAACTAAACTTTAGACCTTATCCAAATTCACCAGGTGACTTTTTCTTCCCCTAATGTTATTTTTCTGTTCCAGGATCCAATCCAAGATCTCACATTGCAATTAGGTGTGTTGTCTCCTTAAGTCTACCCAATTTATGACAGTTCCTCATTCTTTCCTTGTCTTCCATGACCTTGACAACTTTAATGAGATCTGGCCAGTTATTTTGTACAATGTCTCTCAACTTAGGTTTTTCAGGTGTTTATTCATGATTCAATTGAGATTATATACTTTTGGGGAAAATGTCAGAGAAGTAATATTGTACCTTTTTCAGTGCATTCTATCAGGGGTGTACATATGTCTATATGTATTATTACCAGTGGTATTAACCTTGATCACTTGGTTCAGATAATATCGACTAGATTCTTCCACTGTAGAGTGACTAATTTTCTCTTTGTAATTGATAAATATCTTGGAGTTACTCTTAGTCAGTGCGAATAGTCTCTTTCTCCTCAAACATTTGTTCTTGATTTAAGCATCCATTGGTAGATGTTGCCTGCAACTGTGGTGTTTGCCTAATGGTGATTTTGCATATCCCTCAGATGGCAATTATTTTTCTATTTTCCTTCTCTAAGAGAACATATTGCTACATCTACCTAAACTCCAAGGGAAGAGTTTAATTCAAAGTTTATATATTTGGTTAATGTACTGAATTTTTTTAGACCTGTCCATATTAATGTATTAGTTTTTGTTTGTCTGTCTGTCTCTCTGCCCACCTGTCTGTCTGTACGTCCATCCATCCATTTATCCATCCATCCAAATATTCACCTTTCTATCTATACATTTATATCAATAAACTCAAATTATGGAAATTATATCTCATTTACTTAGCCAGATATCATAGCTGGTAAGTACATATCTCTCATCTTTCCATATCATCTAGATAATTGTGGCACATATGTGTAGCTTAAAGACCAAAGTCAATACAAAGAGAAAAAGAAAAAAGAAGCAAACTAACTCATTCTTCTTTTTAGTCTCCTAGAAATATTGCCTTTTTTTTTATTATCAGAAGAGCCAAACTCCTTTTTTTCTCGTTTTATTGAAAAATAATTGATATATGTCAGTGTTTAAGGTTTACAACATGATGATTCGATTTACATATATTGTGAAATGATAACCACAATAGGTTCAGCTAACTTTCATCATCTCATACAGAGTCAGTAAAAAGAAAATAAAGAAAAGGAAAAAGAAAAAAATAGAAATTTTCTCCTTGTGGTGATAATTCTTCAGATTTACTTTCTTAACAACTTTCCTATATATCACATAGCAGTATTTACTCTAGTCATTGTGTTGTGCATTACATCTCTGATACTTATTCATCTTGTACCTTCGAACTACTTTATGAGTTGACAAATGCTCCTCATAAAAAGGAATAGGTATGAGGAAAGGAAAGAAAAGATAAGAAACTTGTTTGGGGCATAAAGAACATGTACAAGTAGCCAAAAGAAAAGAGATTCCTGGTGGAAGAGCAGGAGTTTTCCAGGTTTATTTTGGTACCTGGGGGCAGCTGAGTAGAAAGCACACATCTGAAGTTACAGGTATTTTGCTTGGATTATCCTGGTTTTCCTTCTTTCTTTTGTTAAAGTATATAGATTAGAAGACCAAAAGAAACACATTTAAACATCAAAGTAAACAAAAGGCAATTAATACTTAAATATGTAACACAAGTTCACACAAATTTTCATAATCCAGAGGTTAACACTTTTATGCCTAGATATTTACTTAAATATTTTTCTTTCATAAATATGAATTTATAAATACATAAAAATAAAATTGTTTTGTTGTTATCTTTTATGCTTTACACGCAAAAAATTAGCTGACCTGTGTTTATCTAATTTAGAGGTATATATGTATTAAACAAATTCTAATGAACTATGACAGAATACCCACTCTTTAAAATAGATTACTTATCAGGGCCTTTTCCCCAAAGGTGAAAACTTTTAAACCCTCTTTCCCATTTAAATTGCCTTTATGCAGTTTTCCTGGCCACTAATCCATTTCTTAGTGTCCTTGCTTCATCTCGTGGTGGTTGGGTCTAAATGTTCAATGTCTCCATCCACCAGGCTCTTTCCTTCCCTGTGCCTCCTGTGTGCCAGAAGTTGCCAAGTCATTAATAAAAGGACTGATTTACATCTTGATATTTCATTTGCAATTTTTATATTATCTTTAGGTCTTCTTCTACAGCCAAAAATAAAATCTAAAAACTGCTTATAAAAGACAAGCATTTGCTGCCTTAAGCAGTTGCCCAGGTACCAGAAAAACAAACAACAAAACAAACAAAAACACCTCATATGACAAGTTATTAGAGCCAGCTCCGGTAATTGGATTTAGATTTATAAGAAATTCAGAAGATTTTCCAGAAAAATGGCCGCTATTAAATTACTTTTAAAATTAGGGGTCCAAACCAATGCTGCTGTCCACTCTTCCTTGTGAAAACCTCTCTAAGCTGTGCTGCATGGGAGGAGAGCACTCGCGTGAGAAACCATTACAGAAACAGATTCTCTAATGCGATTTTCATTAATTTCTTTACTGGCGGGCAAGAAAATAATGGGAACTAAATTCTCTCACAATCATGCTTAAAATTTCAAATCAGAGCAATTGTAAAGGGAGTTACGGAAATGTTATAAAAAACGTAATTTCATTTGACTTATGACAATAATGGCTCTGCTATTAACCAGTGCAGCAGTCATACTACATCTCCTAATCAGAAAGAAAAAGGCATCATTTCATCCCATCTGGCCTGGCCTGTTAAAAAGCATTTGCTATGCAAATTCTTGTACAAAAGATGTTGCTTTTCTAATGCATTTACTTATTAGTGTGTGAAGATCAGAATTGCAAACCGATCAAATGAGTATATCTTTCTCTTCCCCATTCTTAAAATGTGCTTACTGTCTTTAGTTAAGTTGCAGCCTGGTTTACATTTATATTTTTGTTAGTAAGGATTGAATTGTTTACAAGCAGTATTGCCATGTAAACCTTGAAAATAGATCTGACAAGGAATTTTCAAAGTGCAAGCTGAAGCTCAGAATGTGGGAATGAGGTTTGTAACATGTTGATTGTTAGGCACTGATTGTTGAAGGAAAATCAGTTGACTTCCTTAGAATGTGTTTGTGTTTTAGTAATCGGGGTTTGTCATTTGAAAGGGGAGAAAGATGTTTTACCCATGACAAATTAATTGCCTTTGCCCCACTTTACCCACCCCTATCAAAGCCACACAAGGCTGGTTATTCACATGGTTATAGTAGGTTGGCCACCAACACCTCTCTGGAAAATTCTAAACACATATTCTAGCTTTTGGGCCTATGCTCTGGACTTTTGGAAGTGCCATTTTCAAGAAACAGGTTCCAAGAGCCAGAGCTTGATGCCAATTCATCTCATGACAGTGAGAGTCATCCCAGAGTCAGGTTCTTTCTGTCCTGTGGTGAGGCCACGCTCCTCGGGTGATCAGGTGTTAGTGATGCTTAAGCCTTTTGGAGGCAGATTATGCATAGATACTATACATGTGCCTTGGTGTCTTTTGGTCCTGGATTTGCATCCAAGCTCCCCACTTACCAACTAAGTGACCTTGGGTAAGTTATTTAGCCTCTTTATGAAGTTTCCTCATCCGTAAAATACCACATCTAACTCATGGCATTATTATAAGAATCAAATCAGATAATAAATGTAAACCATTCAGCTTAGAGCCAGGCACATAAATAGCACAATATCAATAGTATTCTCATTACATTAATAGCTCCATCCCCATATTTTGTAACTTTTTTGTTAGAATCCAAGAATGAGGGATTACTCTGCTCTGTTACCCATATTTAGTTATGGGTAGAATGGACAGATCTACTTTTGAATGAAGGCTTTGGTGAAATTACTTTGTGTTTCTTTTTAAATATTTTAATGTTTTTTATATAAAGGTATGTTAGTAGAAAGCCTATATTTGTATTTACATACAAGCCTACTCAGATAATACTTTTTGTCCCTTAACTTGTGACGTAGAAATAGAAAATATAAATACAAGATAAATATTAGATGGGATGCAAGCAACAATATAGGAAATTATTCACTTAGCTGAGAAATTCTTTCCTCAATAAGGAAAGAGAAAGTTTGATATTTTGGACTGAGAAATACTGGAAGAGTGCTTCTGCCTGTGAGAGAAAGGTTACAGAATTCTCAATGTTTAGATGCTCAGGAGGGCTTTGCTGGCAAACTCAGATCTTCTTCTGAGACAGAGTGGGAGAGGGAAGTAATATTTATTAAACACTTACTAAATGCCAGAATCAAGGTACTTTTAATCCTTTCCTCATTTAATGTTCACAGAATTATACTTGTAATATTTGTTATCATTATCTCCATTTTACAGACGTGGAAAATGAGGCTGACTAATTTGTTCATGGATATAATGCAAACAAATAGCAGAACCAGGACTTGAATGCAGGTGTGCTAGCTTTCAAGCGTATGCTCTTCTAGAGGATAGGTCTTAGCTCACAGATCTGCGGGAAGCTGCAGAACAAATTGTTTAAATCTGGTAATTCAGGCACAAAGACAAAACCAATCTTGATTCTTGATTCTATATGCCTTAGATGGAACAAAGAAGGCAGGAAACATAATTTTTCTGAGGATAACTGCGTAACTAGCAAGAATATGCAGGCTCTTCTTTAATGCCAAGCTGATGTGAATTTTAAACTCCTAACCAAGAGAATGTACCACAAAACTTGGGGAAGCTTTTCAGAAACACTAAAGACTGAACTGTTTCCCTGAAAATCCTGATTTTCCCAACCAAAAGGCACAAATATGTTGTTGGGCAATAAACCGGAGATTCCTGAGAGGAGGATCCTTCGTCAATGTACTGAAAGGATCTGATTGAGTCTTGAAGGCATAAAGGGTCCATTTGAAGCCAGAAATAATGGAGAACACCTAAACTGCTATTGGTTAAAGGGCAGCATTTGCTTTTGACCATCATTAGATGGTCCCTCAACTGGTGGCCAAAGCTTAATGTGCAGTTTCTCCGTTCAGGCCTCCAGCTCAGATCATACTTGTGTACATACATGATCTACCCTGATCTACATGATGCTGCTGGCCAGACTCTGTCTTCTTCCAACCATTAGCTGTGGTGCACTCCTCACCTGTTGAGGTCCTCACCTTCTCACCAACTTAGTGCTGAGTAGAAAGAAAAGAAGTGACACATCAAAGAAATGACAATGGATCCTACAGCAGGGGGAAAAGTCTTATGCTTATTTTATCATTTCAATCTTTGGTATTTTGTCATTTAATTATTCAGTCAAGTCACTCAAGTAGATTTTCATCAGTCAAGATATAGTTCATTTATTCCTTCAGAAAGTCTAAACTTCTTATTTAGTGATTCTCCTTTCAGCCGAATTATCTTGGAGTAGATTTTCATCACTCAAAATAAATCATATTCATTCTTCCAGCAAAAATTTTGAGAACCTAAAATGTACCAGTCACTGTTCTTAGTGCTGGCCATACACTGTTGAACAAGACACATGAGATTCTGTCCTAATGGAGATTTCCAAATGGTGAGCAAGATATAGTGGGCCTAAGTAATTTCAAGCATTGTAAATACTAGACAAAAGAACTACAGGGTGTTTTGGTGTGGTAGAATGAACTGAAGGGTCAGGGAAAGCTTGGTGGAAGGAGTGTTTAAAGTGAATGGAAAAACATCCTCTTGCTATTTTCTTAATCTCTGCATTAATAAGCCATGTAGCTAATAGCATGAAGCTATAGCAAAGGTATCACGGTTCCCATGGTGGTACTCTATGTATTGACTATAAAATATATATATAAGAAAATAAACAAGCTTCTAAAGTTTTGACCTCATTGTTTCAAGCCAATGAAGTAAAATTGATGTCAGAGTATTTTAGCTGGTGATACACAAAAGTGTGCATTGTTTGAGTGACTTTAAGTAATTTAAGCTCTCTGTCTCTTCCCTTCTTCTGTATCTCTTTTCATTCCCTTTATAGTAGTGTTTCCTTTAAGAATGGTCCTCAGACCTACCTCAGAATTCACTTGAATGGTTGTTAAAAATGCAGTTTCTTGGCCTTTACCTCAGACTTACAGAACCAAATCTTTTAGGGTAGGTACTATCTGCATTTTTAACAAGATCCCAAAACATTTCTCCTGCACATAAAGTTTGAGAAACAATGCTTTAGAGTCGTATCTTTCTACTATTGTCTCATTAATGTAGTCATCATTGCCTCAATCTGCTGATAAAGATGCTGTTTAACAACTGCATGCTGCCTTTGTGGCCAGCCTTATGCCTCTGTGTTGCTAACTTGGTAAAGTGACAGATTAAAAGAAAATAGAACTAAGCTACTCATCCTATGTACCTGTATTTACAATGAGCAACCTGTGGTCCCTTGGCTGACCACACATTTACCTTCTCTCCCACCCAGGGACCCATGTCTCACACACAAAGCATTCAAGATTTCTTTTTATGCTTTTCATTTTCTAATCTGCTTTCCCCATTTCTTTCTTTTTCTTCCTTGTGGCCTTGCCTGCAACCGTACATGTGTATGTTTGCATGCAACTATAGAAATGAGTGATATCTCTGTGTATCTATGCATGTCCAGGTGTATTCACATGCACATGTTATTTATGTATTTGTGTGTGCATGATGTAGGTGATTCACAGTCCATTGGTAGCGGAGCAATCCATTGTTTTTCTGCATGGGATAAAGCATTCAGGGAAAAGTACTAATGGAAAGGATCATTAAGTAGGTCAGAGACCTTAAGGAGTTGGTTAGAAATGGTGATAGTGACCAGAGTCACTGATGAATGGGCAAGACTAGCATGATTGAGAAGCCAGGCACTACAAGGAAATCTCTGCTTTCATATTTTCCACGTTCTAAACTTGGCTAGGAGCCTGTCAGGGTTGTACATACATAAGTGGGCCACTGGTTGTGATATTAATATCGATCCCAATCACAACTCTTTAATTTAGTCAACATTTATTAAATTCCTACTATATACCAGAACCTGTGGATCTACAAAGATAAATAAGAAGTAGTCTCTGTCTTCATGGAGTATTAGAGTAACCCGCATATACAACCAAATAAGGCTTTTTCAATACAAAATGTTATGGGATCTCGGAGGTAGCCACAATTTTCTTGAAAGGGCAAGAAGTTTTCTCAGAGGAAATGAATTTAAAGGTGGGCATTGATAGGTGCATTATAAAATTCCATGTAGACAAGAGAGAGAAAGAGTTTCTGGGATGTGGACACATGCAAGGGCAACATGAATCTAGAATGCATACATAATTATAGATGCCAAAGAATATATGTCATGCTTAGACCTGTGGCCCAATTCATGTTTCACAACCTTCTGTGTGTGGCCCAATTTCAGTCCTTAGCTGTGGCAAGAGCATGACTATTAGAACAGTCCAAATCATAAGTTTTATTTCTGATCCTATCCCAGATCTCACAAATAAATTCTACTCACCTTTAATTTCATAATGTACTCTACCCATGTGTCAAGCTACTTTTCTCATGTGAGAATAGTTCACCATAGTAAAATCTGGATGTCTCTTGGAACAGTTCAACTCTCAGCCAGATATTTTTGCATTTTAATTTCCTTGAGCTAACATTCATGAGCTTTGACTTTATCAATGATCATATATTTTTCTATTCTTTAAAAGCACAAGGTATGAGGAAATAATCTGATATGTGTGCCAAGATAGAGAAGGATATTCGATGCAGCATTATTTGTAGTAGCGAAACATTAGAAACTAGTTACATTTCAAACAATTTACTTAAGCAAATATCATATATTCATATGATAGACTATGATGCAATAATTAAATCACATTTTCATTTTAATTATATGGGAAACTACTGTATTCCTTCGAAAAATAGGATACAAAACTAAATATATAGTATTATACGTAGTTTCTGAAAAAAAATAATGCATGGATAGATGTATAAACATGTGAGTGTGGAGGCAGGATTATATAAGGAAATGCAACAAAGCAAAATAACTAGTATCTTTGGATGGTGTAATCATAGGTAATTTTTATTCTCCTCTTTATATTTTCCTACATTGTCAAAGTTTTTGTAAAGATAGCATGTAAAAATGAAAAGACTGAGGAGTAACTAAAAACAGAACCTAAAAATAGATCTGAAGTGAATGTTTCTGTCCCTAGTCATTATGAGAAGAGACAACAAAGGAAAACATATTTAACAGCAATAACCTCTGTTTTTAGTCACTTAATACAGTTCTGGTTCTCATATTACACCAGTATCAGCCTGATGCGGTGATGACTGAATCAGTTACATTCTTGGAATGAGTAGCTCAATATGACAGTCCTGTCTTTGCCTAAAATTACAGCACAACTTTGCAGGAAACTTGCCACTCTTTATTTTTATTATCATTCTTCCAGTGTGTTAGGGTTTTGAAAAAGTACTGAGGCTAAAGGCTGTTTCTAATTAGTTTACTTATCTGAAGAATGAATGTAAATGGCATTAATGCACCTACTAAGACCTATCTTTGGTAATTCTACTTTTCCTTAACTAACAGCACTACAGAGTGCTGCAGTGCCAACAAACACTTCCCCCTTGTTTACCTAAGAACTGCTCTTTAATTGGTTTGTGCATATTTATGCGACCTTGAGTGGAGATCAAAAAATGCTTACAAGATTGAAGAAACACTCAGGTTCTCACCCCAGCTTTGGACGCATCAGCCAGGAAAGGGCACCACTGAAAAGGTAGGCTGCTAAAACAGTGTGTGACCAATGAGTCTGCTGAAGGAAATGGATCTGAGCCTTGACAGCTTATTTTTAAGCTAATGCTTAATTGTCTGTTAGGTTAAACGTAACCAGAAAGAACTTGGGAACATGCCCCTGGGCGGCTCAAAAAGGAGGAGATGGCAAGTTGTTTTTGTTTGTTTGTATGTTTGTTTTTATCTCTCAACCTGTGTTTCTTCCTCTTTGGGATGTAACTGAAAATAATTTTGTTAAGTCCACTTAAGCTTTAAATCAAGAGCAAAGTTCTCCTTCTGGAATCTAGCTGTGGCTGTGGGGCCATTCATTTTTAAGGAGTAATATGAGTGAGAAAGATAGGCCTATCCACAATTTTAAAAGCCTTAGTCTGCCAGGTTAGGTTCTATGTATGCCGACAGAGAATCATGTTTCTTGGATTAAAGATTGTGGTACTAGATTAAGGTCCTACTTGGGATGGGTCCTGAATCACAAAACATATGTGCGTACATGAACAATATAAAACCCTAAACATAGGCATCATTTAGCCCTATGCACTAGTTACTACTCATTTACACTGTGCTACCACTCCAATAACTGCTGGGCATCTATTTAGCTGTGTTACTGGAAGAAACCAGTGAAAATCACAAATTCAAACAAATATTTAATGTAAACTAAGGTAATTAGTAAGATAAGAACTCTATACATGGAGGCTGTCACTTTTTATGGTTATTATAGATTATTTTTATTGGAAGGAATTCCTAAGTGAGGTGGATGACTCTATTTGGTGACCTTGATGGTTCCTTATGCATCTAAAAGTTCATGAGTTTAAAATATCTCTATTCATATCTACATGGCTGACTCCAGTTACATTAAACTATGGTTGATTACGATTTAATGAGTAAATAGTGGCTATTTATAATAGTACACATTGTTATTGTGTTTCAAATGCAAAATAGTAATCGATCAAAACTTGAAGAAAAAATGGTGAAAAACTTCAAGAAAAAATTAATAAACCATAAGTGAGAGCTGAGGCATATTAATGTATTTCCCTTTTAGTGACACATAGTTCAGGCCTAGTAGTTCAGATCAAAAAGCTGTAGACAAGACTTCATTGTTCGCTTTGTAACAACTTATCTAAGTATCCGGAGGGCAACAGTCTCATTAGCATTGGACCCAGAAGTACTACCTAAAATTTGATGGCAAGTGTCATAACATGTAATGGAAAATTAGGAAGTTAATTTGATGGCACACATCGTTCATTCACTGTCAGTCAGCAAAGATTTATTGAGATTCTCCTTTTTCCAGATGTTATATGCTAGTTGCTGGAGATCATGGAGACACAAAACAGACAAAACCTCATGGAAGTTACATTCTAACTGGGAAAAGGCAGATAATAAACAAGTAAACAAGTTATAATATTCCAGAAGTTGTGAAGTGCTCTAAAGAAAAATGAAGTGGGATAAATGGAAGAGTGTTGCGAGCAGGGAAGTCACTATTTTTTGTAGGGTGGACTTCAGTAAGATGACAGTTGAGCAAAGACCTAAATAAAGTGAAGAAGCAAGCCATATGGCTATCTGAGGAAGGAGATATTTTGTACCTCAGGGTGCAAAGGGCCTGGTTTGCCAAAGGCTTGGCAGTTTTGAGGAAGAGCGGGATTTGTGGATGGATCAGAGGGGCAGAAAGTAATGATAAGAGATGGAGTCACAGAGCTGGGTGGGAGACAGCTGATGAATGATAAGCCACTGTTGGAGAAGGAATTGACTAGACATTAGAGAGGGGAGAGTTGGAGAAGATGACAAGTGAGCTGAGTAAATTGTTCCTCAGAACCAGCTTTGTTTGTGAATCAGGCTAAATAAACAACCTACCTGAGTGCCTATTTAAAAAAAAAAATAAGAAAGTCTAAGAGAAATCTGCTTGGGAGCATACACAGCTGGAGTGATAATTCTGCTGTATTCCTCTCCGGGGAGAACAGGACCCTGTACCCTTTGCAGTTAGTCATATATTGCTCTCTGTTCGCTGTTTCCCCTTTAGAAAGATGGTAAACTCCTGCTGTCAAGAAAAAATAATATATATCAATGATGTTCTATTTGTAGTCAGAATCATTCTTTCTAGAAAATATTTACTTTGTTCAGGGGTCAGATCTGGACGCCATCAACTGAATCCCTAGAGCTGCTTTCCGTTGGCTGATAGAAACATTGCGCAGATGTAAGGCTATGGGATTAAATCATGTTGTTAGGGCCGTAGCCCCAGGCATAAAATAAACTGTCCTTAGCAAAAGAGAAGTAGGCAGCAGGAAACCACTGATTCAAATAGGAGTTGAAACACTGCTCTGTCCTCCCTTTGGTTCCTGCTTGTTTACTGATATACTATCCAACATCCCGTTGTGCCATTAGAATGGGAGGAACTATTGGGAATGTCGAGAGCTGAGAGATTTATAACTCTAGGTTAAGTGATCTTTCCAAAACTATCAAGAGCAAGGAGAACTCTTTAACCCATTTTAAATCTTAAAATCTTGAACCTCTCACTTATTAAAAAATGTCCTATATGAAATAATTTCAGGAGATTTAGAGACCTTTCAAGACTGCCAGTGGATTTGGGTTAAGTGTTTAACCCTACCAGAGAATCAAAAATGGAATTAGAAATGTGACCCAAACTTATTTCTGCAAGTTGAAAATAGCACTTGCTTGGGAGATAAAGGTCTGTGTTCATTTCCAATTTTGCCACTTAGCAGCTGTGTGATTTTAGATGGGTCACATTCTCCCAACATTTTCTCATCTATAATGTGAGCATAATTATAACTCTCTGGATTTTTCTGAGTATTAAAGTTGAGATAAGATGTGATCAAGTACTTTCTTAACTGTATAATTATAAATAAATATTTACTTCTTTTATTAAACAGCTTTGTAGAATTTAAAGAATCACTCTGCACAATTCAAACGAGGCATTTGTTACTGCAGAAATAGTTATACAAATCTAAATCTGTTGTTATGGGACTTCAGAAGACACTACTTTTAAGGCTCATGCTATTCCTTGTGACACCTGGGAAGCTAATGTTTCTAATGGTAAGCTCACGTTTTGCTACCTCTCACCTTCCTTCTACCTGCAGTGTTGCAGTGCCTGAACACTTTTGGGGTGCTCCAACTCTGAGTTTTTAAACTCTATAAAAATGTTCCTTGTTTACCCTATAAAACCATATTACTTTACCCTTACTCATCTGAAAAGTAATAAACAATAACATCTTGTTCTGTAATTTTTAAGAAACACTGTTAAGATATTATCAAAATAAGTTCTGCAAATCTCTAAGTGTTGTCTCCTTAAGCAAGAAATTTTAACAAAAGTTTAATGAATTATTCTTAAAATATATTATGATTATTTACTTTAGTGTAGTATTCTGAATGCAGTTTAACTTCTTCTTGATCTAAAATTATCATTAGGAGCTAAATTTATAGTGTTCTTCAGTATAGTGTTTACTAAAATAATTCTTTCTGGGTTCAGAGCCCTTACCCCTACACTAAATAGGCCCAAATTATTTTTAAGGCATCCAGATTTTTTGCTTCCTTGTTTAGATTCACCTGTATCTTCCTGGTTGCTCTCCTTTCAGTGTAAGCCCTTACCCACCTCAACTATTAATTTACTCTCTATTATAGTATGTCATAAATGGAGCAATTTTAGTACTAACTTTAGATTTTTTGCCATATTAATTTGATCTGCATTATTAGACACATAATGTTTTCAAAGTAAATAAATTAGTTTTTTTAACTTAAAATATTTTAAAAGGAAATTCTATCAATATTTTATTACCAGTATAACTGTCAGTTATATTTTGGTATATCTTACAATATATATATAAGGACTCCCACTTCTAGCCAAGATTAAGTAACAAAGAATGGATTTACACTCCTGACTGAAAAAAAAAAAAGGACAAAATGTGTGTAATAAGGCTTTTCAAGACATTGTATGTTGGACAATGAAAGTCAATGATTCCTGAGAGATGAGAAAAAATAAAGTAGGGCCTATAATTGCCCCAACTTACTCTTCATGGAGAGTTTCCAGACTACAGTACAAGGAAGGAAAACCAACAAGGAGCATGATACACTTCAGAGTTGAGAATACAAAGCTGAGAGTGTGAGGAGATGAAGGTTGCTTGAGTTCTTAGGACAGAGATCCTGAGAAGAGAAAATTGCACAGAGAGCTCCTGAGATCTGCAGAGTGTCCCTCTCGAGGACTCAGTTAAGTACTGATCCAAGCAATACTGTACTGGAAATTCTAGGCAGCACGGAATGGCAAGAAAAAAGTCATCCAGGTAGGAAAATGAAGTAAATTTCTATTACATGCAGCCAACATGAATATCTACGTAGAAAATCTAGTGGAATCTACATAAAATGATTTAAACGAAGAATTGAGTTCAGCAAGATTATCGGATGTAAGATCAATATACAAAAATCAATTGTATTTTTATATATTAGTAATGAATATTGAAATTAAAAAAAAAGCCATTTAGAATAGCATCAAAAATATAAAGTACTTAGGGATAAATACTAAAATAAGATCTGCATAATATAAAACATTATTAAAGGAAACTAAAGAAAGCCTAAATAAATGGATTGATATACTGCGTTAATGGTTTGGAAGACTTGTTAAGGTGTCAGTTCTCCCGTATTGATCTATAAATACAACACAATTCCAAATTAAATTGCAGTAGGCATTTTGTAGAAATTGAAAATTGATTTAAAATTCATATGGAAATGCAAATTACCTAAAATGCCAAATGACTTTGAAAAAGATAAACTTGGAGGATTGTGAGAGTTACAAAGCTGCAGTAATTACAATAGTATGGTATTGGAGTAAAGGCAGACAAATAGGTCAGTGGTACGGAATAGAGAAGATAAAAATAGATCTACTCATTTATGGAAAGTTGATTTTCAACACAGGATCAAATGGAATTCCACAGAGAAAGTATGGTTTTTTCAACAAATGATGCTAGAACAAATGGATAGCCATATGCAAAAAGGAAAAAAAAAAATAGAGCTTTTATCCATACTATACAAAAAAACTAATACTAAATAATATGCAAAAAATTAACTTGGTTTTGGATCACAGACTTAAATTCAAAACCCTACAATAGAAAACTTCAAGGAGAAAATAAGAGAAAACCTTTGTTTTCTTGGGTTAGGCAAAGATTTCTCAGATATAAAACCAAAAGCATGATCCATAAAAGGAATAATTAATAAAGTGGATTTTATCGAAATTAAAAACTCCTACTCTTCAGCAGACAATGCTGAGGAATGAAAAGATAAAATATAAGTAAGGCATATATCTGATAAAGAGCATATACCCAGAAATTAAAAGAATTCTAAAACTCAATTATAAGAAAACAAACAACCCAATTAAAAATTGGGCTAAGGATTTGAACAGAAACTTCATCAAAGAACATATACGAATTGACAAATAAGCACATAAAAGATGCTCAACATCATTAATCTTTAGAGAAATACAAATTAACATTACAGTGAGATACCACTACAGACCTTTTAGGATGTTTAAAATTAGAAGACTGATCATGCCAAGTGTTGACAAGGATTTGGAGAACTGGAACTTTCATACTGTCTTCATGGGAATGTAAAATGGTACAACCACTTGAGGAAACAATTTTCCATTTTCTTAAAAAGTTAAATACACAGTTGTTCTATGCCTAGATAGTCACCAGAAAGAAATGATCGCATATACAAAGAATAATATTTGAATGTTAATAGCAGCTTTATTTGTAATAGCCTGAAACTGGAAATGACTCAAATGTCCATGAACAAGTGATGAATAAACAAATATGGTATAACCATACAGTGAATTACTGCTCTGCAACTGTTAAAAAAGTTGCTGTTGATACATGCAACAACATGCATGAATCTCAAAATGATAACACTGAATTAAAGAAGCCACACCAAAAAAAAAAAATCCATATTTTATGATTGTATTTAACAAAAATTTTATGAAATACAAACTAATCTATTGGGACAGAAAATGACTTATTAGTTACCTAGGGAGAAGGAGGTAGGTAGAGTGTAGAATTGATATAAGGAAACTTTTGGGAGTGATAAATATATTGGATAAATATGTTCTTATATTGATTATGGTGATAGTTTCACAGGTATATATATAATTTCTAAACTTCTCAGATTGTACAATTTAAATATGGGTATTTCATTGTATGAGTTGTATCTCATACAGCTATTAAAAATGTTAAATATATAAACATTATAAAATATTGATAAAAAAATAAAATGTTGATTCACTTATCACCCAAAGTCATCTTTTATATACTATCATCAGAACTACCTGTGTCAGAACTTAAGGTTCTCAAAGGAAGGATAAGACAAAGACTTAGTTTAGTAATTTCAATTTTGCTAACCCTATTACATAAGTGAGTTCTGGTTGGTTCTGTCTCTCTTAATAAATAAAGTGTAAGGACTCTAGGATACTAGATTTTCATGTTGCGTGGGGTTTTCATTTCAAAAACAAAATGGAGTTTTGGAAGGCAGTGGAATGGCATCAGGAGACCAGGGTTTTTGGCCTAGCATCCTTTGGATCCTGGTCTTTGTTTGTTCTGCGTGTCTAAGAAGGTCACTTAATGTCTCTGGGCCACATATGGAAAACAAAGAGATTAAATTTAATCCCTAAACGTTCTTCCATGACTGTCATTTTGCCTCCAGGTTGTAGCTGCATTCAGGAGGGCTGAGGTGACTGGAAGTTCAATCACCAGATGATAACACAAGGTAATGAGAAAAGAGTGATATGACTTTAAAAAAATCAAATAAAAGCAATTTAAATTTAGAAACAGAATAATTATAGTGATATTCTATGGTGACATAGTAAGAGTTGAATAAAAGATTTGCTAATTTCTTTCTCTATTTTTATAAAAATAGTTTCGAAAGTACAATCTTCTCATCTAGGAATGGTGCCAGGTTTCTGTCTTCAGTGGATTTTTGTATTTTTTCTTACAACATTAAAAAAGACGTTAATACTGCCAGAGTCCTACCTAGCTCTCGCAGAACTAGTGTTTGTGTAATTGATGACAACCCACAATCCTACCATCGCTTTTATGATTCCATTGAAACATATTTCTTAACATAAAGTCAATTTACCTTGGAATGTCGTGGACAGCTTTAGAGTAACTGGTAAAAATTAAAACCTAAATTAAAACTCAACCGAACATAGTTGGTATTTCTTCCAACAAATGGAGATCTATTCACAGAGCCAGTGTAGAAATTTAAATGGAGCAGAGTCTTCTGACAGAAAGTAGCTTTTCCCCCACCAAATAACAATTGAGAATATTGATCAAAATTTCTGGTTGTTTCAGACTACAACACTTGTTTCAATGACCTGCTGGGCATCCATAATCACGGTGCAGACACTAGGGAGCTGGAAATAATGGGAGATACTTAAAAATTTATAGGTAACAATAAGAGTGTCCAATCTAACAGTGCTTTGTTCTGTATTCTTCTATAAAGCCAGTGAGAAATCTGCTCCTTCTTCCAAAAGGGTGAAATGCATGCCAAATCTTAAAAGCTAGATAGGAGATTCTTCCATCTTGCTGCATAAGTACTTAGATACTCTGCTTCCAGGCAGTCTCTGTTCTTTGCTCTCCTTTTTTTCCATCAAAATCTGGTTCTTTTGATGTAGTTCAGTAATTTTTCTAATCAAAATAATTCCAAGTGTTGCATCCTAAAGAACACACCTAGTATCCATATTGGGGTATAAAGCTGTATATTTATGCTTCCTTTACTTGATTTAACAAACATTTATTTCACACCTTGAGTTCTAGAATCAGACTGCCTCGGTTTAAATAGAGCCTGTGTTGGTTGCTAGAGGTGTGACTTTGGAAAAGTTATCTAACATCTCTATTTCTCTGTTTCCTTATCTGTAAAATTGAGACTTCGGTGCTTCATCATAAAGCTGGTGCGAGAATTAATGACTTAGTATATATAAAAATGACTTATATATAAAAATTCTTAGAACAGTGCCACATGCATAAGAACCATATATCTAAGCTATCACTGCTCCTACTGTTATCTCTTTCTATAAAGGCACAAATCCATTCATGAGGGCTCCATCCTCATGACCTAATCACCTCCCAAAGGCCTCACCTCCTTAGGATTTCAACATATGAATTTGAAGAGAGGGTACAAACACTCAGTCCAGAATAATATATGATCTCATTATATCTCAAAGAAATCTATGAGAAAAATATAATTTATAGATAAGAGAACAGAATTTCTGTTTTTAAATAATGTGCCCAAGATCATTCAGCTGATAATTGCCTAAACCAGTATTCAAAACCAGGCGTCAAGAGTCAAGAGTACACACACACACACACACACACACACACACACACACACACACACACACACAAACACACACACACACACACACACACGTTGTTTTTCCTCCTAAACAATACCACCAATAACTAATTCTATGGGAGTACTCAGGGAAAACCTCTCAATGGGGGTGATATTTAGGCAATGTCTTGAAGGAAGAATGACAGTTATCCAATAGAGAATAGAAGAAGAGGCATTTGTGATAGAAGAAACGAGATTAGATAAATTAGAAATTTTAGGTGGCTGGCATGTTCTTAGCCATGTAGGTGCTGCACCTCTCCTACAGCTCTGCTCTTCAAAGATACGGGATAGGATGGCTAGGGAAAAGGATGAAGGTATCTAAGGGCAGAATCTACCAAACTCACTCTCCCCAGCAATTCCAGAGTAGATCCTGGGTAAAGCACTTCTCTCCATTTTTCTCTCTACAGTAGAAATGCAAAGTGGTTCAGCCTGCAGTCATTTATCCAAGCCTGCTTCTCCCACACAGAAGAGAATCATATTCCTTAGGAGCGATACTGCTAGGCATATTGATCACAACTTTCTTCTGAAGAACGGAAGACACTTTTTGTGGATTTGATTTGATTCCCTCATTAGATGATGTTATTTGAGATTTTGCAGGTGCAGCCTAATATCTCTATAAGGCAGAGGCACTTTTATTTGCTCACCATTTGTGACTCTACAGGGCATGTTGGTACATCTGATTAAGCCCAGAGGAAAGACATTCATGGGACTAAGCCTCACTACCATATCAGTAAGCCAAGATGTTTTGAATGTAAAGACAAGGAAATATTATCCAGTGGTTCTTCTGCTCAAGTGCCTTTGTCTGATTATTTTAAAATATGAATACTATTTTCATAGAAAATATTGTGTGGGGCTGCAATATAAATAAGGTGTTACAGTGAATTTTAATTGCATTTAAGCAGGCATTGCAACTATCAAACAATGCAGGAAAGAAAGTAGACTTCAGATCATTATAAAAAAATATGGATCTAGAGATAAGGCCTAATATAAAAACAAATTTTGGTAACTGCCTGGAGTAAATTGAAATTTGGTCTCAATGCTAATGTTATCGAATACATTCAAGAATAAAATACTGGCTTGATCTTGGTTATCACTCCTTGGAGATAAACTCCTCATCCATGGAAGAAGAAATAACCCTTGAAGGTTTCATGCCATTACTGTGTAGTGCACAACAGCAACATAACCACAACAAATGAACGGAATAGGGTCTATTATTGGAGAATGATTTTATGTCAGCTTCAGGGCAGTTTACTCATTTCAGAAGTCAATGTAATAAAAGAGCATTTTATTTTTTCAACATTCTCTAAGGAAATTTGTGTGTGTGTATGCACTCACTTGTGTGTTTTCACAAAAATATGTTTCATGATAACCTAATCATGACTCTATCACAAAGCAAGTTTTTAATTTAACTTGTCTTGATTTAAAAAATCATATCATTTCATAGGGTAGGCATCGAAAACAACGACTAAATATTAGTAGTAGGTTTTTAATAAAATAGTCCTTTGTTGTTGTAAAACATGCTCTGGACTACTAAACTAGAGCAGTCACTAGGGCAGAAACTAAATCAATAACAGGAGCTTAAATATATCAGCCTTCTACTTTATACATATAGCAACTACTAAATAAATGTTGGAATATTAAATTTCATGTCTGGGGTCAAAATTTGGGATATCTTTGGGATATGATACTCAAGGTATTGTGTTAGCAGTGGCTCATTTTCATATGGCCTCAGTGTTTCAAGTGACAGCGGCAAACCACAGACCCTTCCGAGTCATTTTTCTGTCCTTTTCCTCCAGCTGTCTCCACAGACCTGCCCCTTCCACTTAAACACAACTTTTGGTATTTGCTTTTCCACATCACTTTTATAAAAAGTGGTAAGGGAGGGGAGAAAAGACAAAAAACTATTATTTCCAATGCAAAAGCTTGTGTTCGCCTTTATTACTAATAATGGTAAAGCTTCATTTGCATTTTTGTTAAAATACCTAAAAGGATGTGGTCAACTGATATTTAAAAAAAGAACTGTAGATGTGTTAGTTATTGCCGTTGAGCTTAAGATAAATGTTGTAGATCCAAACAGTTTGTACTGTAGCGTAAATATAAATTTTAGAGAAAATAGAATCATGAGGGCCTCCTTTGTCTTAACTCTTCAGATCATTCTGTTTATAAGATTTCCTGTGCCAAGTAGAAGCTAGCAATATCACATCCATGACTTCCACAGTTTTGGTTATATGGTAACTTTAATCATCAAAACTCCTGAAGTGTTCTACATTTCCTACAGAATGAAGGTCAGATTCCTACGTTGGATGGATATTAGTTCACTTTGGCTTCTCTCTTTACATACACTGCCCAACTGTCAAGCTGAGCAGCCTTTTATTCCTATGGATACTCAATGCTTTATTGGTTCTGTCTCTCTGTAGATCCTCTTTCTTCTAAAGAAAACGTTCTCACCAATTTCCATGTGTTTATATCTTAACTGTCCTGAAAGGTTCAACTCAAATGTCAACATTTTCTGATTTTTAAGTTGGACATGATTTCTCTCTCTCTTCCTCTCTCTCTCATTTATAAAATTTCATGTATTAAATCTTATTTTGTGATACTTTCTTTCCTACTTTACCTATAACAATAATAATGATAAACATTAAATACTGTTCTATAATATCAAAAGTTTTTTATGAACATTATTTCATTTAATCCACAAAATAACCCCATAATATAGATGCTATGATTATTTCTAATTTACTGAAGGAGAAAAAATCCTTAGGGCACTGCAGTTATCCAAGGTCAAGTAGATGGCTTTAGATATGAATTTCTAATTCATAGACCATGCCCTTAACCAATAGGTAAGAGTGCGCCTCACAGCTAATGCTTTCTTTTCCTTGTATCTACTTTGATGTATAATTACCTGTGGCAGAATTACTATAGATGTTCCTTGAGGCCAAAATTTATGTTTGATTGTTCCTGGTATTTTAAACTTGACTCAGCTCAGTGTCACACAAAAGTAAGGGTGGTCCAAAACTATTTGGTCAACAGCTGAAAAATTTAGAACCTTTTATATGTTCTTTTATAGCTCTGACATGGAAGATTTCTTGAGAGAGGAAAGTACTATGTTTAACTGTCATCAAAATAAAATGGAAAATACAGCTTTGACCAAAAAAAATGACATGTTCCAAAAGAATAAAATTAAAACAAGATTTTAAAATCCGCTATCCAGTAGATCTGAAAATAAATAAGGACTCCTGATCGAAGAAGTAAAATGTCATTAAACATTCACAGTCAGTATATAATATACATAAATGTGGAAGCTGGAAATCTGTTTCCCACTGAAGTGAAAGAGGTTATGTTTTACTAAAGCAAAAAAAAAATAATATTAATGAAATGTCTTATAGTAATGATATTTTAATAAATACAAAGTAATAACACTTTCTATTTATTTACATTTGTATCATGGAGATGAATAGTTGGCTGATTTTTATCAAGATGTTTGTCATTGAATTGACAGAGCCTCAATATTGAAGTAGGAGAAGGTGTTGAAGATAAGATATCTTATCTGAGGACTAATAACCTTTTTGTCTTTAACAAGCTATCTTATCTTTACTGCTCTGCCTAAGAAGCTAAAGAAAGTGGCAGCCTTGAATAAACACTACCATTTCCATCATTATGTCCTGAGACTGATTCAGAGAGAAAATGTCTCACCAGAAGGGTAGAGTGTACTTCAAGTTTATGAGGTAGCAGCTAGACCTCTGAGGAACTCACCTGCGAAGGTTGAAGAACCTCCAGGTATGGATCATTTATCTCAGTCATCCTAACTCCATGCCCAGTTGAACAATGAATGTTAAGGAGAGTTAGTTAGACTTTTTTCCAGCCATCTTCTGTTCATGAGGTAAACAGAGAGAGATGAAAGCTTAGTTGATCGACAGTTGTTGATTATATTCTCAAGGGTTGAATTGAATAGTTTGTCCTGCAAAGCTTCCTGAACATTAAATAGATTCCCCAAATTAGATATATTGTGCTATAAAGACCCAATCACCCAGGAAAACTTATTCTGATGACTTCCTGCCTGTATATAGTTAGTGTCATGTATACACAACCAGGCTAATAGAATTTTCATAAATAATTGTTGGATGTATATTGTTTGGATAGTGGACATTAATATCTCTAATTAGTAATCCTCCATACAGAGGTTTATTTACCTCTACACTGAGGTTGTGAGAGGTACTGATAGGGTGTTAGGGTCTTTGATTTGCTGCTTTTATTTTCTATTGAAAATTATGTCTCTCTGTGTGTGTGTGTGTGTATCCTACTTTCACTCAAATTCTGTTCATAAAAAATCTTCATGATTAACCTTTTCAAGCTACTCTAAGGGCCTCACAAAAGATATTGAGCTTTATGATGGCAGATTACATTGATACTTCCTCAAGAGTCGTGTTCTGTCTTTATAATGGAGTCCTTAGTTTTTTTAGACCTTCATCCTTTTTAGGAGTCCCAGACCATATTGAGCTTTATGATGGCAGATTACATTGATACTTCCTCAAGAGTCGTGTTCTGTCTTTATAATGGAGTCCTTAGTTTTTTTAGACCTTCATCCTTTTTAGGAGTCCCAGACCATAATGAGCAAGCTCAAGGGTTTCCCAGAGCCAATCAAATGAACATTAAATTCCGTTTCCTGGTATAAATAGTAGATCATTATTATTCTTCCACTTCTCTGTATCTTATGCTTCTAACATGGAGGCACACCTCCAGTGCTTTCTACCTTGGTCCTTGATGTTTTTCCATATGCTGTTCTCACTGGGAATCTGTCATACTTAAGTTATACATTCCATGAAGAGTTGTCTGAATTTATCTAGTAGAATTTATCTCTCTATCTTCTAAACTTATACCTCTCTTAGCATTTATCATGCTATTTTAAATTTTATTACAAATCTGATGCTACCAGCTTAAGGATGAATTACTTGAGGTCGAAAAACATGTTAACCTCATCTTTGAGTCCACTGCAGCTCCTAAAAAAATGCCTAAAAAAGATAGAAAGTAAAAATTTGTCAGGAAAGAACAAGTTCTTTTTCTAAGAAAAATATTGTGACCAATTTTGTACCATTTGTGTAAAATATTGAGTAAGTTTGTCAAGATTGTTGCATGCAGAATCTTTTTTTTTTTTGATTGAGGCCATTAACATAGAGACAAAGTATATGCAGACAATTATGAAGGATATATCTTAAGATAAACGGTAGAAAAGAGTTTCGGGGCTTTGAAAAATATGTTTCACAAGGAACCAGAATTTAAAATCATATTTAGTTATTTTTCTGTAGAATTCTTAAATCATCTGTACTGATAAACTCTCTCTTTCTCTCTCTCTCTCTGTCTCTGTCTCTCACTCTTTTAGTCTCTAAGGTAACTTTCGATATCTTGGCATTATTCCATGGTCTTTGGTGTGCTAGTACTTTTCTCAGTAAGTCTTTTTTGAGGCTACCCCTTTTGATGATTTAAGAATAGAAGGAGATATAAACCTGTACACCTTCCCCATTGAATTTCATAATGGCTTTCAATAGAGATGGGTTGCCCATGATGCTAATGATTCCAGTTCTTACTTTTCCCAGGGTAGAAAGAATATAGAGCCATAATTACTTTTCCTTTAAGTTTAACCATATCATCATATCATAACATATTTTAATGACGTGTTTCATGAATGACTTGATGCAGGCAAGTACGTTGGGCGAGGGTTGGGGGAGGGAATGAAAAGAATGAAGTGAATGTGAGAGTTCAGGGATTGGCATAGAACAGTAATTGAGATAACAGAGCATTTGCCAATAACCAATCTTGTAGTTCTTCAGTCTTAGAAAAAAGAAATATTACTGTGCTTCACTGAACCCTTATCTTGTTTACTGCAAGAGCTGAATATAGCCTGAACCTTTTTCATGATTCTCTATTTTACTTTGAACAAAACACAGCAGCATGCATCATCAATAAAACCAATAAGCTCTAATTCTAGTTGAGTATAACACACTTTCTCCCTCTATTACTTACAACTTCTCCTTGAACAAATTTAACCGTACCATTTGCAGGAAACAGAGGTTAACCAGAATCCTCAAGCACCTCTAGTTACAAGAGAGATTTTCACTGCAATGCGTAAGGGTAATGCTTTCAGGAATTCTGTATAACGAGAGTAAAATCTGAGAAATGTACATTCAAATAGTATTCCCAAATTGTGTCTATATGATATTTACATCATCAATTTTGTGAATAACTAGTAGGAAAAAAAGTGTAAAGAAAAGCACATCTAAGTCTCTCGTTTTAAAGATGAGAAAACTGAAGTCCCAATGGATTAATTGGTTCTCTCAATATCATTTAGCCATTAAATGACAAAGCAAGGATTCCTGACTCCCGGTCCAGTGCTCTCTCCATCATACCATTAGATTTATATAAGGAAAAACTGGCTTCACTAATTGAATTCCCTAGTGCTCATTCAGCCTTTTCCTGTTTAAACTTTACCCTGTCTTCCACGAAGATGCCCTATTGCATCACTGGGTAGACCTGACTGTTATGAACATCTACCTAATAGTCTTAACATTCTCAAAATCTAGTTTACTATAACTTCCACCCATTGAACCTGATTCTTCTCCTTGGGGCCACATACGTCAAGCCTGTTCTTTCCAGTTGCACTACTTCAGCTAATCAAAGACAATGGAAGTTTCTTTGTCCTCACACTCCAATTCTTTCTGTAATTTTTTTTCGAAGATAATTCTCAGTTCCTTTAGTCCTTCGCATGAAGAAAATAGAAAAAAAAAAAAACAACAAAACTTTTTTTTGGCCAGTTAATTGACTGGTTGACATTTTTTCTCTTGTTTTTAATTTCATACTCTGTGTTTAATTGTTACAAATCACAACTAATGATTCTTATGGCTCAGTTGATCCTTCTCCTCAAGGCCCAGTTCCTACCTGATCTTTTTTTGAGATTGAAATTTAAGATAGGAGTTCACTATTTTTTGGCAGAGGAAAGGCAACTTGAGATTTACCATTGAACCAGAATATATCCTTGCAGTTAACATTGTGTCTTGATTGCTGGCAGCATAAGTATAGGAAGAAAAAAAAGTGACAAAGTGGGTTTATTTAAGAGCTTTAAGCTGCCTAAAATGTGTATGTCCAGCCCTAGGGGACAAAATCATTCAAGAGTTTGTAAAACTGTTCCAGTGAATTCATCATTTTTTCCCCTGAATATTATTTGAAACTAACTTAGAAGATATAAGAGCCAGACAGGTTTATTTGAATTCATGTCATTAAAGATGGCAGAGTTTTAGGACTTTTCATCTGGGGTATCGAATTGTAATCTTGTGTACCAACGGTCCATGTTTTTAGACTTTATTTCCCTTAAGGGTCTAACTTGGTGTTCAAGTTGGAGGAGGAAGAGTAAGAAGCTGAGGAGACTGGAGAGGGACGTGGGGGCAGAATGGAAGGAGGATGTAGTTATAGAATGCAAGTTGCAGATAGTAAGAATGATTGTAGAGACTGAACTGCCAATCAGTTAGATACAGACGAGTGAGATACTTAAGCATTGAAACGAAAGTTATATTAAAAAGAAAATAGCAGGTGCTGATAACTTTACCTCCTCAAAAATTTCCCATTGTAGCTGTTGTTTTCCTTATGTTTTTAGATAAAAATGAAAAGCTTTATGTTTGTTTGCAAACTGATGTTGCCTAAGAAAGATATTCAGGGATCAAAGATCAGAGGTAGAATATTATTCAGATTAGCTAACTGTCAGAATAAAAGCTGCCGATATGTACACATAAAAGATGTACATACATATGTGTGTAAAAGAGAAAGTTTCAAAAATGCATTTATCATTTGTAGTCTCTTTAGAGACAGATATCTGCCGTAGCTTCTTAGTTTTGCTGTTTCCTCCTTTCCATTTGCTTTTCCGCTCAGGACAATGCTTACTTGCTTAAAAAGCTTTTAAACCAGCTTTGAGAAGAAGAAAACAAAGCAAAACAAACTCTGTACACTTGACTACCAAGTTACTACCAAGAACTGCTCTCATAAATCCAGCAGCAGCGGTTTCCTTGTGATTTACACTGCAGAAGGTCAAGGTGTATCAGACCTTCATTCTAGGAGGGCATGTAAATTAGAAGGCCATGATTTCCCAATGCAAAGATTATAATTACAAAAACAATTTCTATATACAATGTTTCCAGTTAAACACCACATTCTACTCCAAATAGGACCTTGGAGGAAGGAAAGCCTTAGAATTTTAGAGCTTCAAATGAAGATTATAGAAACCAGAGGGAAATTCTGAGAAATGGTGAGAGCTGGCTGCCTCCTTCATCCTTGGTTATTTGTTTATTCCTATTGTACTAACTTCTCTTTTGGTCTCTCTCTCTCTCTCTCTCTCTCTCTCTCTCTCTCTCTCTCTCTCTCTCTGTCTCTCTCTCTCTCTGTCTTTCTCTCTCTCATTGTTCCTTCTCTTCTCTCTCCGTGCTCTTTAATGTTCATTTGAGAGAGACAGGGAGAGGAGGGTAAAAAAGTGGGAAGAAATAAAATAAACCTAAATCCTTAATATAGAAGGAAAATTGATCCCAACAAATGTCTTTAAGTACCTACCAGGTTTCTGCTCAGTTCCAGGTAAATTAAACAGGGCCCCCTCTGCCCCTCAGAGAACAACAGAAAAACTCCATAGTCTAAAAGACTATGATTATACAATGAACACAATATTGTAAGTGCCTCAGAAGTCACATAGGAGCATATTTGAGAACACAATTAGTGCTGGGAAAATCAGAAAAAATTGGGCCTAGATTTGAAGGTCAGTTCACTAGGGTACTTGCTGTGTGGGAAGGTGAGGAGGAGAGAGAAGGGAGGGAAGGGACAAAAAAATCTTTGCAAAGGTGTGATCATATAATGTGAGAGCTGGACCGAACAAGTACAGTTGTATAGATAAAGGCATCCATTGTTCAGGAAGTTCATTGCTGTTAGGTCTGTACACACACCTGTTCATCCCCCCATCTTCCTGTCCTCTCACCCACTCTTCCCTCCCGAAGGCCTCAGAATTGGTTAGGAGAGCCAACTCCCCTCTCAGGCCTCTGCTCATTTATAATAACACCCCAAACCATTTTATTTCATCTTATTTGTGAATGAGAATAGGGTTTAACCTTAATTATTTATAGTTATGTGAGAGAATAGGATTGGTGACTATACTGAATGGGGAGGTAATCTTCAAATCCTATCTGTTGGGATGTGAACAGATTTTAATGCTTGCATAAAATGGAGGTTGTTGACATTTTGATAAAATGCTCCTCCCCTGAAAAAAGCCCAAACCGCCAAGAGAGCCACACAGTCGAAAAGACCAGAGGAACCTGACAAATGCTTGAATATGTACATAGCTATCTGCCATGTCTACATAGCAATATCAGAGACTGGTGCTTTTCCGCCCTCCAGAGTTATTAGCAATGCCATCAGCTGATCCAACACAGAAGATGAATTTGATGAAGATCCTTAATAAGAAGGCATACCACGATAAGGTTTTCTAATATATTGCAAACTAACTAAATATATTTAAACTCAGTTCAGAAAAACATCCATATTTCTACAGACATCAAAAATTTTTAGAGAACCATTTTCCCAGAGTCCTACGATTTATTCTAGGCTAAGGTTCTGTGATTTCTCCCATAGGTATATGATGCTGTTCTCTAAACTCTTCATTTGCCTGTCCAAAGGTTGTGTGACCAGCACATGTGAAAGGGAGCTTCCAATGTCTTTGAATAAAGTGACATTAGTGGCCTTGGATCATTAGTAGTTATTTTCCTGTGGAGAATGATCACCATGACCCATGGAAGACCATCTATAGATGCTGTCATAATCACCGTTTATTTCTTGACCTTTTTCTGTTCAAAATCTGTCATTTTCCTCACAGTAACTTTGGTTTCCTCCTCTTTTCTAAGTATATTTATAGAGAAATATTTTTAAAGTAATAATAAAACTATTATAAATAATAAAATTAATAATAAAATTACTATAATTGCTTCCTAGTGATCCCCATATAAATATGAGAGCTTATCATAATCTGTCGGAGAGGAAGGAAAGGAATGGATCAGGATAACAAGAAATATGGTTCTTATTCCTTTACTCTGCAAAAGCTTTCTGAGTCATTTTTATATGTTCTACTTTCCTGGTTTCTGAAATGGGTAGGAGACCACCTGGCTATAATTTATTTCCTAGGACAGAAGTGGTAATGTGTGAACGAGGTTCTTTCAACACCCACATGGATTTCATCAGTCTCAGAGGAAAGCACTGTGTGAACTCCATGAGGCAGGGCCTTGACCGGGCAACATGGCTACAGCTGTTCAACGCATAAGAACAGTAAAATGTTTTATGAGATTATTTTCATGTTTTAAACATAAATGTAGGGTGTTTATCTCTGAGGAGTAGAGCCTTAACTCTGAACTGTAGGGCTCTCAGAAGACAAAGAGAAAGGAGGCTTTTCACTCTCATTAAGTCCAGTTTTAGTTCTGACTATACTTGGTCTGCCACGATACCTGTTATGGAATTTATCATGTCATCTCTTTGAATCTTAGCCAGGTGCGTATCTTTTCCCTTTCCTGGACTGAAATTTTTTTGACACCTAGCACAGTGTTAGGTATGTACATATCCAGCACCTGGTTGATACGTATTAAATAATCAAGCTCCTTAGCCTCTCTGCATCTCAATTTTCTAATCTATAATAGTGATTTCATAAGGGTTGTTGTGAGGATTAAATGAGCTAATACATGTGCAACTCTTAAAAGCAGTGCCTGACACATAGTGGGCGATTGGTATTTACCTGGAATATGGAAAATGTGGGAGAGAGATGGAGGGCGGGGTGGAATTCCTCTTTCATCTACTCTCTGGGGATGAAGCAGAATGAGCATGAAGACTTGTGCCCTGGAAAAGAAGATGCTATGCAATTAGAAGACAGTGATTAAATCACTAAAAGTTATTATAAAAATTCAAATACTTAGTTTATACTAACAACAAAAAAATCCTTTTAAGAATTAGTACTTACCTGATAGAATAAAATATAAAAGAGAAAATGAAAAAATAATAATCACATTTCTAATTAAGTTATATATAATAGCTTTTCATTCAGAGATTCTTTTTCAAAATTTGCTTCAGTCTCATGACAAGTTTGCTAGGAATACTGTGAAACTTGGCATAGTTTTGTGTGGATCAAACGGCGCTGAGGGAGGAGAAAACAAAAGCTCTAAAGCAGATTCTAATGTGGTTGGGCTAAAAGACAGTGCAGTGCTGGGTTGCGTTCACATCCACAGGCCATGCTTGGTGTGCGATGTAGGTCCAAAGGAGATTTCAGAAGTGCTCTGTGTTTGATGTGGTCCTTCAGGCTAAGAGCTTTTTTCTTTTTTTTTCCTAGCCTCCTAAACAAGGACATAAATTTTCCGGAATGTTCATTCTGCCCATGAAATAATGTGACACAGCTAGCCATATCAGACAAATGCATCCTGCTCATCAGTGAAGGGATTCTGAAACCTAATGAATTCTTAAGTCCACTAATGATGTCTGGGTGTTACTAAAGCCATTACTGCAGATTGCTTCTGACACTTGTGTCTTCATATCAGAGTGCCAGCATTCTTCAGTTTCTCCCAGTTCATGCTGAGCTTGCTTAACAGATCTGTGTGTGGAACTTGCATTTACAGAACCTTTTAATTTTTTTTTTTTTTTTAGCACCTACTATCTGGTATTTCTAGGTGGTCTCCCATCCAAGTACTAACCAGCCTGACCCTGCTTAGCTCCCGAGATCAGACGAGATGGGGCACGTTCAGGGTGGCATGCCCATAGACTACAGAACCTTTTAGACTTGTGATGTTAGCTATTAGCCATGATGCAGCTATTTTAAGTTAAAATTAAGCAATATTTAAAATTCAGTTCCTCCATCATACTAGCCACATTTCAAGTGCTCAGTAGTCGCATGCATCTAGTGGCTACCATATTGGATAGCACAAATTTGAAACATACCCATTATCCGTTGGATGGTACTGCACTAGACTATGGGTGTAAGGCAAGAAAATTTACGAGTTGCCAATAGGGAGCAAGAGTGCCTATTTTTATGAAAATCCAACCTGTGAAAATGCAGGCTTACAATAAGAATAATTGGGTAAGAATTTAAGTGTCTGTGGATTCTTAATTATATTTAGAAAGCAGTCAGAAACTGAAATAAACATGTGCTTTTTAATCCTTTCACCTTTTTCACCTAGTTCCCCAACTGACCTTCCATCTGGCAACTATCAGTATGTTCCTTGTATTTATGAGTTTGTTTCTGTTTTGTTTGCTCATTTATTTTGTTTTTTAGATTCCACATGTAAGTGAAATCATATGGTATTTATCTTTTTCTGTCTGACTTATATTATTTAGCATAATATCTTCTAGGTCCATTCATGTTCTCACAAATGGTAAGATTTAATTTTTTATGGCTGAGTAATATTCCATTGTATGTATGTACCACACCTTATTTATCCAATTGTCTATCAGTCACATAGGTTGCTTCCATTTCTTGGCTATTGTAAAATAATGCTGCAATAAACATAGGGATGCATGTATCTTTTTGAATTAGTTTTTTTAAATTTCTTTAGATAAATACTTAGAAGTAGAATTGCTAGGTCATATGGTATTTCTAGTTTTAATTTTTTTGAAGAACCTTTATACTGTTCTCTATAGTGGCTGTACTAATTTACAACCCCACCAAAAGTACAAACTGGCAGTACAAAATAGTCACAGGGATAAAAAGTACAGCATAGGGACTATAACTAATAATATTTTAATAACTATGTATGGTGTCAAATGGGTACTAGACTTATCAGAGGGATCACTTTGTAAGTGATATAAATGTCTAACCACTGTGCTGTACATCTGAAACTAATATATTGAAATAATTTTTAAGTAAATAAAATAAATATAAAGTAAAATAAAATGTAAGGCTATAATGGAGTCCTGAGTTGTAGGAAACCATGCAGCTGGAAAATTTTATCAGAATAGTGGAGTAGCTATTTGAAATATATATCTACATATATACTTGAAATCAGCCAGCCTAGATTTGGATTCTGACTTTGCCTCTTGGCAAATAATGTGGTCTCCTTGGGCAAAAAACAGACAAAACTTACCCCATAGGATCGTCCTGAGGATTCACCTTAGAAGCATATGTGCAATGTCAATGTTTGGCAACTACTAGGCTCTTTCCCAATTCCTCTCTTCTTCCTCACCTGCTCCTCAGGGTCTTCTTTTGCCTCTTCCTTCCTTGCATCCTTGGGCCTGGAGCCTGGCACTTCCATGCTGGCTACTCTGTGTTTCAGAATCCAGCAGTGCTGGCAAGATAACTCTTCTCGCTTTCTGTGACATCTCCCTGACTGGTCACCTCTTCAGTTAACACCATGCTTTTGCTTAGTCAGAACGTGCATATCCTCTTGGGCAGGAACACCAGCAGTGGGAAGCTCATGCCCATGGCAGGCCACGGATGGAGACATTTTAGGCAACATTTTAGTATTTTTTTTTTTTCACATCAAAAGGCGTAAAACAGCATTAAGGTAGAAATCTGGAGATCTGGGTGTTTCAATCAAGGCTGACAATGATTTCTGCAAATCGTGTACCTCATGGTATAACTCCTCGTTTATAAAATGGAAAGGTTAGACTAGAAAGTCTCTTATTGCCCCTTTCCATTCAAACTTCAGTAAGAGCCACTAACTGCCTGCTGGCCAGATGGGCAATTCTGTAATGGCAGGAACTCAGGCTGCCTGTTCCCTACTGTATGTTGCAAAGTCCAGCACAGTGCCAGCCACAGTAGCCACCCAGTGCATATTTGTGGGGTAAATGAATGAGTGGAGGCAATTTGCCTCCCTTCTATGTGCTTTTCTGCCAGACCTAATGCCTCTGTCACCCACTACCTACACTCTATCCAGCCTCTTGCACCCAGCTACTTCTGGTGTCACGGCTGCTGTACCTTTTCTTTTTAGAAAGTCCCAGATGCTCTGTTGCATTACACCATTATTTCTGATTTCTCCATAAAGCTGAGGCTGGAAAACAAACTGTACTGTGCAATTATCCCTGCAACAATCTCCTCGAAGACTTCCAATTTAATCGAATTACCGAGATTTAAAAACATTAAAACAAAAATGAGCTTGTTAGAGTAAATTAGGCTTCATAAATGCATTCCTCCTTTACTAGAGAACATTGATTTCTGTGGTCACCTTCTCTAAATTATTGAAATCCAAGTGGACTGCCTTAATTGACAAGGAGACATGTCATCAAGCAACTACTATGAAAGCCAGGGGATGGGTGCATGAGGATGAAGAAAGAAACAAAGAGGAATAAGGGACAGAGCTGACTATACGGTCAAGTGGAAATTATCATGAGGAAACAGACACACCCCTGCCTTGGCGAAGCTCTGTGAGGATAACAGGACTATAATAATATAATATTAAGACTATAATAATAATAAATCTGGGGAAGGAGTGGACAAATAGAACGCTAAAGGGTGCAATATAAAAGTAGAACCTAATGATTCCATAATAAGAATGGGAATTCTAATTTTTCCCAGGCAGGAAAGTCTTTGTTTATGATACTGAACTTGGCCTAACACAGAACCATCCCAGTTCTGCCTCTTAGCAGAATGACTTTGACCTCTGGGGTCTCAACGTCCCGGTCTCACAGTCAGTGATGCCTGTGGACCCCTCTCTTCACATTGTTCATATGTGGGTTTACCAGCCCTCAGACAATCTGCTTTAGACTTTGAGCTTCTTAGAGATCATAGTAATCACTGTGGAGAAAGCAGAGTGGCCCTCACTGGAGCCTCCTAACCACTAGTTTGGAGAGGAGAGCAGTGGCTGTGGCCAACCATAATGAAGCCTCCCTAGGGGCTGGTCAGAAGAAGGGTGGGAGAAGAGGCAGCTGCAAGCCTCTGAGTTGCTGTTGTTAATACACAATCATTTTCTCTCCTCAGGGAGGAGCCCACTTGATACTGGAGCACTGGCCAAGAGAGGGAGCTGAGTTTCTTGAATTAGGGCCAGTGGGAACTTCCAGAGGTGATGACCTCATGCCACTCGCTTGCTCTTGGGGAAAAATGTAGGCTCTTCCAGACCAATGACCGAGTCCTTCAGAGCCTGCTGAAGCAGTCTCAATTTCTTAGGGAAACTTCTGAACATGGATGCCCTTCCATACCTGGATCAATTCAATTAGAAAGAAAAAGATCTCCAGATAATAATAACAACAATAATAGTGGCAAACACATAATATTTATTTACTACATGTCAGAAAGTTTTATGTGAACCTTATATGTGTTAACTCAATTTATCCTTACAAAAAATTTATGAGATCAGTGCTATTATTTTTCTGTTTTACAAATAAAAAATCTAAGGCACAAAATGGTAAACTGTTTAAGGTCACAGAGCTAGTAAGTGGTTGAGTGTGAAATCTGAACCTAAGCATTTGGTTTCAGAGTCTGGACTCTTAGCCACTATTTTAAGAACATACCCCTAAAATTGAACATTGATTAAATACCTATTACGGGCCTAGCACAGAGTAGACCTTATGGAGTCTGTTTATCTGAATTCAGCCTCTGAGGTGGGATAAGGTGGGGGAATATGTGACCTCATTCAGGATCTAGTGAATAACTTGCAGAGTACTTTTTTCAAAAATAATAAAGAATTTCCAGATGACGATGTTAAGCCACATTGCCTTAAACTGAGCACAGGATCCTTCTGAAGGATGGCATGGGTGACATGCCCATTAAGCTGGCCCTGCCAACATTACCAAAACAAAACAAAACAAAACAAAACAAAACAAAAACCCCATACAAACAAACAAACAGCAAAAGAAAACACCTACACTACAAGGTAGCAGATTATTTGTAAAAAGAAAGTGGAATGAAAATGCTGAAAGGGAGTGTTTTAGTCATTGGGAAGACATGAAGGGAAGGATGAAATCTGGGAGAAAGACAGCATGCAGCCAGAAAAGTAGAGGGCATGCCTACCGGCTCCAAGAAAGAAGGTTACAACATTAACATATTACTTCCCAAGCAGGAGCCAGAGTCAGCAGAGCAAGCAAGATAGTACATGAGCGTTGAGTTGACCGCCACTCAGCTACACTTGTTCTGAAACAAAAATTTCTTGCAGAGTCCTGGCAGGGAAAGTGTGGAACTATCTTCATACCTTTGGAGCGACAGGTCAAACCCAGCCGTGACAGATACCATGGGCAGCAAGAGCCCAGTGATATTACATTATCGTGGCTTCGAAATGACTAGAGTGTACACAGCTGTTTGTCTCATAATCAGTCACTCGAAAGATGCGAGAGATCAGAGAAGAAAGGTCTAAAGAGGATTTTTAGTCCAAATAAAATAGCTCCAGGGGCCTGCTCAGGGTCAACATGCAAGATGCTAGGGAAGGAGAAGCTTAATTACTATTATTTATCGCTCTGCACAGCAAATGTAGAATTTTATACAGTAGCTATAATTTGTTTTCTATGTCACCAACATAGAATATATTCCAGCCCCCTGAAATATGTTGCTTGACACATAGAATAGAACAGACAGCGGCCATCTCTCCACTCTAGGACATTCTTCCATTGTCCCTCCCACAATGTCTTCTCTGCCTTAAGCCTCACTCACACCTACTTCCTGTCCCCCTCCATCCCTCACTACCCTCCCCCCTCTTATTCTTGGCCCAGGACACAAACGATTCTGGCCATCTCAGAACATTCTTGCTTTGGTCTGTGTGCTCTGGGCTGCATCTCAATAGAATCCGGGCACATCTGGCTACACAGCAGGAGTGCTACACTCCAAAGTGCAAAAATAAAACCACAAAAGATCAAAAGAAAAGCATCCTAGGCAAGAAATTACCCTTATCTTTATCTCCACAGAATCCATCAAGTACAAGCATCTGAGAGATGGCAAGCAGTAAGATAACAAAAGGGAAGTAGGGAGGAAATTAAAAGCAGCCTGCAATCATTAGCCCTTCAGCGGGCCTGGTGGGGCCTTAAAAGGCTCTAGGAAGGTATCCCACAGACAGATCCTTCATTAGCAATGGACTCGAGCAAAATGGACAACCTGCTGATCATCAGGCCTTAAGATGACAGCCTGGCTAAGCAAAGTTAAGATGGGAAAGCCAATTTTATTTATACATTGCACACTGGATTGTTTTCTCTGTAGCTTAGCATATGCACTCTTGCCTCTTTTTGAGGTTTGATGTTTTGTTTGATAAAGTGCGGATAATCTTTATCTCCCTTCACCTACACCCATGCCCAGGAGCTCCTGGAGGTGGATAACTCCCCACAGAAGCCCAAAGAACTCCACTGTGACAATCTAACGGCTGTGACTATCTCTTCCTCTAATAGTAATTTGTTTCTAACATCAGTATATCTAATCTCTTAACTGGGTCAGGTTTCTATATATTTATGATGAAGGTAGCCTGCCCATGTTTGAGCAAATTTAGACATAGTGTTAGAAACAGAATCCACTAAGATTTTTCTGGAGCGTAGAGATGTTTAGATTATGACCTAGGTCAGTTATGAGCTGACTACATTCTTTATAGTATCAGTGTTTTATTCAAACTGGGATATAACTGATTATAAATGACAAAAAAAAAAAAAAGGTTTGGACTGAAGGTCAAAATCCTGTCACGCTGATCTGTTGTTTATATAGATGCCATGTGCTACAGCTCTTAGTGTGCGTTTGTACCAAATGCATTCACTTTTTAAAATACCTTATTGTTGATGCCAGGTTGTAGTGTGCAGTTGCAAAGGGAATGCACTGCATGACTCCAGCAGAACCATTCACATTTGTAATTTTTGTGGATGGCGCCCTCTGGAGTTGTGCGGTTTAAAATCTGCATGGTCATATGTGGCAGCTGTGGATATGGCTGTTCTCCTACAGGAACAAAATTTAATAACACTGAGTAAGAATACAAAGGTAACAGTGTATTCCCTGTCTATCAAAAAGAACTGTAACAAGACAAATACAGAAAGACAGAAAAATTGCACCGAAAGCACTATATTTGTGGTATATAGAGAGAGGGCTGTTGGGAAACAGAGAAGAGAGTTATTAACTCTGCTCGAAAGAATCAAGGGAGACTTTACAGAGGAGATGACATTACACTTTGGTCTTGAGGGATGAGTAGATATTACATAAAGTGAATAAAGAATTGCAGGGAGAAGAACCCTCGTATAAAAAGACATAAGATAATAAAGAGCACATCTTGTAGAGGCAAGTTCTAGAAAACAATGGAGACAGTGGGTATAGGCAACAAGAGGTGTAATGAATGATACAGCTAGAAGATGGGGTAGGGCTGGATCACAACTGTTTGGACATCTAAGATAAAATTTTATTAATAAATGGATTCAACACTGACTGCTTGGCCAGTTAAGCTCCAAGCAGAAAAATGACAGCCAATAAGGCTCTGTCTTGCTTGGAGAGGCAGCAAAGTAATGAGAGCATGAGCACTGGAATGGGAATGCATGGGTCATCCCTCATAGTTATTCAACCTCTGTACATTTCAGTTTCATTAGCTCTTAAGGAGGATTCGTAATAGTACCTGCCTCTTAGATCGGTATGAGTTTTATATCAGATAATCTATGTTGTAATTCATTTGCCACTATTCATTTGCCTGGCATTTATTAATTTCAGGGTAACTATTGGTTGATCTTCTTATACTGCTGCTGCTTCTCTTCCTGCCCTCCTTCCCCCTCTTCTGATTATTATTATTATTGACATCATCATCACAAATTTCCCAGAGCTCATACTCCAGAGTTTCTCCGTATTCCTGCTCTGACTAGATTAAAAATAACTAGTCTAGTTTGTGTGGACAGCAAACCTCAAGTTATCTGAATATCTACTTGGTATTAGTAACATTGAAAATAAATGGAAAATCAGGTAAATCTCAAGTATTTTGCCTTGTCATATCAAATAACACATTAAAAAAAAATAAAACTCTGCTTTCTGCCTTTTGGCATTCTCAACTATGGGGTATATGAACTGTTTACTGTTCATTGCTTTACCAGAATTATTTTTTCTAAACTATAGCAAAAGGTAGTTTAAACTACTTTAAAAAGAGTTGCTGGGAAGAACTGTTAGTCTGAGATTTTGTCATTATGACTACTCTCCCTTTCACCTTGTACATACACATACAGAGATGACGGGGCTGGGTAGGGAAACAGAAGGAGAAAGAGGGAGAAAGAGAGAGAGAGAGAGACATTAGTACAATTGGCTTCTTCCTTGAGTTATATTACAATCCTTGTATTTAAACTGATAACACAGGCATCTCTTTAACATTTTAATTAAATAATGTTAGAGCAAGCCTTCCTGCTTTTCTGTTGACAAGCCTTGGCTCATACTAAAAAACTCCCAGTTTAGCTTCGACAAGATGAGGACATTTTTGAGATATCCAGGACCCCCTGTAGCTTAATGTTCCTTTTTTTCTTTTCATAAGAACATTTGGTGTGTGACTCGAACATAATGTTTGGGCCCAACATAAAATAATAATAAGACAAGCCTTTCATCACGTTTTCAGATATCTTTCCAAAGATACACTCAGCATTTCGTCTTTCTGTTTGTGTCCATAATTCCAAAACCATTGCAAGAGTTACCTCTAAGATCTGTCAGACCAGCAACATTGTGCCAGGCTCCCCAACACTGGCAAGCCTCAAATAGTTGGCTATAGAGTGATTCATGCAGGCAGCCAGAGGAAGGAGGTTGAGGCAACTCCATCAGCTTGTCATCAGAAATCCTTGAGTCTAATAGCCATGAAATCATTACAGAAATCTCTCTCTCCAGCACTGGTGATTAAAGCAAAAATAGGTATGCTTGATTTTTTTCTACTTCCTTCACATACCTACTCCACAGAACTGGACTACCATTTTGAGTATCTTTTCTCTTTTAACAGTCTTTATTGAACTATATGCCAAGCATAAGGAGTTCCATAAATGCTGCCCTGATCCAAGCATCAATGTCAGCCCCTTCCATTTCCGTTTTTACAGACATACAACTCGAAGTTCATATCAGAGTAACAGAGCAATAATTGGAGCCCAGATTCATCTGATAAAAGTCTTTTCTTTCTGCTACATTTCAGAATTTAACATTTCTTTAGATTGCCCCTGGAGAGAGATGTAGTCTTCCTTAGAGATGCTTCTCTGTCACTTTAGACTCTCAGGGATCACAGTGAACATCCAAAATGATCTGTGGGTTCTTGGCAGGGAAAGTTCATCATTGCTTTAATCTATCAGTAACTTAGGGGCTCTGCAGTTTGGGTGAATGTGATAAACCATGTGGAGCAAAAGAAGCCAGATGACTACCCTTTAGTTTCATTTATAAAGGTCCAAAAGGAGGCAAAAGGAATTTATGGTGTCAGAAATCAAGGTATGGTTATTTTCATAGAGTAGGAAATAAAAGGGGCCCAAGGGGCTTCTGAGGTGCTGGTCATGTTTTGTTTTATAATCTGGAACTAGTAACATGGGAGTGTTCAGTCGGCGAAAATTAATCAAATCATACACTTATGATTTGTGTACTTTCCTGTAAATATGTTCTAATCCAATAAAAATATTTTTAAAAGTTGCATCAGGCTTAGAATTCAGAGGGTTTTGAAGCAACTTCTTTACATTATCTGACACCTTTACAATTTCAATGTATTAAAATTTTCAGAGAAAAAAAGACAATAATAGTTTATAAAAGAAAAGAGCTTAGAAAATTGCCTTCCATAACTTTCCATTATTGCTGATTTTTCATCTACTATGTTGGGTTTAGTGTAAAAATATGAATCCCAATCTGTTATCATGGTTTTAAATGCTCTCATTGAAATCCAAAAGTAACAATTCTCCTTTTTTTCCTTCTACTGTAAGATACCGATTATGATGAAAGTGGTCCATTTTTTAACCTTACTGATCATTATAGTAATCACTGCTGTATTTTACCATTAGAATTGTGTGGGATTACCAGCCCTTGCTAAAGTATGTTGTTGCCATAAAAATGAAGGAAGTTCCTACTCATAAGGAAAATTTTCAAATAGTGAGACACTATGATTTTACTAGAAAATCTACATATAATGCAGTAAGCATTTGCATCCTTCCAGATGCACTACTACAAAATAAGTATGAAAATAGCCAGCATTAATTGAATGCTTATTATATACCAGACACTGTTTTAAGCATACTGCACTAGATGGACTCATTTATAGATCCTATGAAAGAGATCTCTTATCCCCATTTTACAGATGAGGAAACTAAGGCACACATATGTTATATAATTTACCTAAGATTATATAGCTAGTAACAGAGCTAGGACATAAACTTACTCAGTTTAGCTTCTGTCTTCTGGTAAAGGGCAAGTGGGTCGTTCTTACGGTTCCATTCCCTTACTCTATACCTAGAAAAAGTCTGTTGATATTTCAGAAATAGTTTAAATGGAAAAATAGTGAGGGCTTGGCGGCCTCGAAATAAGAAAAATGAGGAGACAACGTCATAAATTAAAGGGCAGTGATAATTATATGAAGAGACTCTAGAGTTCATTAGATAAAGAGGAAAGAATGAGAGATTATGCAGGAGGCAGGAAAGGGAACTTAGGATGGATTTGTAAAGGACTTTAATGCATAAGATGGGACTTTGGATGCAACTTACTGCCAGTGTATGCCCAGCCACTGGGCAGGATCTGTTCATTCGGTCCAGCGCCAAACAAAACAGCAAATGGCCAAATATTTTAGTCGGCCCAGGGTTCCCCTATTCAATGTGGCCCTTCATTCCCCGCCCCCCCGCCCCCGCTTTGAGTCCACAGTTCATGAAAAGCCAGTATCTATGTGTTTTGTAAAACCACATTCTTAGTGTAGGATGACATTCTGGAGACCTTTCTTCCCCCACCGTAATGCTCATTCATCACAAAAGGACCCCCGAAGTTCAGCTTTCTACCAGGTGATGGTGCCACTTAACTCTTATCTCCATATCTTGCACATAGGAAGAAAAGTCTGTTGAATGAAGCAAATAAACTATTATGTAATAGATTAATCAAACAAAAGTATCAAGCCAATGCATCTGCTAAACATTGTGCTTGAGAAATCTTACACGTGTTTTCTACTCTTTTTCCTCATTTAGGATCCCATCCCAAGTCAATGAAATCACACAGCTAAGTGTTGGAGTCAACATTCAAGCCCACATCTTCCCAATCCCTAATATATATTGTATCTGTCTGGAGCCATCCCACATCTTTTGTTCCCATTTCCAGTTCTCCGCTCTTTATATATTGATTAGACTTTGTTAAAGCTTTGGTGTCAGTAATTCTGACTCAAGAACTCTTGCTCTGTTGACACCTAGCTTCTGGCTTTGTAACTGTACTACTCGATCAAAATCAAGCCTGGCACCACGTCCAGGCCTCCGCTGTTCTGCAGGCAAAGATATCAGATATACCTAACCTAGGTTATGCCCTCTAATAAGAAATTCTAAAATTTAACATGCTTGAACCGATGGATGCAATAACATGGAAATTGTTTCTTTGTCTTTATTTGCAAAGATAGAGCTGGACTTGAAGAAATAGATGCAAAGCAAAAACCAACTCCATATTTAGTTAGCCTCAAAATACACATGACCTGAGAGCTCCCTATTTAGCTCACCTCCCTGTTTTTGCTGCAAATGTTTGCTGATGCTACAGCTTACAAAGCACAAATCTGCTGGGGCCTCTGGGCCCCTTTGGTACACTCTTTCTCATGATTAGGTAAATGTCAGTGGAAAATCACCATGTATTTAATGTTTTAATAAAACCACAGTATTGTTTATTTTGTGGCCTCAGGTTCCAAAAGAGAAAGCCACATTAAACTTTGCCCTTAAAACTCCAGCAACATCCTCCAGGATACTTATAAATGTTATTTTCCTGCCACCCGAGCTATGTTTTCACTAGAACATCCTCCACTGCTAATTCTAGTCGATAATCATAGGACTGGCCAGGGTCATTTTCAGGCTTGAGGAAAGAAATAGAATCCAGATTGTGTGTCATCAGAAGCATAACTTTAATTCCTAACTTCTAGCTCCTTGATGACAAGGTCACCAAATGCCAAACTTAGATCATGGAATGATAATTCTAACAAGAACACACAGGCACGAAACCTATCTCAACTTCTGTTTTCCTGCCTAGCCCTCAAAGGGCTTCATGGCTACCTCCAAACTCAGTGTCAAGCACTAGCTTTGAGCATTGCACTGTCTGGGACACTGATAAGAAGTTCCAGGCTCTGTTTCTTACTGGTGTGTGTGCATGTGTGTGTGTTTTAATTTTTACCAAAATCTGTATTTTCTTTACTATAAAAGTTTCCCTGAATTTTGAACAAAAGATCTAAGTGAAAGAGCTAACCTTTTAGTTGGATAAAGGCAAATAATTGATTTCTCCCATTTTGTTGGGGTTCAAGGGCATGACCATGAGCAGGGGCATAGCAAAAATTCATTCAGCAGTAAATAACTTGCTCATGAAATGGCTAAAAACTGAACCACAACAGATATGAAGATTAACTGGCAGAAACCAACCTTATTTTGTACATGTAATAGGGCAAAGAATGCTGAATACCAGCAAATAAATAGGAAAACATTCATTGTAGCTAAAAACATTCTCTGTCTTTCAGTGTTAAGAATACATTACCACTTCCCTGTATTGTCTAGGGTAGACAGGAAGGATATTAAAGTAAGGAACTGGAACGTTCATTTGGAAGGGAAGAAATGGAATCAGAATTAGGAAATTGGCTCACGGAAGCAATCCTGTTGAAAGAGCAGGGGCAGGGGCCGTAAAAAGAAGTCCTTGAACCTCTGCTTACTATTCCTCGCAGCCGTGAGAGAGAAAAGAACCAAGAAGAAAATGGTGGCAAGAGCTTATTCTTGGGGTGAGGGGTGAATCTTTTTTCTTCTTTTAGAGGAGCCTTTTAATCAGCAAGAATGGTAATGGGTCTGTCTTCTGTGTGCAAGCCAAAACAAGCTGGTGGAATCCATGCCTCCTTAACCCTACCAGACTCTCACGCCTAATGGGCTTCCCAAGGCAGAGCTCTCCTTTTCATCTCTGTCTAGGAGGCCCCTACAAAGACCGATCGACAATAGATATTAAAGCTTGATTCGGCTTCTTTCACTACATATGAAGCACACTTTATTAAATATATGAGTTTCCTGTGTGATTGATGAGACCTTTTAGCACCTGTCCCAGGTCCAGGGTTCTTGTGCAGAAATGAGGGGGAGGGGCAGCAGAGGTCAAGTATAAATGACTCCATCTTTGGGCTAGATGCTTTTCTGACCCAGCCATCTCAATGCTACAGAAACCTAGCTATGGAAATGGTGACCAGATCTGGGTACCTACAGCTGAGTGGAAGAGGCGGGGAAATGACTGCAGCAATGTCTTCCCTCGTCCTGATCAGATCCGAGGCTGATTTCTTGAGCTCTGTTGTAAATCTGTTACCTGAGTGGGTAGTTAGCAGCAGCTAGTTATGTTTGTTTCTATCTTTCTTGTTCCCCATAGGACACTTCACAACTTTTCACCTCTGAACTTATATATAGTTAGTAGTCTGTGCCATTCTGCTTATTTCTTAACTATATCTTGGCTGTATTGCTCCTTGTGAGATGTCTGAAAAAGCTGACTAACCATACTAGGAGGCTAACATTTGAGAGACTAGAAGTCTCTCCAGGTGGTGTAGATGCTGTTAAAAGCAAAAACCACTTGGCCCCAAAAAGTGGGTCAGGAGGAAGCTGGGAGCAGCATTAATGTAAATCAGAGGGTCTAGGAAATGAAGGAATGATAACGGTACAGGACAGCTCTAAAATCTTGAGCAGACAGTTTTAACTGCCCCTTTGTCAACCCGTGGAAACTCACACTAACTTGCCCCTTTCCCCCCTTTGTTCTTTTTCCTTCCTCACTCTCCTCTTGCAACTCCATCTTTCTATTTCTCAAAGTCTCCATGTTCTCCTCTTGAATATACCTCTTCTATTCTTATGTTTTTCAAGGATAATTACTTCTTTTTTATTTTTTCCTTCCACATGTTCGCTAAATTATAATATTGGCGCATATCTTAGTTACTTTGACTGGAGAGCAGAGAGCATGACTTCATACCAGGCCAGAGATGGTAAAAAAAAAGTCAAATTCAATTTCCCAACATTTCGGCAAAGAATTGGTCTATTGACTCAGTTACGATTTTAATTCTTATGAGACAAAGAGAAGGATGTGGATTAATAGACTTACAAAAGTCTGTTAAAAATTAAATGATGATGGGTGCACAGCAAATATAATTTTATTCTGCTAATAAATTGTTTGGAGTAGGTTTTATAATGCATTAAAAGTACTTAGCAGGATAAAAGATATTATGTATACATTTACACTCTGTTGTAGTAATAGGAAAAAATGAATAAGAGTCAAATGTTAGTGCTTTCTATGTAGAAAAAAAAAACTGTCTTTCTAGGATGACTTTGAATCCTCTCATATTGCCTGTTTCCAGCCTCCAGTTCTATGTTGTTTATATTAATAACTTTGGGATGTAACAAATGTAAAGAGGCCATTGTTTAAAATGAAGCTAACACTGTGTGCTCAGAGTGCATGTCATTAAATGAACTTAAAAGTTCTGTAAATCTTTTTTAGAAGGAAACATTTCTGGAACACCTGATCAGTTGTTCTTAGGGGCAGAATTTCTAGAGGATATTGGAAGGGTTGAGGCCACCCTGACTGATTTGCACTCCCTTTGCTAAAGTTCTTCCATTTGGATCTCCACTTGCCCTTCCTTTGACAAATCTGTCTTTCTGGAGTATTCCTTTCAAATTCTTTTCTTGATCACAACCTATATCTGAATATAACTAATTCAGCCTGCTGCTTGATGCTGAGCACAGCAAGAAATCCACATCAGCACCCCCTGCACAAACTGCCTTCTACGTTTACAAAACCAAATGCCAAACTGGTTTCACAATGGAGATGTTGAACACAAAAGTTGGCTCCATCATAATGTCCACCCGGTGGTTATGTGAATGATTGTTTATAACTTGTGTTCAGCTTTCTAGCCAAGCACTAGTGTCGCCTAAAATTGCTACTGTGAGAAAATCAAAATGCTATTTTGTAAGGCCAGACTGTTCATCTAAGTTTTGGAAAACTGCTCCTCTTTTTGCAGAGCTTGCTAAAGAAAGATAAACAACTCTACCCAGACAATGGGTGGCTGGAGAGCAGTGGCTCTTTATTAGGTTACATACTACTGCGGGGATGGCAGCTATGTGTGCTTTAAACGCGGTTGCCTTCTTGTGGGGTGAAATATGTTAAATATCAGCAGTCTCCACGGATCCCTCAGTTGACCTTCTGTGGATTCATTACTGAAAAATTGATCAGCCCCTTAGTTTTCTCACGATCGCATCAGAAGCATAATTTGGATATTGTCATCTATTCTTGCATTGTAATGATAATTTAAACAACTAATTTGGCTTAAAACAATAAATAATTGGTGTCTAATAGCAGATAATCAGTGACTCTGTTTCCCCCCATAATTATTTGCCAGACATCATCTTGACTTCTAAAGAAGCTAGCTATATATGATAACTAATTGAATGCCTAAAGATATGTTAGATTTGTGTCTGAAGGCAGAATACAATTTTAAATAATTTATTTGACCTGCCTAGAATTTATTAAATTTCAAATGAACAAATTAATAATAAAATCTGTGCTGGATGGTGGTAATAATCTAATTTTTCCATTTAGCCTGAATTTTGAATCAAATATATAATTTATTTAGTGATAATAAATTTGTATCTTAATAACATGAAATGATGTCAGGGATTAGCTGTCACCTTTGGAACTATCAGGAAATAGGTACAGTGGCCTCATGAGGAAATTCAGTAATTCCTAGTAATGCAATCATATGGAAATAGTAACTTAGGTCTGTCATTGCTGAGCTCCTCCTGGGCCACAAGAATGAGAAATAGAGGGCAATGCTTAGGTGGAGGGAAAAGCCGCTTCATGGAGACCTAAGGATCAGAGCCTATGAACCTATGAGTCCTCACAGGGAAGCAGCAAAAGGTACGTGGAAAATAAGGTCTCAAAGAGTGAAAAGCAGTCCTCAGTAAATGGGAACATCCCAAGTTGTCAGAAGATGTCCTACCATCCTAACCTGTGTGGAGTCGATTCCAAAGTCAGACCGGGAAGGAGTGGCTGAGTCTGAAGTGGGAACGTGCTTGGGGGTAGAACTAGAAAAGTTATTAGAAGTCCAGGAAGTAACTGCAGTCTTATAGGTGACCTCTAACCCCTCCCGTAAGAGTCTGAGGGAAAAATCAAGTTGTCTGTGGCTGGTGAGGGGAGTAGAGGAAAATCACAAAGCTACTGATTCTTAATTTCCTTTTGGCAAGACAGTGTTGTCCTTCCAGACTGATTTTTGAGAAACCTCTCTGCTTGCTGAGACTCTGACATGTTTATAATAAAGTGTCTAGATGAAAGTTTATATCTCCTGGTCACTTTCAGTTGAATGTATCAACTGGAAATGTCCTTAATGGAGAAAATGCTTAAAAACACATACTTGAACTTTGAAAATAGTTTTTTTTTTTTTTTTGTCTACATAATAGTTTTATGTTTATTCAACTATAAGTAAATAGCAGAGTTAACACCACATTTAACAACTCCAGGTCAGCTTCTCTTATACCAAAGAAGAAAGATTAGTTTAACAGGCACAGATCTAAGGATTTCTGACAACCTCTCACCAAGCTCTGCAGCTCATCTAGACTGTCATGCCTCAACAGGAAAGCTACTCTCCTATTGCTTTTTTCCAGTACTGCTCTTTAAAGGAGCCAGAGCGGGGCACTGACACATAGTAACCAATTCAAGATGTACCATATTGGGGGTTAGTGGGCATGCAGATCTCTGGTCGTTTGGTGAGAGACATGGCCATGGAAACACATTCCAGAGAGCACGGTCATGTGCAATTCTGGACTGAAATTCACAAAGGCAGAAGCAATGAATCTTTTCTTTTTTTAACCTCCCTTAAAGGTTTTTGATGCTCTGCTCTATTATTGTAGATCTGTTCTTCTTACCTAAATGTTTTCTTCTTTGAATTCTGGGTTGCTACTCCTTATATTAACAATCTGATGACCCTGAAATAGTACCAAAATATCCTCCAAAATAGAGTTCAAATTTGATCAAAACATAAACCAGGTGTGTAACCCTGTACAACTGTAAAGGCTAGGCAGAAGGAAAAGTCATTCTAAACCACCATCTGCTGAGGTCTCACCTGTGAGAGTGGAAACAACGAAGAGAAGAAATCTACATGCATCACTGAACTTGAGAACACTGCTTGAGACCACTGGGGAGATTTCTGTCTCCGAGCTTTCACCTGCTTCCCAGACAGCTGTTCACAGAGTTTGGGCACATAGCCCTTCCATTCCACTTGGTAACGTGTGCCAGCCACCGGGAGCCTGAACTTGTACTTTTCATGGAAAGATGCCACCTTGAATTTGCCATGGTGGCTTCCAGATCGGTTGCTGAGAATGGGCTTCTCACATTTCAGTGGTCTGTCCTGCTCATAAACCAGCCAGACAGTGGGGAAGGCCTGTGCCCTTGGAAGGCCCAGAGCCCATACTCAGAGAGTATGACTGCTGATGTCATTGGCCTTCATGTTGGACACCAGAAGATGGTGCCATTCCTGTATTTGGGGTTCTTCCTGCTGGGAGCATCCAGGTTTGTCAAGACCAAGGTGTAGAGTTTAACTGGATCAAGGCCATCCCATGCAATACTGGTGGACTGGTTCTTAACCTGGGCAGGTGTCAGCACTTTGCCCAGCTCTCATGAAAATAGTTTGAAGGTATCTAGATAGGATGATAAATAGAAGCACAGTTCTCTTCTTTCTAGCAGTAGAATGCCTCCAGCAAGGGTGGCCACCAAAAGAACTGTGTTTGAAATAAATGCTGTATTCCTCTGCTTCCCTTTTAAAAATCAGACTCATGTTCTCAATGCGAAAAGATCAAAAGGTCTTCCTGAGCAAATGTTTGGCCAGCTGTTTGGTGCAATATCACCGGGAAGTGTGCTTTGCATATCTTTTAAAACTTAGGTGAATCCTGGCTTTCCTCCCAATCTAAGAATTGTCATGATAATCTAAAATTTCTCTGAATAGTCTATCTCCCTCAAGCTTGATGCCCACTTCTAAGAGAGACTTCTTACTGCCTCTCATATTTCAGTTAGGACAATGAATTGCATAAAACTCACCTAAATACATTATTTTCCACCAGATGCTGTCATTCACTCCATAATGTATTATGGCTTGGGAAAATAAGATTCTGCTAAATGAATCTAGTCTTGACTTAATCAATTTTATAATCTATAAAATGGGATTACTAGACATGACAGAGGTCTGTTAGTATTATGCTATGTTCTGACATCACAGAATTTAATGAGCTAGTTCCAGAATATATAGATATATATACACACATACATAAATACACATATATATACACACATACACATATATTTGTGTGTGCATGTGTGTGTATATATCATCTAGACATAAGCTGGACATTGTGGAAGCCACATTAATCTTGATAGTCAAGGTAAGCAGTTTGTAGTCATTTGGCAAGAGGTCTATCAGAAGACATTTTCTCATGGAATTTTTTCCCTCCTCCTACAAGAGGAGACTTTGTTTTAAAACAGAGACAGGGAGAGTGGTATTATGTTGGAAAATTCTTTCTGGTTCTATAACTGCTGTAGCCTGGAATATAATTTGCAACTCAGCTATGAACCTTTGAATGTATAAAGCCTCCATTGACACAGTTAACTGTGATAAAGACCTCGTTCATATTATCTTGCTAATAACTTAATCCAAATCTTTTATATTTCTCTGACCAAATTTCCACAGTTTTTAGAGTGCAAATGTACTTGGAGAAATTGCTTATGTCTTTCTCAAAACTGTGATTTGCAAGAAGAAAATATTGGTGTATATGAAATCATTTATTTAATTAACTCGATTAAATGTCTAAAATGATAGGTCAGTTAAGATATATTGAGTAACCTCACTCTATAGAGCGTCCTATCAAAAGCACGGAAGGTTCCAAACAGAGAAGAAGCAGACCTTGCTCTGGAAAAATTTATAATCTATTTAGGAAAACCAGCCTAACAAATAAGAAAAGCTTTAATACTTGGCAAGAGGGAGAGAGAGAGACAGAGAGATAGAGAGAGGAAGCAATTGAAATGGGATAGAGTAAGACCCTAAGTGATAAAGAGATATAAAATAAAGGTAATTAAAGACAAGTGGACTTAATAGATAAGCCTTCAAAGAAGAGGTGAATTTTGAATACAATTTTGATAAAAGAGTAAGGGAGAAAATTTTTAAATGAGATAAATAGCTTTCACAACTAGAGACATAGATGGAAAATTTTGAACAGAGAACAAGGATTTTTTTCTTAGCCTGAATAAATAGCACATTCAGAAACATAGTAGAAGCCCTTTCACCTGACATATACTGGTTGGTTAATCAAAAAAAGAACATTAAAAATAGGAATCATAAAATATGGAACACATACACCTTATACATTTAACATAAAGCTTATAAATGTACACTTGGTCACAGTTTTTTCAACATAAAGACAGTGTGTTTTCTTAGAGTCGGATTCTGTTGATTCTTTCTTCTTTATAATGACTCTCTCGCATTAACCACATGCACATGTATTATTCTCAGTTTCCAGTTCAGTTCCTTAGAAGCAAGAATGGAACCCTGAAACATTTGCTAACCCATCTGAGTATACTCTCCTGCTGTGGTTCTCATTCTCCTCTTCCAAATGTTTATAATGATCTCATCTACGCAAAATTTGAAACCTGATTTTTTGAGACACACCTTTTCAAAACATCTGTGTAGTTTCCCTAATAACAATTCTCTTTATTCTCATATTCATATTTAATTGGTTAATTTATTTTGATTCAGTTATATGCTGTAATAAAAACAACTATATTAGTGAGTTTAGGAACATATATTAGGAACATATAAGTGACTATTGGAAAACAGTCAATTCATTTTATGAGAGTAGAAGTATATGAGCTTATTAATGATAACCTGCTGAATAAGAAAATTCAGCACATAGAGGGTCTCATTATACATAGAGATGAATGATATGTTAAGTCAGTTTAATAAAGATCAGTTAATAGAGAAATATTGTATTGCAATATTTCTGTAATTGTAATAAAATTATGAAGGGAGGCTCAAAGATGACTGGATTTCGGAGTAAATTGAAAGTGACTCTAGAACTTGCGGTCAAAATAGCTGAAAGTTATTATATATCACCCATGACTCTAATCCCTAGTGATGATATAAATAAAATGCAGTGAAAAAACAAGTTAAACATCTTTGTGGCCCAGAAACATAACAGAAATGTAAAACTGTGAATTAAGCCAGGCTGAAGCTACCAGCCTGCTGGGCTCAGGGCCAAACATTCTTTTAGTAGATTTTACACTTTGAACATCTGGTACAAACCTTATTGTAGCAGAGAATCTAGACTATGTCTACATGGTAAAAATTACAATGGGTTACGGTGGATTTACAGTCTCCAAAATGTACCATTTTAGAGCACATCCATAGGTTCTACCAAAAACTTGGGCAGTCAAAGAAGTGGCATCGTATTCGTGGCTTTGCTCATTACTGGAAACAGCAAATAAGTGCAATTTCTATTTTTGAGCGCATCCACGAATCACCCTAACTAAAGGCCCCATTCTGTGTTGTTATTCTTACTCAATTCTGGAGTGACACCTATATGATAGTTCCTAAAACCAATCTAATCCATGCCCAGGCTCAGGGACACACTAGCCACACCTGTGGCCTTGGAGATGCTCCAATAAAAGTCACTGGGAAGGTGATCTTTCTCTAATAGGGGTGAATTGGGGCCTTTTTGGAAGATTTCAAAGCGGTCTATCAAAGAGGGTGTCATGGAGTTTGTTGTAAATAATTTTTTTTTTTAGCAGAGGAAAGATAACATAATAGTTATAACCACCTTTAAAAAGATAAAGCATATAATTTTATGCAAATGATAAGTAATGTGATATTAATGTTAAATTAGGGGAAAACTGAATTGTAAACCTCAACATTTTACAATAAACTTATAGCCATCGTGAAGAAACCTCCTGAGGCATACCTAATGAGACAGTGAGGAACATACGGGCTAACTCCTCTTATAAAACTTTGTCCTGCTTGGCCCCTCTCTGTTAATTCATTCAGTGAAGAGGTATTAAATGTTTGATCTGAGCCAGAGACTATGCTTGAGTTTAGAGAAGACAAGCGTGTGAATAAGACCTTGTAAATGTCCTGAGAATATTTTGTACTGCTTTTTTCCTTAGTAAGGGAATAGTTGATGAAATAAAGAGAGAAGAGTTGATAAATTACTGCTGCTTGCTCTCGATATAACATTACTAGATTAACATAGCAAAAGAGGCACTGGAATAGTATTATTAGATAAACTCTCTTAGAAATAAATGATTATGTGATGATTGGCTCACTGAGGCATTTTATGCTAATGGAGACTTCTTTAAAAGTATAAACCATGTCAACATTTATAGAGCTGTTATGAGACCCCTTTAAGTGCTGCTCAACTGCCCAGGTAAAATACAGACATGGCTAAGACATGGTTTCTGTCCTCAGAGAGCCCACAGTTTGCTAGATGGGACATGAGAAAAGCATGTGATCAAAAGGACAGCCCTCTGTTTGTACTTAACTCTTCCTTGTTGTAGTACTATTTGGTGATGACAAGTGACATTCGCCTGGTTCTAATTTTTATCTCTCAAAATGATCCTGAAGACAACCTACCATCTGTGCTTGAGGAGACAGAGAATTTTTTCTCAGTCCCCTGGTATTCAACAGCTCTGATTCAACTAAGTAATTTTAAATTGATTCCGTTTCCTGGGACATGGAAGATCTTGATTCCCTAAGGTCAAAGAGGCAAGGTCCTAATCTCTTCATTTATGACTCAGCTCATCTGAGGAGAGTTGTGGGCAAGGGCTTCTAGCAGTTTCTGATTCATCCTGGTGATTCATTAGCTCAGATGGCACTCATGGAAGATATGGTAGGATGTCAGGTAATAGTGCCTTCCATGCAGAGGGGAATGGGCATAATTAGTCTCTAACGCCTCCGATACCCTGGCTTCTAGTTGACTTTTAAAGTTGTCAGTATTGACATTTCTTAAGGAGGTATACTCTTCCTCTTTGAGATTAGGCTTTTATTATTTTCACATCTGGCACTGGAAGAGGCTCAGAACTCACAACACTATTATAATTTATTGAGTGCTTTCCTTGTGTTAGAAAATGAGCTAAATGCTTTACTTGTTTTATCACACAAGAGCCCATGAGTTCAATATTGTAGTTATCTCCATCTTATAAGATAATGAAAATTGAGGTGCAGAGAAGTTAACCAGTTGTCCAGTCTACAGACCTCAGGGTTAAGCTTGGTACTCACACTCTGCTCTGTTTGATTCTAGAGACAAAACTTTTACCTGCCAAGCTATACTGAATGGTCTCTTGCATGCTAAGAAATTTTAGCACACTTTAAATTTCTCATAACATTTTACTTTTGTTTTCAGAATCATCTCTATGGATCTTATGACCTAAGTTCAAGCTCCTGTTCCCATGAAGCACGTGCATGCGTGTGCGTGCGCGCGTGCACACACACACACACACACACACATAGAGTATATTTTCACAGTTTCATCTATAATAGGCTCAGTTATTTCATATACCCAATTTCATTTTTGGCTGGGCCTTTAAATGCTTTTTAAATGTTAATAATTCCAGGGAACTTCACAAAATGGTTTAAGACCAAAGTCACAGGATTTGTTTTCCAACAAATTAGAACAGGCAACTGCCAGCTTCCACATAAGGTCCCCAAGAGGTAACAGCAGTTGTATCAAAAGAATAGAAAAACCAGTGCATGTTTAGCAGTGTGTGAAAGGTGCTTTTAAATAGATTTGGAAAACAAAAAAACAAACAAACAAAAAAAACCCCAAATATTTGCTGCCTTTCTAGTGCTATTCATTAAGCGCTCTCTTGTTCTGAGCTGAGAAGCTTGGTTCTTTTTCCACTTCACCTTTCCCTTTCCCCTGAAACATCTTTATCAGCTTCCTGCTCTTCCATCTGTTGGAAGTTCCTGTTTTCTTTTGAAATGATTTCTCAGCAAGCTGACCTCTGCAGATTTCATCAGCCCCACTTGCTTGCACACGCTGCGACTCATTTTCACTAATTTGTGCAATGAGCAGTGAGCAGAGGCCAGCAGAGACACTGCTGCCTGCAAAGGACTAATCAGCTACCAACTGTGGCATATGAGGATGTCTGTGTGGAGAGCTCCAACAGCCTCTATGCCTCATGCCTAGAAGCTCCTCCCTCTGAGTCTCCCACCCCTAGGTTTTGATCTTTAGTAAGTGGTGTAAAAGCAAACATCTCTAGCCCTGAGTCAGGCTCGCACTGCCAAAAACATGCACAGGAGTGTGTAGTTATTTTCTTATTTATCTATTTCAAAATTAACATTCGACTACTAAAGTTTTTTTTTTTTTTAAGAAAGAAAAAGAAGCATGTTTCCTCTACTTCTGGCAGATCATTTGTTGTTTTTCTCACCCCTCCTGCTTCTCTCGGGTGTATTTGCAAAATGAGCGAAAGCTTATTTCTAGCAGAGATATTTCATGGCTTAGTTTCTCATCAAGATGATAAATCAGACTGGGTGCCTGAATAATTACATTCATGGAGCTGGACTGTAATTTTTTACTGCAGAATTCACGAGGCAGCGTTCCGACTTATTATATACAACACTTTTCATAACTCATGCAAATACTGCATCCAACTTTTGGATAGATAAAGGGGTATTTTTAGGAATTTTCATCAATACTTAATAATGCAGTTTGCACTACAAACAAAACATTGCAATGAAGAATTCAAGAGCGAACGAGTGTCATTAAGTCAAGTAAGGGCCTTCATACACCTGGTTTCCATTTACACTATCTTGTCTCAAGGCACGTGAATATACATTTTGACATAGTCGTTATGTTGTTCTTTTCTGCTACAAAGGCAACAAACATGGTCTTCACCCTGGAAACTGGGAATACTGAATTCCATTCCAATTTCCATAGCCAAATTGCGTGTGAATTTGTAAAAATTAGTTTCTTTTTAGAGAAAAGCACCACCTGGCCTCTACTTTCTCTGAGATCATTTTTTTATAGCCTGCTTTGGTTTTGTCAGAGAAATGTATCTGTGTTCCTATGCATCTGAACTCAAAGCATACAGATCCAGAAATTTTAGCTTACCTATTATACCTGCTCACTCCCCCGAAGGAAAAGATTCGTGGACATTAGAACTACAGAAATAAAATATTTTTAAAAAGAGAACTGTACAATTAAGGTGGAGGCTAGAGAGCAACCTGAACCCCAAAGCAAAAGACATCTGCTGCAACAGGGCATCATTTTTAGCCCTCTGCTTCCAAGGAGTTAAGATAAGAAATAGGATGAGCTGTGTAGCACATATTGTATCAGCAAGGGCTTTTGACAGGGATTGAATAATGATTTGAGCGCAAGATTTGGTCTCAAAGCCCAAATTCGAAATAAGGCCTACTTCTAGCTAGTTGTGTAGCATTAGGCGAGTTATTTAATTTCTCTGGGCTTCAGTTTTCTTCTCTATAAAGTGGACTTGATAATGTATACATCACAAGTACTGATAAGGATTAAATAGATATATTACATATGTAAAGCCCATAGTACAATACCTGGCATAGAATGATATCATGTATCAACAAGTTTTGATGCCATTATGTTCAAGGGGTTCCACATCTGGTGGAGGAGATAAAATATCTACACAGATAACTATAATTTATAGTAAAATAACTTACATATCCTAACAGAGGTAAAGATAAGAGGCAACAGGGGAAGCTTCCAACTGGGGATAGGGGCTGGGGGGAATCAGTTATAACTCTCTGGGGAAGGTCTGAAGGGTGGAATTAAGAGAAAGCTAAGCAGCAAGAAACATTATAAACTGTACTAGTCCAGGTCCTTCGAGAAGCATTCACCAATATGAGATTAAACATGTGAAGATTTTGTTAAGAGAAACACCTGTGAGTAAAAATGAGATAGAGAAGGGAGAGGCTGAATGAAATATCAAACCTTAGTCTAATACTGGCCCCAGAGAAAGAGAGAGGGAAAAAAGGACCTAGACTAAAAGCCCAGCAAGGCTGTCAGGGAGTCCCGCAGCCAAAGTTGGCTGTTAGTGGAGGCTGTTTCTCCCAGGCTGGGACCTGCCTTAGTAGCTCTGCCTGCTCAGTCATTGACTGGCAGTAGCCTGTGGGGAGCATGGCCACTAGGCAGGCTGGTGCTGGGTTTCAGGGGCAGCGGCTAGGTGTCTTAGTTACACTCCTAATAGTTGGAGGTCTGTCAGGTGTGTTCTTATGGCCGCCTCATCAGCAGTGGCACAGAGGCTAGAAATTATGGGTAGTTTTATCTAGAGTTAAACTACCCTATAGGGCAGATGGGCTTGGGTATGTTGACAGGAACAGAACTCGATTTAATCAGCGGATCTGCCATTTACTAACTCTGCGGCACTGGGCAAGTTATTTAATCTCCTAAAACCTGTTTCCCCATCTGTAATAGGTATATAATACAGTAAGACCCTGACAACATTGTAGTAAAGAGTAAGATAATTTGTTATAAAATGTTTAGAACAGTGTTTACCTAAGTTCTGCTACTTAGAACACTAGTAAGCAGTCAATAAGTATCATTATTGCCATTATTTAAAATTCTGTATTACTGTTTTAAAGGTTGTTATTATTATGTGGTTGCACTAGGGCTCCCTGGGAACAAAGCAGAAAAGTGGGTTCGAAAGGGAGGACTCTTTCAGATATCATTTCCTGATCAAGTTTATTGATTATATCACTCTAAAAAACTATTAAGTTCTAGAGAATGTTAAAAGCAAACAAACAATAAATAAATATCAGTGAAAATTATCCTATGGACTTTACAGGCATACTTTAAGTTGTTTTTATATAGACATTTTTTAATGCTTGCCTGAGTCTGTTTCCTTATTATTTACATCTCTCTTTGTTTCAAAAAGAATTTAAGGAAGCTTACAAGATGTACAAAATTCACCATGGTATAAATTAAAATTAGAACCAAGTGAGAAAAGAAGGCAGAGTGGAGGCATAACAGGGACCCTGGAATGAGCATAAACCCACATAGTATAAAAATCTAGACACTTGTCACATTGGGCTAGACATTTAGCTCCAGATTTTCTAGGTAGAACCTAATTAGTTACAAAGTCTATCCAATAAGAATCTGCCATTTGCTTAGGTGAGACATAATTGTTTGATATAAAACCCATCAGATAAAAATCGGTTTCCTCAGAATAAGCACAAAGATTATTTGATAGAAAAATGAGAAGCAATTTTTTCTACAAGTCCAAATAAGGCACCTGTAGTGACCTAACAAATATTTCAGCATCATCCTTACCACAGACACCATGAATTCTATACAACCTAATTCTTATGTTCTTAGGGGAAAGTTATTTAGCATCTCTGCCTCAGATTCCATATCTGTGAAATGGGAATAATATAAGTATCTACTTCATAGAATTGCAATGAGGGTTAGATCAGTTAATGTATACATAAAGTACCTAGAAGTGTCTGGCACATCTGAAATGGTTTATGAAGGTTTGTTATAAAGGAGGCTGTGACGTTTCATCAAGCAAAACGCGTTGCTCTTTGTGAACGGGCACTTCTTCCATGTTCCACACTTCACTTTCGGCCTATGGGAAGGAGTGGACTCTCTAGAGAAAAAAAAAGAAAAGACATCACTGAAATTCTTTAACACAGTTATCCCATTTCCAGGAGCCAACTCCCTTCTCCCAAATCTAAAATATAAGATGATTAAATGTACTTAGAGGTTGAGTTTTTGGTAAAGGAACTGGGAACAAATCAATGTCCAACATAAAGTAATGATGAGATAACTTATGCTATGCTGACTGTATATCCATTTAAATTATTATTGTGGGGGAAAAAAAAGCAACATGAAAAATAAAAAGTGTTTTATTCTCCACCCAGTTGTCTAGGCTGGAAGCCTGGGAGTCACTTTTTAGTTCTTCACTTTTTCTTTTCTCTGTATTTGACTCATTAGCAAGTATTCTTGGTTCTGCCTCCAAGATTTAGTCCAAATATATTCAATTTTCTTTTACTTCATTGCTACCATTATCTTCGAATGGACTTTTCCAACTGCTTCCTCTGCTGGCCTCTCACAGCAGCCAGAGTGAGCTTCGATAAACATATTTCATATCAGATCACTCTCTACTTAAAACTCTTCAGTTATTTTTCCACAAGCTCTGTAAAATGATCCTTATATACTCTTTTCTGTCAGCTATTCCCATAGTAATGGTAGCCCAAAATTCAGTGGCTTACAACAATGATTATTTAATCTTGCTCAAGCATCTGCAGATCAGCTGGAGTTTGGCTGATCCAGGTGGGGCTCAGCTGGACTTGACGCCAAGCTGCATGTTGGATCTATGTCTGCTACACACATCTCTCATCCTTCCGTTACCAGTGGACTACTCAAGACATGTTCTTTCACCACAGTGACAATAGTGCAATGGAGCGAGCCCAACTGTGCAGGCATATTTTAAGCTTTTTTTTGCATCATATTTCTTGACCAAAGAAATGACATGCTGAGGCCAAAGTTAAGGCTTAGCAAAGTAAACTCAGACACCATGAAGGCAAAGCAAGTCACATGGCCAAGTCTAACAACACTGAAATGGGCAAATACATTCATCCGTGGAGATGAGTAGCAAAGAGGAAGTGAATAAGTGCCTAGGAGTATTCTATCATATGCCTTCTCACTTCACCTCAGTTATTTACCTGAAACTAGCCTCATTGATTTTTCCTCACTTCTTCAAACAAGGCAAGCTGTTTTCTACCTCAAGATGTTTGCAAATGTCTTCAGCTCAAGCTCTAGTCTTCATAGAGCTATTCTTTCTAATTTTAATTTAAAAGTCAGTTCCTCAGAAAGGTCTTTCCTGGAGACATTAGTAGAAAGTTAACCTCCTGTGATTCTTTCAGTATCTTTCTTCCTTCACAGCATTTATATCAGTTTATTACCTTTGTTTTCTTTTGGGGGGATCTGTTTCCCCTACTAGACTGACTCTTCCGCCTTTATTTTCCGCATTGTCTAAGATGTTAGCTTCTCTTAGTAATTAATAATGAAGAGGTAGGGGGTGGGGTTACAGATGAGAAGCAGAGCCTAGAACTGCCGAAGGTGCACATGCAGCTCAAATTCTGTTTTTATTCACTTCATTCTCAAGAGAACTCCTGGCTCTGGTAGGAGCTTTCTTGCTTGAATGAGACCCTCATTTCTTTTTGCTCTGCTTTCTTTTCTGAATGTATTTTCTCTTAAGTTGTGAGATACTCCCAAGTCCTCAACTAGACAGCGGCTCTTGCTTCTCCTCATAAAATCTTTCCCCAAATAAGCTGTTGGTAACCTCACTCAGCCAACCAGCCCTCCTCTGCTCTCTGAACCGCTCCCTAGTCACATATACACTGGAAGAGCCAAAGCCACACAGCCAGGTCTCTTGTCTACCAATAAACTCTTTCTTATGATGGAAGACATTCTGGGTCCTAGATTAGGTAGCCTAAAGTTTATACCAAAGGCTTCACTCAAATAAGTACAGAACGGACAGTAATGAGTCTTCCAGTCTTTCTGCTAGACATTATGTGATGGTCATAAGGATCAATCCATCTGACAATTGCTCGTATTACTGGTTAAAAGACAGTGTCAAGCAGACTGGAGAAAGGTGGCTCTGTCTAACTGGAGTGCTTTGGTTTCCAGTTGGCTGAATTGTATATAAACTCATACTGATTGGAATGACCTATCAACACTAAATTGAACTGCACATTTCACAAAGAGGCCCAAGATGAAATCTGGGGACAGAAACAACTATTGATTTTTTTTTTCTTTGCAAGAGTAGTGAAACTAGCTATTGTATGGTTTCTACACACATGCATTTTTGCTGAATATTTCTTGTGGGAGTATCCACTGAAGTATGCAAAGGTCATTAGAAAAAAGCTAGTTTTTTTTTTGTTTTTTTTTTTTTTAAGAAAGAAAGTTAACTTTGAGAGCTGGCACATTTTTAGAAAAGATAGACTTTTACAGCACTAACCATTCAAATTCACATTCTTTCCAAGTCTTGTTGCCCCAATATCCTTCTTTTTGTAGATGTATTTACCCCTAACAATGCATCTTAAAATCACTGCCTTTGTTTCTGGGCTTACACTTAATTTTCAATACCCGCCTCCTTTGCCTACTATTTTATCCAGTTTTTTAAAAAAGAAAGTTTGTAAAACTACTTTCACTAAAAATGTCTCATTCCTTGTTCATTTAAGGCATGATTCCCACCAAACCCTCTTTTATAACTGAAAGTCCTCATCTGAATCACAGGGCACAGAAAATGTTTTAAGTGACAGTTTTCTAAATTCTTCTGAGAATGATGCATAATTAGTACTATTCTAATTTCACGACAGAGAGAAATTAATTTATTACAAACAAAAAATTTCAGAGTAATGGCCCCCGCCCAAAGATGCCCACTTCCTAATCTCTGGAACCTGCTACTGTACTTGGTAAAAGAGACTCAGCAGGTGTGATTAAGTTAAGAATCTTGAGATGGAGAGATTATCCTAAATTACATGAGTGAGCCCAGTGTAATCACAAGGGTCCCTATAAGTAAAGGAGGAAGCGAGAGGGTCAGAGTGAGAGACAGATGCAAAGATGCTATGTTGCTGGCTTTGAAGATGGAGGAAGGGGATGTAGGCAGTCTGTAGACACTGAAAAAGAAAAAGAGATGGAGTCTGCCCTAGAGCCTCCGAAAGGAATATAGCCCGGCTGACACCTTGATTTTAGCCTGGTGAGACTCATTTCGAACTTCTGACTTCCAGGACTATAAGATAGTAATACATATGTGTCGATATTAATTTTGTGGTTTTGTTGGAGTGACAACAAGAAACTAATATATATGCTTTAGGGCATTAGAGCTTTTTACTCTAGGAAACCCAGTTAAGAAAGGTTGCTGCCAGGCTTAGCAAAGGCTCATAATGAAAACAAAGAACATCTCTGATTGCCATTGCCATTGCCATTTGGATGACCACTAAATGTATCTTTGGAGAGAAGCTCCTTCCTGGCAGGTCTGGGTTTTAGTTCTGTTTGACCAACCTTTTCTGGCACATTAAGAAGATTACTTTTATTAATTGATTCTAATGAAGAAATCTTTGACTGACCTTCATAAATGGCTTCACAAGTCCCTAAGAATTGTCGTAGGAGAAATGTCTCCCTCAAAGAAACAGGGAAACATATACAGGCAGGGGAGAGTTTGGGTATTTCATAAGTATTCACAGTTGATCCAGAACCTATATTATTCTAACGTCATCATACTCCCAGCCTTCAGACAGATGTTTTGATGTCCAAAACACTAAATTGAAATATTCTGCAATATCTGCAGAGTATTTTCTTGGGGTCAGCTAAACACTGAGACCCACAAGATGACCACAGAAAATAACTCAACCTGATATTCATTTAGAAGGACCTAGATGGGAGACCTGGCAAGCCGGCAGGACAGCCCCAGCTGTTTCTCTTCTATGGGCGACTTTGCAGAATTCTGTGCAGCACAGGGAAGCCGCAAGGAGACAAAGTCTACACCAGGCAGGTGGTTTCAAAGCCTTATTCTTTCAGGAGCCCATATCTTTTGTAATAATAATGGAGGCATAATTTCCAGGGTCTTCACAAGGGACATGTCAGTGACAAATTTAGCACATTCAGAGAAACCCCAAGTTTTACCTCCTTCTATGTGTTATAGTTCATGTATGTGCCTCTAAACCCAAACACAATTTATTAATCATGGTCCACATATTACCATAAACAACGTTGCGTAGCAACGTAGCCAACGTATTACCCTTAAGAGATTAACTGAGCTTGAAAGTTAAAGAAAGGTCAAATTCTCATGCAAAATGGAAAAGGTTTTCTTAACTCTCTAACTATAAATATGTTGGAAATGAGCCATTTTCCATGCATAACATTGCATTATCATCATCTTTATTGTTATTATTTACAACTGTGTTTGAGGATGAACATTCCCATAAAGCTTTGTGCTTTGGCTTGTTCAGTTATCATACGAACCTTATGAGGAAGGTATATTAATACGATCTTTTCACAAGAACACTAGGATTCAGAGAAGTTGAGGAAATTTCTTAATCAGTTTGCTATACTTCCATCCTTTTTGTTGCTAAATCCAAATTGTGACCATTGTCACCGACACCTGTGTCTGCATCCAAGAGGATTTGTGCACCTTTCTTGGTCTACCAGAGACTTATTGGCCATTTTTATTAGTTGAGGAGGCCATTTGCCCTGCAACAAATGTGCCCATGAAACAAAGGATGAATTTTTACATGCTTAGTTTCTCAAACTGAAATGGAGCATCTTTAATGGTTAAAAAAAAAAAAATGAAAGAAAAGAAAAGTAAGAAAGGAGCTGGGGACACATGAACACTTCAGCGGTTGACAATGGTCTTTTCTCAGTTACATTCAGCACTTGGTACAACTATGCAACTAGAATGCAAGCGGATTCTGAAAAGTGCTGGATTTGTATCAAAAGAGAGTGGCGAATTAGTTGGAGAGAACAGCCTTTAACTTTGAGTGCAAAGGAAGGCTTGAATGTGGAGGTAGTGAGGGTCAACGGCATTCACTAATCACTTCCCTCACAAAGGAGGCTGCCTTAGGTTCTTGCTGACATCAATAGGAATACTAAATCCTTCCACAGCATTGCAGCTGATTCCTTTCACAGCAGGATCACTACTGTTTCCCCTCACTTTTGAAATCCTGAAGCCTTTACTGGCTGTTTGGCTGAGTTATAAGTGATTGTCTGTCTAAATCAACAAGTGGTAAATCTCCCCTAGTTATAATTTGATTTAAATTAGCTTACCTTGAGAAGCAGATCTCCACACGTGCAAATTACCATAAACAGCAGCCTTCTTTGACGATTTACATAATTAAATGAGAGAATATTAAGATATTACTGTGAAGTGGCAACCTGTGATGCCTATTTTTTTAAGTGAAGAAAACTGTAATCCTTCACATCTTCCCTGTTGCCATTTTATACCAAAGCAAACATCATTAAGACCGCTGTGTCTTACAGATACATTTTCCTGAGATATCATGCCCCCAAATCGTATCTTTCCTTGACTTTTTTTTTCCAAAAAACTAAAAACTGATGAAATTCCCAAATACACAAAGGTAAGGTATTACAGTATATCTGCTTTAAAAAAGTACATACATAATAGGTATTTTGAAATGTAGGAAACAAAGGAAGAGAAAGTGATTCAATTAGTTGTACTTTGGAAAATATATTATACGACATTGTTCCACTAAGCACTGTGAGGGGGAAGAGCTTTTCTTAAAAGAGCACTCTTGGGATTTCAAAAACATTTCTGCTTTGGGTGAGTGAGAATTTTAAAATATTATCGGAAACTTTTGAAATTTAAGATTCATAATCTGGCTTTGACAATGGAGAAATCAAATGGAGTGGTCAGATCCTGCGAAGCAAGCCTGGTTTTCAAACCAGAAGGCTGTAATAAGATGCTCACTATACGTTTTTATATTTCGGTCTTTCTGTGGATTGTCAGGAAGATATTCTGGATTCCGTGGATTGTCACATGGTATAAAAAGAAAGCATTTTTTTGAAAGAATAAGAAACCATCTGGGTAGCATCACCTGTTTCTCTGGAGAATGTACACAGGCTAAAAAAGGCCTGTCTAGGAGGCAAGTACTGTTATTTGGGGAAAAGCAGTGACACAATGGTAGCCCCTAAGTCCAGTGCCAGACAAGTTACATGAGAGGTCATGGAACAGAAAGACCAAATGCTAATGCTCAGATCAATTTAAAACACACAGCAAGAAGCAAAGGGGGAAGAAATGGGCAGCTTAGCACCGTTAGGAGAGTGCAAACATGGGGGAAGGAACACACTACCTGAGTCTGATTTGCGTGACGTTTGTACACAGGATCGGCTACTCAATTTATAGACCCCAGTGCAGAATGAAAATGTGGGCCCCTTGTTCAAAAAGCAAGAGGGAAAGTACCATTAAAGGTACTAAAACACCCAGGTTTTTCTTTTATCTTTATATTTTCTCTTTTCACACACATATTCCATTGCTTCATTGGACCTCTGATACAAAATACAAGTTCAAAGATAAAATTATTAAGAATTTCAAGGCAGTGACAGGAGAGCATTAAACTAAGTGTGGGGCCCTTCTGGGTCTGTTTCTACATCCTGTTTCTCTGCCACATCAGCTTTTTTTTTTTTTTTTTTTGCTAATGGCTTTGAACAACTAGTAGAGGTTGGTGAAGGACTGAGGAAGGAGTAAGGGAAATGGCCAGCTCTGATTCAGACATCTTTATTTGAATAGACCTTTTGCAGCTCTGTGTGGACAACCAGTGGGCCTACTTAGGCCTAATTGGGTACAAGGGTCTCTGTGCTAATAGTAGAGGCAAGGCTACAGATACCATTCAGGGAATGGCCTGCATGTAGAGCTTATTCAAAGCTATACACCAAATGAAATCACATAGAGAGATATAGAGAAAAGAGTATATAAATGAGAAAAAAAAAATGTTTGTTTTTCTCCCTAGATTGCAAGCTTCACAAGGGCAGGTCATGTTTTTGGAATTCTAGCAATGAGCAGTCTTATATATGATAGTTTGATTTGTTTTTGCAATTCTAGCAATGAGCAGTCATATATGATAGATGTTAGATAGAAGTTCAGAGAATGAATAAAGAGGTAAGCAACGAGTTATTCAAAAATATTATTGTTTCTCCAGACTTTTCTTTAACTCCCTCTAATTTATAGAGTTTACTTTTTCCAGCAGAAATTGTACACTGATATATTATATGCATGCTTATTAGAGGTAATTTTATTGTTTTCTTCCTGTAAGTAATCAAACTGTTTCCATGTCTTCTGTGATACTAATTAAGAATATTTAGTATGGAATAACTCACTCAGATGTAACTTCAGCATTTTCTTACTCTTTACCACTTATCTTGAAGATGTTATAACCTCACTATGATATCATATATCCATTATCTCTAGGAGCTTCATAAGCAATTTCCAGTGGCTGTTTGCTTCACCGTTGAGATTTTGTTCCTCTGAAAAAATTTCTATCACTGTTTTTCAATTCCTTTGGAAAGGGAGAAAAAGGAAAAACAGAACAATAGTATTTTTCGAAATGTGCTTTGTGAACAAATATGCTTATAAAATCTGGTTTCTCGAATCATTACACAAATTGAAAGGGCTTCAGCACTCATTCTTTCTCCTCACCCCCAACACTTTCTGTAGCAAAAAATCCATAGCAGTTTCTGCCTTATGAAACGTCTTTCAATTCCAGCCATGGCATTTGTAATTTGGCTAATTATGAAGTACAATTAAAAGGTGATTAAGAATTTTTCCCTTCTTAGCCAGAACTCAGGAAGTGTTCTCTTTGTTCTCACCTATTTAATCACCTTTACAGTCATTTCCAATCTAGCTTTACTCCTTTTGACATATCCCAAAATAGCCTTTTTAATTCTGGCCGGAGATGTTCTTTTTTCTTATCTGATCTGGCATGTCTTTTGCTTTATTCGCTGCTATCAGATAAGATACCCTTTCCAACCATCTAAAGTCATGGATGCCTCACTTTGAAGCTATAAATCCCTGAACTTCTGCTTGTCTTGGGTAAGCCTTCAGAGTCAGACCGAGGATCCAAGAGTCTGTGTCTATGCCAGTAAAGTGTTTTACTTTTTTGTTGTTTTACTTTTTTTCAATATCCTGAAATGCTGATGAAAAACATTTCAATTCCGACTCCGCATCCTTCCGAGGCTCCTTTCAGCTGAGAATTATAAAGGAATGAAGATATATGGCTTGACGTAGAAAAGAAAAGACATCATAATTTTAGACACAGGGAAGGGCAAGGACTCAGAAATGAGAGCAGGGAAGTGGTATTGGATGGTGTCATGGCTACTGCTCCTGAAATGAGGCGATGGCTCTGAATAGCTGTCATCAGCCTCTCAGAAACCAACCAAACCTTTGCCTTTGAAGCTCACATAAGCCACAGTAACTGTAAGGGCTCCTCATCTAGAGCCATCACTGCAGTGGTTAGAGGCACTGGCTCACCGCCTGGCTAACTTATCAGCAGTATCCCCTTGGCTAAGCTATTTAACCCCTTTGTGCCTTAAAAATGGCCATTGGGCTATACTATTTAAAAAGATTGGTTTGAATATATATTTAGTTAACATTTTTGAGCCACTAGTCTTGCCAGACACTTTCACATAAATTTTTTACATGAAAATAGTTTGTAAGTAGAAAGGCACTTTAAAATATAAACTTTTATGCATTTTCTCAGTTGCAGATAAAAACCTCTTTGCAGTTTTTATTATTTTCAATTATTATCGGCCTTTCAGTGATGAAAAAACAATGGAGAATAAAAAAGGTTAAGTGATTTGCTCAAGGTCACATAGCTGATAATTCTAGGTCTCAAACCCACAGTGAGATTTCTGGTTCAGTGAGATTCCTATGACGACCTAGCTCCCAACAATCTGCTTTTAATCAAGTGCCAAAGTGACATTTAACTTTCTAATTCTGCTACCAGCCACCATCCTGCCAAATCTCCAAAAATTCACTCGACTCCGAGCTTGGTAACTGTATATCTGCCATCTGATGATTTTCTCTTCCCAAATCCTGGCCTCCTAGACTTCAGCTTCTCTGGCCTCCTAGCTAATGCTCTAGAGCTGCCTTCTGACTTTACTAAATTTGTAGGACCAACAAAAAAGGATTTGCTTTTGTTCACTTATGGTGATGTTCCCTGGCCGTTTCTGGTTCCTCTGTGCCGTCGGTGAATTGTGCCTACCTCTTAGAGTGAGTCCAGCTCCTGCTGTGTTGAAGTTCCATAAAGTCAGTGAGTAGAAGTACACTTGGAAGAGATCTGTGCATGTTTTTCCTCTGCAACACTTGGCTATTGCTCTCTCTCTCTCTCTCTCTCTCTCTCTCTCTCTCAAATTCTCACTCTTTCTCTCTTTTTCTTTCTGTTTTGATAGGAGCTTGTTTCCTATGTATACAAAATAAAAATAAATTTGGAGAAGAAACCTTTGGTGGTTTGAGGATATGTTCTTCCAAAAGCATTACTTGCCATTGAATAACATGCCTTCTTCATGAGTCTGACACCAGGCCAATGTCTTGTTCTGGGGAAAGCGTGGTCATGCTATCCAAGGGCCCCTGAGGAGAGGCTGAACTCTAAAGGAGTGGAACAAATTTGAAGGATAATTATATTACCTCACTCATTAAAGTGGAATTATGTGAGGATGAACGTCAGACTAAAGGACAGAATATAAAAAGAAAAGACTTTAGGAAGAACTTCTCTGAGAGATGAGGCCGTTAGTGAGGTCAGTCAATGAAAATACCAGTGTGTTAGGCTCAATTGGGCTCAGATTTGGGTGAACACAGGGACATATTGGAAAGTGTAGAAATTGAGTCAGAGAAGGTTTTAAGTAAGGAGAGTTGGATTTTAGCTCATAGACTGTGATGTGTTTGTTTCAAAGAATTTCATATATGATATCCAACCCTTCATCCTTAAGATGCTTAAGAGAGTTCAAGAGAAGGCTCAGAATACCCTGTGTTGGAAGATGATGCTTTAATTAAAAGAATAAAATGCTGTAGCAGCAAAAGCTACTTCCTAATAAACACCTCTGGTGCAAAATTTTTTCTATACATTCTCTTATTTAATATTTCTTGCTAACCTATGAGGCACTCATTAGCCCCGTTTTCATAAGAGGAAGCTGACTTTTATGAGTGGTTGTTACAGGCTCACAGTTGTTAAGGATGCTCTGGAATTATAGTTATATCTTGATTATCCAAGGAGATTTTGAACTTACCTTTCTAATGATACATGATTTATCAGGCATTTGCCCATATCTATCCAGATGACCTATGGGATATTTCTAGAACATACATATTGACTTATTGGCTTTCGTGGTGTGAGAATATTGTTTTGAAGATCTGAACTTAAATAAATTATTTTGAAGTCATGCTTGGTGGGAAATAATTCAACATAAAATCAGGCAGACTTTTATCAAAAAACTTCTAACAGAGACAGAACAGCTTGAGAGCTAATGACATAGATTAAAGAGCCAGATCTCTGGGTTTAAATCTTATTTTATTACTCAGTGTTAGTATGACAATTTTTTAATTTCTTTGTGCCTTTGTTTCCCCATCTGTAGAAGGGAGATAGTAATGGTAGCCTACCTTGCAGAGTTGTTGAGAGAATTAAATGAATCAACTTATTTAAAGTACTTGGAATCATGCTTGATATGTTGTAAATACTCTAGATTTTAGCCATTATTGTTATTATTTTTATTATTGATATAGATAATCATCTGTGTTTTATTTCTCTATACAATATAGTCATTTTATTCTTCTGCTCAAATTTCACATTCCTAATAGAATAAATTAACATAATTTTCAATTTTAGTTATTTAATGTGTGCCATGCACTGTGACAAGCACATGGTCTCTCATTTACTCCACACAACAATCATAAAAGTTTGGCAGTGTTATTAGCGCCATTTTACAGATGAGTAAAATGGGATCAAAGAGATTTTAAACTTGCCAAAGATAATAAAGTTACTAGCAGTGGCAAATTTTGAGTATAAACCCAGTTTTGTATTACTTTAATGTTCTTAAACACTACGGTATAATTTTAACCTCCCTTCCTTCTACCACCTGTTCAGTGAACCCTTTAGCACACTATGGTGTCTACTTTCCCAGCCTGTTCTTACCCAGCTTCCCAAAAGTTTACACTCCACTCCAGGAATATTAAAGCCTTGCAACATCCTTAGCTCTTTCATGCTCTGTGACCATGTGTACTATTCTCACCATCTCCAGTGCCCTTTTCACTTTGTAAATTAGGAAAGCAACTACTCATTCTTCAAGAATCAAGTCATGTCACCTCTTCTTTGGGGTCTTCTCTTACTTTTTAATTCACGACTAAGCTGCTTTGTCTCCGTATATTCATATCATCCTTTGCACAAGATCCAATTTGTTTTTTATTTTTTAAAAACATTTGTCTTCCTTACCAGACTGTGAGCTTTTCAAAATAGATAACTTTTACTTTTAATCTTTGCTTCCCTTACAACATCTTTTACAAAGTAAGCAAGTCATAAAATTGTCAATAAATGAATCAACAAATGAAAAATTCAGATTATTTTCTAGAGCAGCAGAATGTTTGTGATAATGAAAATGTTCAATATCTGTTCAGTGTGGTGGTCACTAGTCACATGTGCCTGTTGAAGTCATGAAGTGTGGCTGATGCAACTGCAGAACTGTAATTTTAATTTTATTTGGTTTTAATCTAACTTTAAATAACGGTGCAGGACTATTGGCTAATGGCCAGCATGGTTGTAGAGTTAGAGCTGGTGCAGGATTTTACTGAAGGTGCTTCTTGAGTATGCCTTATCCATATTTCCTTCTCAGTTATATACTGTATCTTATACTTGGTCAAAGTCAGAAAGCTACGTATGTTGGAGAACAGAGTTTTTAAGATACTGCAAAGAGACAGCAACATTATTCTACTAGCACACACATAACTCCCTCTGCTGATAGGATAATGGCTCTTTAGAGGGGAAATTTAGGCTCTTAGAGCCACCCAGGTAACTAGAGTAGTAATTTTTGTGATGGGGTTAGCAATCTTCTCTACAGTCTTTGAGTTCATGGAGCTTGAGTTATATCTTTTCAGGGTCTCTGCAGAACTAACAAGTGGGAAAAGACATCAGCCTTGTTTTATCTGCTTTCCCTAGGACCCTGCACATATATCTATTTTCCATTTGTCTTATTGTATTGTCATTATTTGTTCATGTTCTGTTTTTGGCCCCATCCTAGGTGACTTTATTGAGAGTCAGACTCATTTTCTTACGTATCTTTATTTCCCTAGGACTTACCAGAGCACTTGACATAAGGAAGAGGGTCCATAAATGTTTGATGAATGAATGAGTGAACATTGAATTGAGGAATAAGCCAACAACTCCTGGGACTCCAAGAGAGCTAACATAACCCTCACAGAAGAATGAATAAACCAGAGGGATACCAGCCTGCAGCAGTATCACCCACTAGAGAGGGAGACATGTAGGAACAGAATCCTGTCCTGTTTGCAGGACAATCACAAAGGAAAGCAATTATGCATTCTAGGCCAGTCCAGGCTAGAATGAGTAGAGTTTCAGGAGAATTGGCAGTACCACCTTGCAGTCTACCTTTGGGAATTTGGATTTAATGAATAGGAAGTAACTAGGTGTTTAAACAGAAGATTTTATTTCATAATCTCTGTGTTGGCTGGAGAGCTTGCCCAGTCTTCCTGAGTTCTATAATGAACTTGACCAGTAGATGTGCAGCTCTTCCTTTTTGTACAGTGTTTGTCTGAAAAGGCCCTGGGGGAAAATGTGAAAGCGATGAGAAAATGCCAGAAATGCATGCTGCACATGCACGCATCCATACATCCTAGGAGATGGCAGTAGCAAGTTATATGCTTAAGTGGAGCATGAACAGGGATTTATCTCTGTTCAATTTAATTCAGTTCAATAAAAATTTAGTGACTATCTACTTTATGGGGAGATACATGGATAATTAAGGCATAGTTTCTTCCTTTAAAAGTTTCACAATCCAGTATAACAGTAAGAACTGTAAATTAATAACTTGTAACAAAGTGTGATGAATGCAATAATAAAGGTGAGCTAGGTCCAGTTGTGATGCAAAGGAGGGGACAGTGACCTCTACTTTTGTTTGTCTTGAAAGACGCATAGAAATTCTTTAGCTATATGGGCTGGGGAAGGGTAGAGAGAAGGGACGGGCCCTCCAATTAGAAGCAAGAACACAGGCAAAGACAATAATGTGACACAACATGTAAGGAGTGATGGGCTGGCTTTCCCAGTGGGAGACTCCTGAGGTGTCCATTTCATCAGAAGATTTCTCTGCCTTTCTAGAGTTTAAGAGATGATTCTTGCTATTGTATATAAGATGGATTGACAAGAGGAAAACCTCTAAATAGGAAGGTCAGCTAGGAAGCTATTACAACAATTTTGGGGTGAAAGGTTTAAGGTCCCAGTTAGAATTATGGTTGTGAAAATAAAGAACAAGACTTTTCAAGGTATATTCTTGAGAAATGATCCTCAATCTCCTTTCTATCTGGTAACTCCTGAGAAATAAAACACTTCCATCAGTGATAGTGATAGTACAGAACAGAAGTGTTTCTAGAAAGGAATATGGAAATATAATTGAGACGATCGCCCCAGATGATGCTGGCATATAAAGCACATTCTGACACCCCATTATGGATAATCTCTATTCTAGTGGAAGAGCAAGACTTTGTGAGGGCCAAAAAGTGAGAGGGATTGAGCCTGAAGATGTGAAAAATAAACGTTACCTTTTATTGAGAATCTACAATGAGCCATGTTCTTGGCAACCATGATATAATTTGATTTTCACAAACATCCTTAGGGTAGGCATTATCATCCTCATTTTTTACCTAAGAGGGATCTGAATTTCAGCCAGATTCTGAACCTTGCTCCAGCTCCCATTACTACCGGAGGCCATGCCTGGGTTTGAGCCAAGGACCATTTGAATGAAAAGCCCAATGCTTTGAAATGCACAACACTGTCTCTCTCCGGGAGTTTTAGTTCTGTGACCTGAGAAGAACCTTTGTATCATAACAGAAAGGTCTCATTTATAAAGAAGAAATTGCCAAGAGGGATAGGTCTTATTCAGGAGAGAGATGTCTGATTTGTCACCTTCCAGAGTTATCTTTTTTTCCCAGTATCTGTGAATGATGAACGATCACATGCTAATTTGCTAAAAGCATTTGGGAGGGAAATGAGGGAGCTGGTCAGTCATTTTCTTCCTAATCAATAGGTATTTATTAGGCTAATATATGTCAGGCACTTTACTGAGTATAAAGGATAAAAAGATCTATTTATGGGTATTACTCCTGCCTTCCAGAAATTCAGTTTTATATAGGGTAAAACATGTAAAATATAACTTTAGGTAATGGATCATGCTAAGTGGTCAAGTAGAGATGTGTGCATATGCGCATGGTGTTCCCCCACACCCCTATAATCACACAGTTTAATTTATTTTTTTGTGAAAAAATATAATTTATTTTTTTTATTCAGGCGTACTTTGTATACAGTGAAATGCACAGATCTTGATGAGTTTTGAAAAGTGTTCAGACCTATGACCCAACCCCAGTCAAGATATAAAACGTTTTCATCACCCACAAAGCTCCCTCATATACCTTTCCTATCTATCTCCATGACCTCCCTTCCCCAGGGCAAGCAACCACTGTTCTGATTTCTATCAGAAAGGTGTGATTTAAAAAACTAAAGAAAACAAAAATCAAGCTCTACTACTCACTGACAATCACTGCTTAACCTTTCAGCAGATTTTGACATTACCCCCCTTTGTTATACTCCAAACCTTGGCTTGATTTTTTTTTTTTTAATTAAAAAAATTTTTCAATTATAGTTGATATTCAATATTATATTAGCTTCAGGTATATCGCATAGTGGTTAGACATTTTATACAGCTTATGATCTCCCCAATAAGTCTAGTACCCACTTGGTGCCGTACATAGTTATTACAATATTATTGACCATGACTTTTGAGGCGTAGTGCTCTCTCATTATTCCTCTCACCTGACTTACTGCTGCTTCTGTGTCTCCTTTGTTCAGTTTTCCTCATCTTCCTATTCTCTAATTGAACAGGGTCAGCACTTCGATCCTTCTTAATCCTTATCTGCACACTCATCCTAGTGGTCCATACTTTTTAATTTGAACTGCTAATTGACCATGAAGAGTGACTATTAAAAAAACTATTTCATCCTGTTTATACTTCATACTGGGAGAATGGTCACAGACTGTATAAGCACTTTCAAAACAGGCACTGTAACACAAAGAGAGCAAACCTCTTTGGAGCTGTACAAGATTCTGGTGTTGGATTTTTCTTGTTCTAAGTGACAAATTTAGCCGATGCTTGTAGCAAACTGAGTTACAGTTTAGACAAGGACAAAATAGATGGAATATCTCCCTCTTCGTCATGAACAGAGAGCATAGCAGAGGGAATTATGAACTCCTTCCTAGTATCTGAGAAAGTCTTCACCTAGTTAGTAATGTGGCAGCCAGCTCCTAAAGAATGAATAGGATATTTGCCCAGTGGAGAAGTGAAAAAGACATTCCAGGAAGAGGGGACAGCAGGGAAAAGGCACAATGAACTGAAAGTGCTTTAGGAGATGCAATAGATTCCATGTGGCAAACAGTGAAATGGAGGTGCAAGATTATAAAGGGCTTTGTTTTCTCTTCTGAAAAGAGGAAATCTTGTTCCTATGTAGGGTGTGGGTGGTGGTGTTGGGGGCGGTGCCGAAGGGAGTGGAGGGAGATGGCATGAGCTTGGTGTTTCAGAAAAATAATTTTAGTGCTAATGGGAAAGATTTAAATAGAGGAGGATGACACCAGGAGGACAAGATCAGAGCTGAAAGTCCCATCTCAGACAGAGCCTGAGTTCATCCTAAGTATCCCACCCTGTCCCCCCAACACACACACCCTCAGGGTGCAAAGTAATTTTAGAGGTCAAGGCTGGATGAAGAAGTAGTTTTGCCTAGCACTTACTAGCCTGGAGAATTCAAGGTTGAGGGATGCACACCTGCTTATAAAATTAATCAATACCTCAGGTCCTTCCCCATAGAAACGGAATTAGTCCTTCACACCTAAAAGTTCTTCCTTCCTTTGTTTTTGCTTCTGTTGCCTGAAGGCTCTCTTTTGACTTGCATAATTCCTTCATTTGGCTGGGGCCCTCATATAAACTCAGTGGTGCTGCTAATATTTCATTGTCATTTTCGGCTATACTACATCTTTCTCTCAATCATTCTTTAAAGCAGGAGATGTCATCTAGAGGGGTTCTGCAGCTTACATAAATGAGTTATGAATCCTCATGATTTCAAGTAGGTTACCAAACCCTTTCCAAGCAGAACCAGCCATCTGGTATCTCCAAAGTGTGAAAAGGACATTATGCATATGTATGCAGAGACACATGCCCCACAGCGTTTCCCAAGCACTTGCCACATTTTCACTCACAGGGGCCATATGCAGGGGGACCTGAGAACTGTTCTTTGAAAGGAAAGTACTTTAACCTATCCTTTCTTTTCTCTCTTCTCTTTACAGTTCTTTAATTTTCTTTTTCTGAACCCATGAAAAGAGTAAGGAAAGATTTGTCTGAGTGTGCACAAGATGTGTTATGCACAGCTTCACACATATGTAGGCAGGTAACCATCAGTAGCTACAGGAGAAAGTGAGAAAAGCAACAAAGTTGTTTACAGGAATACAACGAGGGAAACAAAATCCAGTAGCTAGATTACTCCTACATAGATCATTTTGTCTGAACTATCAGGATTGTGGAGAGTAATACTAAAGAGTTTTGACCAGAAGTTTCCAATAACTTGAAATTTTCTATTTTTCAAAGTGTGCCACAGATGCCACAGAAAGGCAGCCGTGGCAGGCTAGGGAGTAGATGCTCAGCCAGTGAGGATACTTCTGGAAATTCTATTACCTTATTTAGATTCAAGATCTGATTTTGATTGAGACTAGGATTTGACTTTTAAAAAACCTGGATTTGAATCCTAGCTCTGGTACTAACTTGGATGACGTTAGGCAAGTCATTTTACCTTTCTGAATAACAGATTCCACATTTGTATAAAGATAATAGTGCCTACTTCATGGAATGGTTATAGGGATTAGGTGAGCAAACTTATATAACCTTTGCAATGGTGTGTGACACATAGCAAACCCTCAGTAAGTACAATTTTTATTGTTTATACATTTTTACACATCTTGGACACTTCATTTAGCTTCGTTTTCCTTATTTCTAAAATTAGACTAATAATAACTGTTCTGTTCACTGTACATAGTTTTTGTGGCCATTAAATATCAGTGCATGTAAAGATACTTTATAAAGTGAAAACTGCAAATAGTCAGAAAGTGTTATTATTATCATTATTGTAGAGGCACTTAGGCTGTCATAAGTACAAGAATATTTGGGGGAAATCTACTTGACGTAGATATATGTTACTGATCTGCAGAACAAATGCATTCACCTATCAAGTCTAATTCCTGTCCACCTTTTATTATGAAATCTGTGAAATGTCTCATATGTGTATAAGGTAGATAGTATTTGGAAATAAGGATCAGAAGGTCCTCTCTTCTTTTAACAGTGGTGTATACAAGGTGTAAAACCGGCAGTTTTTTCACATTTTACAACTGCTGAGCTGTTCCTACTCCTGGAGCTTAAAGACAGTTGCTAAAGCCCATCTGACTGATAACCAGCTAGAAACTCAGATACTTGCAGGTTCTGCCAGTCTTCATAGCTTTCTGTCCCACAAAGCTGGCACTCTCGTACCTGTCTCCATCCTCTCTATCCCTTAGTAAGAGAGGGAGAATGAGTCTCTTAAGTAGACAGTAGATTTACCCTTGGCCGAGTTATCAGGGACCACTGTTTATCATTGGGGCTGCCCAAATCCCCTTTCTCAGTAAATTTTAACGCTTGGGCATCCCTGTAACCCCATATGGAAGTGGAGAGGGCTAGTGGATAAGCACTGCCATTGGCATGGTGTAGCATTCTCAGACAGAGCTAGGTTTGAACCCCGCCTCTACCAGTACCCCTTGCATCTAGCTGTTTGACCTGGTTTAATTTATTTATCCTGCCTTCCACCCCGAGACTTGCTTACTACATCTGTAAAAATGGGGATAACAATATACTTACTGAGCAAGATTTTTCTGAGAATTAGATGAAATATTTATGTAAAATATCTTACAAAGAACATAATGTTAACCAAATGCTAAACAATAAAAAAAATATATTTTCCTGTTCTTTCTCTTTGATTTCTAACTCATTAACAGTTACTGTGCAACTTCATCTAATCCACTCTTTTTTTATCTAAAAAGTAAACTTAGACTCAATGATTTATGATTCCTATATGCTAGTGAATAGAATCCCTACACTTTACGTATTGTATGAGAGGAATAAATACGTTGCTCTGTACATTTCTTAGGTAGGTGGGATAAAGTCACACAGGGAGATTGAGAAGGCAAGATTTGATCTAGGTGTTATTGGGTAAGTAGGATTTTGATAAGCAGATGGGTAATGACGGAATGAGAAAAGACACACAGTCTAATGCTTTATTAGGTTTAATGTGAGCTGTTTGGATAAATTGATTCACACTAAGATAATAGAGATTCTCTCATGAGCTGTGTTTGCAAACTGGAAAGAGGGTAACTCACAGGAAGCATGAGCCCCTCTTTTGGTGAGGCAGTAGAAACAGTGTGCACAAGTAGGAATGCAGCAGACATTCCATCAGGCCATAGTTCCCCATTGGACAGTAATGTTCATGAGAGCGAGGACTCAATCTATTGTTACCATGCATACTTGCTGAACATTAATTTCAGATAAGCAAAGAGTATCACTGATGCCCCTAAAATATTAATGTCTGAGTGTGGAGTAGGATCCAGGAGAAGAGAACCTAGTGATTTTTTTATGATAGCAATTCTCTTGGAATACTTCCCCAAGATACCCGAGAGTACTTTTGCTAATGCTGATTTTTTAAAAAACTTGTAGACACTTTTTTTTTTTTTTGCCTGTTGTGCAGCTGTGAGTGTGGGAGCACAATTCTCTGGAGACTTGAGCATATGTTCTCTCCCTGAGAAAATCTGGGAGAGAACCCCAAAGGACACATTGTACCCCTCTCCCAGCCATAAAAGGAAAATTTTGCCTGAAATGCTCCTTTGGTCAATGAGTAAAGCTATAGGCTGGGAATAGAGCTTTATAAACTTTTTGTGTATTGGAATGAAGAGTGGATTGATGTATGAGCCGGAAATCCTGTGTTTAATTCTTGATCTCTCACCATAAGTATCATATCATAAGCTTTCTGGGCTACATTTCTCCCTGTAAATAAGGAGACTATGCCAATGGGCATGGCAAGATACCCTCTAGCTCAATGCTCCCAGTTTTATTGGTATTTCCTGGAATTTTAGAGCTGGAAAAATACTTAGATGTATTTATATGTTTATATGTTATGAAAAGTATGCCTCAAAATTATAAAATTATTTTGGTTTAATAACTTCACTTGTGCAAAAAGCATCTCAACACAACTGGAATAAGTTTGGGTTTATATCTGTCCTTCCAAATAAGTCTTACTAACCTGTTTTCTTGATGGCTGTTTCTAAAGTTTAAAAGCAAGTTTCTGTTGTAAACATCACAGCTGTTGTTCCTCTTACATATACTTGTGCAAAACTCAGTGCTCGACTTATGTCCACTATTGCCAGGTAACACAAGAAGGGCTGGCTAAAACAGAAAATGTTTTCTCATTAACTGAGTCTGAAGGGGGCCTCTACCAATTATTCTTCAATTGAATCTTTGGGCAAGGTATATTAGAATGCTTTGCTCTCTTGGAAAATATTTAGTCCTGGACCCCATCCCAGATCTATTCATTTAGAATCTTTAGGAAGTAGGGCCAAAAACAATAGTTTTTTTTTTTTAATACAAACTCTTCAGGTAGTTCTTATGTATACTCACATTTCAGAATTACTTTCTTCAATATGTGCCCAAATATTTGTAGCCTTTAATGATACTAATCAAGTAATAATTCTATCCTAAATGACTCTGGTTTTTGAAATGTTAAGCTAATGCAAAATTCAGAAAGCATGTTTGAAAGACATAACTGTATTATGCTAAGGTTTTAGTCTTCCATTTTTTAAACAAAATATTTTTTCCCTCAATTGAAATACAAAGAGTCAAGTGTCTGTGTCAAGGCTAATGTCATGGTGGCACTGTGTGTGGTATACAGACTTCTCTGTGGCCCTTGTTTTCAAGGAGCATCTTTAGTGTATATTCCTATTGTATGTAATATTGCCATTGAAGAATTATCCCGATAGTCCTGCTTTGTTCTTTTTTTAACATAAAAATATCAAGTGTATTATTCTAAAACTACTTTGGCAAATGTTGAATATGGAACTTATGTCTTCTCTGTAGCATCAGAGAAGCTAACAAACACACTTGTATACTAATAGAATAAAAATCCATTTAAGAATTACTGTGACATTTTCTAACTTTAAAACACCTTAAATCTGAACAACAAATAAAATATGTGGTAAACAAGTGAATGAATATTTCTTACTTGGACCAAGCTACTGAGTTACTCAGATGCATTTGAAATAGATTATCAGGGCACCCTGCTACCAGTGAATACCTAGAACCCCAGAGTGTGTCTGAATGATACCGAATCAGCCTACTACTGCAGACCCCAGTTCAGCCCAAAGGATTGTTCATTCTTGACCTAAGGCTTCTCTGGTTGTTTTCCAGGCAGCTTCAGAGAGCTCCTGGGGATATCCATTTAGCTACTTTTCACTCCCCTGTCTTCAGGTTTTGGAGTCTCAAGTTTCCCATTGGGCTCACATCCCTTGTGTGTCTATATAGCCACTTCTGGATTCAGACCTCTCTATTCCAGTAGTGTGTTCAGAGCAAGATCAGTCCATTCCAGCGTTCAAAGCTATATCTCAAGGGCAATAAAGAGAACTGGGAAGTTTCCCCTGAGTAGGAGTATAGAGTGTCCTTGGAGTCCTATACGCACTCTGACGTGACACTCAGTCAAAGCCCGGTGCCCTGGACTGTCTGATGCTTGGTCCATAGAATGCCCACAGACTTTTCAGTCACGTTAGCACGTGTTTCATTAAGACTGGATATACTCCTTTTTTTTTCTCCCCCCACAGAGACTATGTCCCTATTGCAGTTTATTAAAACTGCCCATGCAGTGCACCATTATTCTTCCAGCTTTTATTCATGAATGGCCTGCCTCAATAGGAACATTCAGGTGGAGATCAATAATCAGTTTCTTAGTTAGGGCAGGAAAAAAAAAATCCATTGGTGTCCTGCATTCAGCTGTGTTTAAGAGGTCTTATCATTAAAGCAGCAGCAGGCATTCATAAACCAAGCTTGCCGGCAGTGCTGGACATGCAGAATTAAAATAATCGTCCATCAGGCTCTGTCTCATAAATGTTTTCCTTTGACTTTTGGCAGGATCTCCAACCTGAGCCTATGCCAGTTGACATGGGAACACTGAGGCCAGCATTTTAAGGATTTTCACATTTGCTTGCAGTGGTAAGATTTAAAGATATAACAATGAAGGACATTAAATATTACTGGGTTCTAGCTTTTCGTAGTAGATGTGAAACTGATGTTTAGGTGTAATATTTTTTGGCCCATACAAGTCATTACCTTGCAAAACTATAGTAAACAAGAGAAATCTATAATCCATAAATATTGGATTTAGTATTGTTTAGATAGGTGAAAATAGAGAAACTAAGTAATATCAAGATTTCTTTACTTCTGCACAATTGGACCAGGTTGAGAGAATGGTTTCCATTTTGAACAATGAAACTTTCTATTCAGAAGAGATATAATTATGAGAGCACAAAGGGATACAAAGTTTAAGATCAATGGGGGGAAAGAAGGGGGAAGTGATTCTATTTTCAATATCTTAGGAGGAAGTCATGCCCTTAATATGGGTCCAGAGATTGGGTTTCTAAAACAACCGAATCTTTAGTCAATTAAGTAATTGCATAAAAAAGAAGAATGCATCATGCTGATGGCATGGTGATACACTGGATGCTTGTTGCCATCAGAGGCACAACCATATTGTTTCTTTAAAAAAGAGTCATAATAGTGAAGATGTTGGCAGCTACATAGCAAATTGTGTTATTAGAAGATCATTTTGAAAGAAGTCTTCCATGGTGTGTGTGTAGTCACGTATATGTGTGCACACATACACTTCTTAGATATGAGGCCAAGAGATATTATTGAATAAAGTAATAATTAGCATTCTATTTTTTATGGAAGAGATTGGAGTCTCTGGATACATTTCCAATATAAAGTAGAAAATGAACTATGATGTGGTTAACTGGAGTCAAACAAGATCACGTTAGATTCTTTAGATCCTGAATTATTGAACTTAATAGATTAAATTAAGTAATAATACCCATTCCATTTCCAAATTCAAGCTGAGCCAGATTTTCATAGGATGAGGCTATATTCAGCACATTCAATTCTCTGAGGCCTACCATTTTAGTACATTTTCTACATATGTTTTGGTCCCCATTTTCATGTGGCCTTGTAGCAGGTCCGTGGTACATTGAATGAAATGTGACTTTCAGCCAACATATTTGTCCATTTTTGTGTACTAGACATGGCTTTATATCTAAATTTTCAAAGGCTATGTTTTGGCAATTCAGTATTTATATTTAGTTTTCTAAGTATATTCCTCTCAAATTGACCTGCTACTTTATGTAGTTAAATTATTGTGGTAAGTTTTACTTTAACAGCTTGTATTCACATAATCTATTTATGGAACAAGGGAAGAATGATTGTGAAATAGCCTGGAATACGAATTACTTAAACTGATACCTGGAACTGATGGTACCCCTTCACACTTTTATACATATAAAAGTATATGAATGTACCATTATGGTTTCTTTAATCTGAATAGTACATTCCTCTTAAAAATTAGATTACTTTGCACTTGAGTTTAATGTTTCATTGCATGATTTAGTTGTGCTTTCTAGAAACTGCCACCAACTAGTTCCCATATATAAGTCATGGTTTCTCATAAATACATAGAATTCAAGATAACATCCCAATTAGAGAGTCATTAAATCTCAGATCTCAGAAGGGCCAGAGTTAACTGAATAGGGCTTTTTAAAATCCCCACAGCTGAGCAATTTAAGGAGAAAAAAAAGTAAGAGAAACATGCATGTGATTGGCTTTAATGAAACCGCAAACCTCTGTGAAAGTGGTCGATCTAATAACTCACTTCTAGACCACATGAGTCATAGTTTTATCTGAGCTCCATATATTAAATTATGGTTTTTGTTATCAAGAGTGAAACCCTACCAAAGAAGTTCAGTAGATCATGCCAAACCAATTTATGTCATTTGAGATATGAAAAGGTTTTCTTAAAACTAGCCTTGGAGCTCTTAATTTCTGTAGAGGATCAGAAGACACTGAATCCTCTGTCACTTCTGCAATACGAGAACACTGTCGACCAGATAGGCTTGTTTGAGAAAAAATACATTGATGCAGAATGGCATAGTAGAAAGAACAATGATTTAGGAATCCATGGACCTAAGTCCTAATCCTAACACCATAGCTGTCTTAGCTAGAGAAGTTCTGTTTCCTTCTTTTGTCTCTGAGATCTTAAATAGTCACTTAATGTTTAGACCTTAGTTTTTAATCTGTAATATGCGGTTAATATTCGCTGTACTCCTCTGTAGATTTATCTAAAGATAAAATAATAAATGGGAAACAATGTGAGGAACTTAAAATCACTACACAGAATTTCATATTGCTAGAAAGTATATTCCTTATTAACAGCACTTGACTGATTTAAAAGTTATGTCAAAAGAGAATCTTCATAGATGTTCATAGGTGTCTTCGCATTGAACAAAGACTTACAGTGATTTGAGCTCTAATATACTTGGGTTTTCTCATTAAATTATGATAACATCAATAGTCAATTATTATAATTGTCTTTGACTTGTATCTGAATCTGTCTCTGGTGTTTATGTTGCATTGATCCCAAATTTTAATGTCTTAGAATTACTCCTAAAGGAGAGCATGGGAGAGAATAAAAGAAATCTTGACAATACAATCCCTGTCAGCAAGATGGGGAGGAAAGGGTCTTTGGGTTGATCTTTGAGGTGAATCCTCCTTTCTGAGACTTCCCTCCCTTTAATTCTTTTCAGATGTATGCTTTTTACTAAACTAGATTCTCTGCTTATCTTCCTCTCCTCCTGGTCCTCTCCTTTCTCTTCTCCTTTCACACCTCAGAAAGTCTTTTACTTGTTTACAATCCAGTCTTTTTTCAAGCTATTGACCCGCAGCCCTCTGCTTCTATAAATCCTGCTTTAAGTGTTTGATCTCTAAGACAAATACATCCCCCACAGCCCTGAGTTTACTCTCTGACTCTGTTTCATTACAAATGTTGTAGACAATCAATATGAATTTGATGGGAGAGGGAGGGTATCTTGGGTCAAAAAACGCAATTCGCTTGAATACACCATAGTCCTTGTCTCTGCAAAGAACTGTGGATCACGTGTCCTTTAAGAATAAAGCCATAATTGTTGAAAAACAAATAATAAACAGGGAATTCCAACAATTACATGTTATAGAAAATCTTCCAGAGCTCCTATTCCAAGTACTAATATTAGAAACAATCAAGGACTATGAATAATGGATGAAGTTAAACATAGTGGTCCAATTTTTTATTCAATGTGCTAGAGAAGAACATAATGGATGTGGGTCATAAAAATTGGCTAGTATATGAAATACCAACCAAAAGTATCATCATTTAGGTTTTCTAGGGATAAAATTTGAACACCATCTAACATTCACTATTGTGGAGATGCTTACCTATGTGCACTACCATCCTCTTCCTTGGTCCCAAGATCTCCAACTACATAGAAGCATCATTTGTACCTTTAATGACTATTAAAACCCACCCTCATTTTTACCAATTTATTCTCCAAAGACAAGAAAGTAATTAATGGTCTCTTCACTCCTGGGTTCATTTTGTCCTCATATTAGAACCTAGTTGAAACCTTCTTTGGATCACAAAACCCTGAGACTTATTTGGGAGAGTAATCAAAAAAAAAAAAAATTGAGATAGAAATAAAGTTAAGTTATAGACAAGGTTATCTTAAGATGCTCCATCCAGATTTCCATGTGTTTATAACTGACCCTATTAGCCTAAAAATTGTAGTTTTTAAAACATCATAGCAGACCATACTACTAACTCAGTGAATTAATTTTATTGGGCTCTGGCTGATCTAGATACTGCTATTATTCCCAGTGTTCCCATCTCAAAAGGCAATTTCTCTTTTCAGTCACTGACCTCTGTTTCTCCTCAAAGTCTCCTCACTCCTCATAGAGGTGAGACATAATCAGCAAAGAGGGCTCCTTAGGATCTTTCCTAAGATCCTAAGGGATCGTAAAATGATGGAAATTGATAGAAACTCAAGTAGAGTCTTTAAACTCTCAGCTACTTTCATTAGCATTTCACCAAAGCTCCAGAAAACTGCAAATATTTTATATTCCAGTCACCTACTATCACTTTGCAGCTGATCAAAATAACCCATGACTAATAATAGGAACCAGAGAACCACCATATCTGCAATAGTTCCATCTATCACTCAGACATTTTTGGTGTAATAAAGTCAAAAGTGAATTTTCTTCCATTATTTTCAAGTTTTGCATCTAACAAAATGTCATTAGAGCACAGGGACTCACAGAAAATTGGGATAGATTGAGAGTCTCTGATAAAAGGCAATCTTTCCATCACTGAAGGATTCTATTGAATTTAGAGGGAAGGGGAGAAATAATTTTTAATAATATGTTCTCTGGTGTCTTATCAAGCATCTGCAAAAAATTCTAATTAACTATCTAAAGATATGTTAGAAAAATACATTGTAAAGGCACAGATATCCTGGAAAATATTTTAAAAACTTAAAAATATATATTTTGTTTGTTTGGGGATATAGAGGGCAAGGGGAGCTGAAAAACATAAATTGTATAAGCATACTATGACTTCATCCTAATTTCAGTCAAGAAGACATGCTCTGACATTCCATCCCTTGATCGTGTATGTCAGCTTTTAGACTGTATCTGCTTATATTGTG